>NC_087210.1:63463857-63486357 GCF_015104395.2 Macrobrachium nipponense
AATTGAACTACTAATGTTAGTTTAATATGACGCAACTTGCGTTAAATTGATTTACTTACGTTAACGTTTTTAATGAAAGAATTGCTTTTGGATAACGTTTTATGAAAATGATAACGCGCTCGTGGTGACCGATTTTTCTACGTTAATGTTAGCGGCTTGCGCTTATGAAAATGATTTGCGTTTCAATATGAATTTTACAAAGACGCGTTTTACGTTAACAATTCTTGTGATTTACTCTACTTGAGATTTACGTTAACTTTACGTAAGATTACTAGGTCCTGTGAACAGTGAAATGACGGTAAGGGTTTTAAAACGATGTTAGCAAACAATTGTAAATGAGGTTACGTTAAGTGAAAATGAAAATTTTCGCTCAGCGCGCGAGTGAGCGATGCGAGGTGAAACACGTGAGGCGAGCTGACCAGCGCGGGCGAATCAGCTGATTCTCTGTAAATGCGAAGGCAATTTACAACACAAAATTCTACTTTCTTATTCAAGGCGAATTACGTTAATTTTCTCTGGCAGAACGATAGATACTAGTACCGGAGAATCGACATTATTTACGTTAAAACTTTGAGACTTACGTTACTTTGCTTAAATTGTTTAGGTAATGTTTAAAGGGATAAAACATGGCTGCCGCGCTGTGAGCGAAAACGAAAGCTGGTTGAGACCGCGCAGGCGCGAGATGCTCTAAGCTGAATTTAAGCTGAGAGCGAGGTAAGCGGTTACCAACACTTGGAATGAAACTAAGTTAAAAATGGATTCCCCTAACATATCACAGACAAAAGAATTGTACACTTCTTTTGCCGTAACTATTAGTAAAACACTCCTAACTAGCTAGGCTTTCAAACACAGCAATAAACCCTGGCAAAGCACTTCCTAGTTTTGATCTGGTTTCTTTCAGGCATCTATTCTACACACGTGCTCTGTCTCGTCCCGACGAGGACAGCACAAAAAAGTAACAGAGAAATTCGCGGGGCAAATCGTTTGCTCGCCGCTAAAATAAAGCTCTGGCGCATTCGCCGTTACAATAATAAGATTTCTACCTACGCATTTGTTTTAACACACTTCTACAATAAAAATACTTAAACGTACCTTAAGCTAACATTGGTTATAGAATAATCATATTAATGAATGGAATACCTTACCGTGAGTCAGTGTGTCTTCTTTCCCTGCAAGTGTGCTTGATTTACTTTTTGTAAAAATAATTTTACAGTTTACGTTTTACAATGGATAACGCGATTTACAAGCTTTTTTAAAGCAAGCTAGGTTCATATCCTCGGCGAAAGGTCGACAATGTTACGTATATAGGGCCTTGAGAAGAAGCTAGATACGTAAACAGAAATGATTGAGGGATTTCAAGAGGGAAATTGCTTTAAACTTACCGTAAACTGATAGTTATTAATGAATACTTTAGAGGGAAGGTCGCCAGAAAAACTCAGCTCGTTACTTTAAAACTATTTATTTACAAAAAGGCCCGTGCTGGCCTGGAGAAAAAGTTAAATGATATTGGCCCCCACGTTGGGGCTTATAGTCTCATTCAATTCAAGCTGATTTTTCATTCACTTGGGTTAATGCACACTTGCGGCAGAGAGACGGCACGTGACTCATGGAATCTGGAAAAGAATCCCAGATTAAAACGAGATAAAAGGAAAAATGACTTCTTGCTTTTGATTAAGGCTGATTAATTCTCTAACATTGGGGAAGGTAAACTCGACTGGTTCACTGAGGTATACACGAAAGCTTTGGTCTTTGAACAAGTCACAAAGGGGTGCACGTGGCCCGATGAGGACAAAGGGCTTTGATGTAGAAGGGGTAAAAATGAGAATTGAAAATGAATTTAGCAAGAGTCGTATGGTAGTAAAAAGGTGCTGGGTTTGAAGTTTACACTTTTCAGACGTACCTTTAATGCAATATTCTGTGTATCCTTGAAGAAGAATGCGGCCTGACCTCTGTTCAGGTCTGGGGT
Source organism: Macrobrachium nipponense (assembly GCF_015104395.2). Classification (NCBI taxonomy): domain Eukaryota; kingdom Metazoa; phylum Arthropoda; class Malacostraca; order Decapoda; family Palaemonidae; genus Macrobrachium; species Macrobrachium nipponense. The sequence goes on from NC_087210.1 coordinate 63,465,824, forward strand.
TCAATGTACACCAGTGCGTCGTGGGTAGGCCTAAATTTTGGGAGGCTGGCAATTTGACCTCTGTCCGAGATTCACGTCTCGCAGCCGACTGAGACCGATACTGCTTGGTTTCGAATCACGGGGGCTTCCAAAACCGCCTCGAGCATTGCCTGAAAGGTGGTAAACACAACGCCACAAATTGGGAAGGAAAATAGGTCTTATTGTAGAAGTCCCTAAAATCCATCTCGAAGCCTAGCTACTCTTGTGACTTGCCTCTCTGACCTAAAGCTTCCGTCAGACCGGAAATATCATTCCTACGACATACCCACTCTCCCAAACAACAGTCGCTTCAGAAGGCATGGCTGCTACTTTTTATAATAATTAATATCTAAAACTCTGCTGGGAAGGCGAGGCGTTCTATAGACGTAGCATATATATATATATATACATCTATATATATATATATATATATATATATATATATATATATGTATATATATATTATATATATATATATATATATATATATATATATATATATATATATATAATATATATATATATAATATATATATATATATATATATAATATATATATATATATATATATATATATATATATATATATATATATAATATATATATATATATATATATATTATATATATATATATATATATATATATATATATATATATATATATATATATATATATATATATATATATATATATATATATATATATATATATATAGTATATATACATACATCTAATTAAAGGAGCCCATAAAAACACCAAAATATAGAGAGAAAAGTGATATATTTGAGAGACTGCTGTCTCCCTCTTCAGGTATATGAACGAGAAAAGTTTACAGAAAAGGTGGTATTTATACCAAGAGATACATCCACAGTTAAGCCAATTTAGGTCACGCCCACTGATAATCTTCCTTTAATCTTCTTAAGCGTTGCTTGAATGAAAACCTTGTTGATCACATCTGAAACCCATGCTCCTTTTGAGATGTTCATTACTTGCCTCTCCTTTATGAAGGCCGATTCCATCATTTGACTCTTGTAACAGCAGTTGCTGCTATAAATTATACGTGTCAAATTCCAGTTTATTCTATGGTTATGTTCATTTATATGGTTGAAAATAGCTGAGTTCTGTTGTCCATACCTAACTGACCATATGTGTTGTATTAGTCTCTGGGAAGTGATTTTCCTGTAAATCCAATGTAAGATTGGTCACAGTCCTGGCATGGGATTTCAATAAACCCCTGTTTCCTTAGGGGAATGTCTTTTTTGTTGGACGTTAATCAGGGATTTGGCTAAGGTGTTTGGGTAAGTAAATGCAAAAGGGTTAGATTTTCCGAGGGTCTGAGTCACTGTCTTAATGCTGTCCAGGTGAGGAATTTTTATTTTATTGTTGGGCGTCTCTTTGGTCTTGTTTAGAGGGGGTCGGTAGAAAATTACGTTTGCTTTGTGAATTGCTTTCTCAATTATATGGTCATGATACTTCAAAGACGAAAGTTGCTTATGAATTAGTTCAAATTCTTTTTCCAGGAAATCTGGGGAACAAATTCGTAAGGCTCTTAAGAACAGGTTGCTGGCTACACCTATCTTGTTAGCAATGTCGTGATAGCTAAAGTAGTGAATGTATAGAAGTGAGAACGTTGGTTTTCTGTATATGATAAATTTGTATTCTGTCGTGTCTCTGATTATTAAAACATCAAGAAAAGGAATTTTGTTGTCTGATTCCCATTCAACTTTAAATTTGATGCTGGGCACTAATGCATTTAATTTTAAAAGGAATTCATTAAAGTTGCCCCACCTATTATCCCAAAATGTTAGAAAATCATCCACATATCTCATCCACAGCATGTTTTTGGGTTTTTATTGCATTTATTACTGTAGTTTCAAAGTATTCCATGTACAGATTGGCTAAAACAGGGCTTAAAGGATTACCCATACTACACTCGTATTTTTGCTTATAGAATGATTACCCAAATGAAAATACGTTATTAGATGCACGTAATTCAACTAACTTTATTATTTGATCAAGCGCCAATGGGAAATGATCTGAATAGGGGGATAATTTTTCCCTCTAAAATTGAAGAACGTCCTGAATTGGTACTTTTGTAAATAGGGAATCTATGTCAAGGCTTAAAAGTTTTTTGCTGTGAAGTGGTATATGTGCTTCTCTGAATTTGTGACAAAAATCTTCCGAATGTTTAATGTGACTGGAAGAAAAAGTGCCTAAAAAAGGGGAAAGGAGGCCAGCTAACCATTTAGAAATTTTGTAAATGGTTAGCTGGCAGGTAATGAACATCTCAAAAGGAGCATGGGTTTCAGATGTGATCGACAAGGTTTTCATTCAACCAACGCTTAAGAAGATTAAAGGAAGATTATCAGCGGGGATGACCTAAATTGGCTTACTTGTGGATGGATCTCTTGGTATAAATACCACCTTTTCTGTAAACTTTTCTCATTCATAAACCTGAAGAGAGAGACAGCAGTCTCTGAAATATAGTACTTTTCTCTCTATATTTAGGTGTTTTTATGGGCTCCTTTTATTAGATGGAATTCTGTTGTAACAGAACGTTTTTACCAGTCACACACACACACACACACACACACACACACACACATATATATATATATATGCATACATAATAGAGAGAGAGAGAGATAGAAAGAGAGGGGGGGGGGGGAACATGTGAACGTTTCTTCTATCTAGCAGTTTAATTTTGAACCAAGAAAGATTCTAATACGCTGAGAACTGCGTAAGGCATATATCAAATATTTAACGATAGATGCAAGCTGTTTGTTGACTCTGGTGTTGATAAAGCTATATGTATATCAAACCGAAACTTCCGCTTAAATTTAGGAGGAAAAAATATAATTTTAAAAAGGTTTCATCTTAAACCCATAGGTATATATTGTAGACCATATCTTACCTTAACTTTTTTTTCGAGAATCGAACTCAGAACTCCAAACGAAATTTGTCGAACGAATGGGTAAAAATTTCGCCCTTTTGTGTATACTGATACTGACTTGCCTTCAATAAGATCAAAGCAGATATCCTTTCCCCATTTTCTCCCAGCTTTTTTTGTGATATAAAAACCTACAGAACTATTTTTGTCTATGATTCTCTTTCACTTTATACTAATTCAGCCCCGTTAAGGGCTTATAATGGCTTATGCTTTTTTGCTATTTCTTTATACTTTCACTTATTCTTTATCCCTCTTATTTTCTTTTACAGATATGTATTAGGTCTGTTTTAATTTTACTCTGCCTTGGCACTTCTATTCAGTGCTTTTGTCTGCATCTATGTCTTCCATAACAACCCTCTAACATTTTCTCTTCTAGAATCATTTTACTTTCGTTTCTTTTCGTGTGTGTACACTGGGGCAAAAAGAAATATGAATACTGGTGTAGGGACCCAAAGCCAAAAGGATCAAGACTTTCTCTCAACTCTCTCTCTCTCTCTCTCTCTCTCTCTCTCTCTCTCTCTCTCTCTCTTCTTCTTCTTCTTCTTCTTCTTCTTCTTCTTCTTCTGCTTCTTCTTCTTCTTCTTCTTTTTCTTCTTCTTCTTCTTCTTCTTCTTCTTCTTCTTCTTTCTGTTACTGAATAGGCATTTCCTTCAGAATGATGATTCTTGATACGAGCATCGGAGGAAACGCACTTGGTTATCGGGAAACTATATTGCAGTTACATTATTCTTATCGAGAGAAGATAAGTCGAATTTCAGAGCCGGAAGTTAGAAAAAAAAAACTAGAGAATGGCAGTTTGAAATAGATACGAGGGCTTTGAAGTCACTTTCAAAATAAACAACAATTAATGATTGATGTATGGCTAATTGCAACGATTTTACATAGAGACAGCTCGAGGGCCCTCGATAGAAGGTTGCCTATGAAATTCCAAACCTTATTATTCAGTCAGATTCAAATTAATATCAGAACACCAACGAAGTCCAAGGGTTCTTGAATAACCCTCTCAGAAGGTTTAATCAGAAGTCATACATAAATCTTTGCACAATGTACTTTACATCGAGAAGGATTGAAATAAATGAAAAGACGACTGTGTCTGCCAATGAAAGTGGGCAGACGCAGACTGTAAACAAAGGGAGAGAACAAGTGTTTGGAATAAAGACTGAATTGCGTAAATGGCTGTACAGTGAATAAAAGGTGAGGGGAGCTGGTGAGATAGAACCATCAAATATTTAACAAGAGGAAAACATTTTTCGATAAATAGAAGCCTTGGTGGGTGGCTTGGCAGGCAGGAGATAATAATGGTGGCTGGGTCTGGAGGCGAAATTCTTTCTATATGGAATCGACATGAATTATTCCTTGAAAACCAATACTTCGTTGGCAAAAGTGTATCCATCTAGCGAAACTAAATTGACTGGTAAACGCCTTAACGATATTTCTATTTTCAGTTTGGAAAATGAAACTTTGTACAACCAAACCAGGCTATTAATTAATTCTTTATAATTCCTATAACCAAATCTTGTTCAATAGATTGTATAGCATCCTTCAATAGGAGAAAAGGGATGTTGAAGCTGTGAACGAATTGACTTTCTGATATAAGTTTGCATTAAGTTTTTCGGAGTTACATTGAGGGTTTTCTATCTCTTCTTGAGCAAACGTTCGAGGATATGACTCTAAAGAGACATTTTTATTTGAGCATACAGTAGTAATATCATAATAGATCTGAAGCTTCAAGTTACCCAAAGATTTCAGTAATTGCAATGCTTTAATATCGAAGAACATACCGACTTGTGAAATTATTTTCATGTCCAGAGCTTAATGGTCTTTACAAATCACCCTGCTCCGACAGTTGCAAGGACCTGCTTCGACTGGAAATTAAAAGGAAACATGAGATTTACCAGTTCTCCAATGCCCACACCTCTGTAAGCATGAAGAAACACTGAAAGATTTTAGTTTCACTGGGTCGAAAAGTAAAACTATCTAGTATAACATCAGGAAAACAGAACTGAAGTACAGAGAATTTCACGTCGAAAACAGTTTCATATAAAAAATGTCAGCAGAAATTGTTGATTTATGTCGACAGCTAGAGACACAGCAGCCCATTTCAAGCAAAGAAGGAACTATTGAGTCTGTTGCAAACTGAACAAATCATAGATGGTTTAAGAAGTTCGTCATTTCTGCAGTTGAGTTTTCCCTACAAAAAAGTATCTGTTTTAGTAACATCTTATTCATTTCAGCTGAAGCATGAACTCTTTAAGCCATAACACTCGTAGTGATATGGTAAGCCCCCTATTTTTCCAAACAAATAATGCTACATTCTTCATTAAAACAAGCTTTATCATAAACATGATAATGTAACAACTGAAGTTAGGTATTCATTACTATTATACATTTTGAGCCGATCCTATGAATGGCATTACTTTCAAGAACTACTGATTTACTAAGGGCAACTTTAAATCTCATTCACTAAAGAGTTATTTGGACTAGATGAACCATATGATTATACAAATGAATGACTTCTTTCAGATCAAGAGCACTAGATCAGCATTGGATTTAGAGTTCTTTTCCTCATCAACATTAAATAAACACTAGAAGGACATAAAACACTTACATAAGCTGAAAATGAGGAGACTAAAAACCCATGCCAAGGCTGAGAAATCCACCCACGAAAGTTCTCCTCTCCACAAAAGTTACAAAAGTAACCAACATTATTTTTACAATCCGCTAATAAGCTTTGCATAAGCCAATCACATCACAACCATGAACATAGATTTCTAATTGAACTTGACACATTAGTACGGTTTTTCTCTCATTCTGTACATCAACATTAATTAGTGGAATTTTCCTCGTAGCTTGAACTTTGTCAAAGGTTAAAGGCCTATTTGACCTATGACATCCAAACATGACATCAGCTTACCTTGCTCTCACTCCGCATATCAGCACCATTTCTGATAATGCACGATGAATATATCTTGCTCGTGTATAGTTTAAAGGTGATTGGTCAAGCTGTTTTTTATCTATACTCTTACCTCTTAGGAAGCGTAATTAATTACTGCCAGCCACCAAAGCCAACTATGGTAAAATTTAAGTAAAATTCTAAACAAAATGATGCACGTAACCCAGAGTTTATAAACAAAGAAGCAAACCTCTCACTTCCATTCATCACAGACTAGAAAAAATGCTAATCCTTGTTTTCTCTTTTTTTCCGGGAAAACGTCCTTCCTACCAAAAAAAAAAAAAAGAAAAAAAAGAAAATGTGAACAAGAATGAAGTACAACCAGGGATTACACGTAAAAATCCTTGTTAACGACACCCATAAATATTAATGATTTATTGTCCTCATATTCCTCACAGGAAAATAACGAGCATTGTATGAAAGTGCATTTTTTTCTGAAAATCAAGTCTTGGATGATTCCTTGGGCTTAACAGTTCAATGCTTACACTAGATTCAAAGAGAGGCATTGATCCATATGTATTTTATTCATAATACAATAATTTTCGACTTTTTCCCTACTAAAATTATTCGTCATGCAGGGTGATTTCTTGTTCCACTTTGTTTTATATGAAATTAATTGAGAGCATTTCGCCACAATAACTTTGTAGCATGTAACGTAGTTGTTCTTTTTCTGTTACACAGGTAATTTTAATATGTATTGATAGAAGAGAGCACATGTGTGTACTTCATAATATTGTGTCGAATGACACAAAAAATTTCGACATTTCAGACGCATTTTTCCGAATGGCTTCACCATGTTAACGAAGTTCCACTGTTTCTTTCACTTCCCCCGACAAACTCTGAAAATATCTCCAGTTTGGTAGTTCCCCTTTTCGAGAGAAACTTTCTGCTTGAACGAAAAAAAAAAAAAAAAAAAAAAAAAAAAAAAAAAAAAAAAATATCTACTCAAGCTTTCTTTTATCTTATGATAAAGTCTGGTAAAATTAGTAGAACCGGCAATAAATCTGATGTTTTTGACCGGATATGATTAGTAACAGATGTGACTAGCCTCACATTAACTAGTCATTCCCAAACCAAAGAGCTCTTTCACTTGCACTATGTCAAGAACAGGGGGACATGTTTAAGTCTATAATCACCTCTTTGGAAATGGAGGATGTCCCCACAGAGAAACATGTTTGGGTGAGTGTTGTGAAAATGAATGATGATTAAGTAAATGATAATAAAATAACTAGATTTAGTAGATTCGTCAAGGAGAGAGTAAAAGAAGAAGTGAAGACGAACATCATTGTGTAGGCTGGAAACTTAATTATTGCTTAAAAACGTTTAAAAAATCACTGTTTGTTAAAACAATGAAGAATTTATATAGAAATAAAAAAAAAAAAAAAAAAAAAAAAAGCAGTTTAACAACTGCTGGAAAGGCAAATCCTTCACCTGGAACCCGAACGTGACGAGACCTGCAAGTGGAGACCAACATCCAAAGAATACTTTGGATATTGGTGGAGACAATTACACAAATGTTATATGTATTTGACCAAGTTAAGTACCGGTGAAAGATGCTTCATTGAACACCTTGACAGACAAGATTAAAATTAAGAAAGAAATTACATAAATATATATACATATATATATATATATATATATATATTATATATATATATATATATATATATATATATGTGTGTGTGTGTGTGTGTGTGTGTGTGTGTGTGTGGTGTGTGTGGTGTGCGTGTGTGCTGTGCTGTGTTGTTTAATAAGATTAATGTAATATAGAAATTTTTAGTTTATAAACGAGTTTCCTCTAACTTATTGAAAACGGAACACTTAGTTATTTCTCGATGCTATGGATGAGCAGATTTAATATAAAAAAATAAATTCCGAGAACAAATATTTCCGTTCTCTGCCATTTCACCTCAGAGACTTTCACTCGCCCTTCGCCCACCAAACAACGATTCATGCATGTAATGACCTTCAAACTTCCCGTGGTAGCCCCTTCTTATCCACCTTAGATTTTTATTAGTATGTTTCTGAAATCTTACCGCCTAAACTATTCGACCCCATTGCCTATACTATATACTGGAAGGTCCTTTCAAAGGCTTCCCGAACGTAAACAACTTTTATTTCTTCACAGCCGCCGATTGAAATGCTATAAAAGACGGGATATCTCCGAAGATTTACTCTGCTAGCGTTAACGTTGGTGAAATTTTTATAGACATTAAACGTTTTTATTTCACTATAAAAAGGCGAAGTGAAAAGCCGGATTTAGAGCTATTTCCTGTTTTATAGCTTAAATGGCTTAGTTTTACATTTTCGCATACCGGATATTTTTTTTTTTTTTTTTTAACGAGCTCCGTCAAATCAAATGAAGTTAACTGTTAATAAAGTGGTAAAGTACCCAAGTTCCTCATGCTGAGAGTTAGTAACTTTCTGTGTTAAATATAAAGTCTAATTCAAGGTGATCCAGAATTGCAGAAGAAATACAATAAGGGCGGTTAATGAGACTTTTTTTTTTTTTTTTTGGTTTTCGTTTTCTGTGAAAGGTAACTATTAAGATGATTAGTCCGTCCGTCCGTACTTTTCTATCCGCCCTCAGATCTTAAAACTACTGAGCGTAGAGGGTTGCAAATTGGTATGTTAATCATCCACCCTCCAATCATCAAACATACCAAATTGCAGCCCTCTAGCCTCGGTAGTTTTTTAAAAACAATTTTGAAAGGTTAAGGTTAGCCTTAATCGTGCGTCTGGTAATGATGCAAGTCAAGCCACCACCGGGTGGCGCTTAAAGTTTCGTGGGTCGCTGCTCATACATTATACCTAGACCACCGAAAGAGAGATCTATTTTCGGTGGCCTTACACCAAACTTTATTTCTTTTTTATTTACGTGTTTGTTTTGAAATTTAAGCGCAATATTACGGACTGACATCTACTTTTACAAGATGCAAATGACGCACCTCTTGTTAACAGTTAATTGCCGGCTATAACGGAGACAATGAGTCATCGATGAAGCCAGTGGAGTATGAGAATGAACTCCTTTATATTTCATCAATCTCGCACTGCATGGTTCAAAGTTCTTTTGTAATATGGTTTCTCAGAAAACTGATTACTAGACAAATTATTATCCGTTTTATTTTTGATTCTAGTTAGTATTTTTTTTTTTTCACTCTTAAATGCGAGCATCATCAGAAGTAAAATAATTTCGTTGAGGGATCAAACAGTATTTGATGAGACGAGTTGAAAATGTACTAGATAACCAGTGTTTGCGTGAGTTAAATTTCTATACACACACACACACACGCACACACACACCACACACACACACACACACACACACACACACACACATATATATATATATATATATATATATATATATATATTATATATATTATATATATATATATATATATATATATATATATATATATATATTACTGGCATTCATAAATGTACCATACATGCTTGTGAAAAAATACAGATTTGGAGGCAAAATTTCCCATCAACTTAATTGTGGTTAACCTATAAATATGTAATCGTTTCTGATTTTCACAAAGTCCCCAAATAATTTCTGGTTTTAAAAATGGCGTAAAGTCTATCCCTAACGATAGGCACCTTTATATGAGCCAGCCTGACTTTAATTTAGTCGCCACAATATCCAAAAATGACTTTCAAATTTAAAATTCCTTTTAATGGCCTGTTTAATTTATATGATAACTAAATAAAAATGTACGTCTGATGACGATTAGAGACGGTGGGAAATGCAATCATTTCTCTCAAGATACAGTCAAGAAACGGATATGAGGATCTGGAGTTGACCTTTGTGGAAACGCAGCTGAGCCACCAAGTACCTTCTCTATTTCATTTAATCAAGATTTTGTTATTTTATCAATGACAAAAACTGACGCTTCTTGCACTCTTATTTCTCAGTGAATAATGCAGCCTGAAAAATGTAACCATTTATAAGATTGATCAATTATTTTATTCAAAAAACGCCCATTACCCGTTCACCACGATAGCTATTAATTAGGCAATACACATGCATGCACACACACATTTATATATATATATATATATATATATATATATATATATATATATATATATATATATATATATATATTCCATTTATGGAATTTTATTACCAAAAAACCGTTATTAACTTCGGCCTTCTCATCTTGGAAAGTCGACATAAGAAGGCACCCATCTGGAGGAGAAAGTTTAACCAATCGGATGTGAACATCGGCCAAATTCATCACGAGTTGCTGTTTAAGTTCAGGGAAAGTACCCCATCCGGGATCGATTGCACCTGGCCAGATTTTCTGTCAGAGAGAGAGAGAGAGAGAGAGAGAGAGAGAGAGAGAGAGAGAGAGAGAGGATGGAGGGGGGGGGGGGGGGGGTGACCTCGGGGAAATAGACTTTCATATTATAAAGAAGTAACGAATTTGTGAATAAGTTTTATCATTTCATGAAATGTTTAGAAAGTCTCTTCCAATAAATGCTGTACTATTACATCCGGAAACGAGTTTGGAGGAGATAAATACTTTGCTTATGTCTGTGAAGTTAAGAGCAAATCTCAAGAGCGGAAAAAAAAACGCCGGAAAACTGAAGCCATGTGGGTAAACATACGTATTCATCTGGCGATCTGACCGGATGTCCAGACTGTGTCGTTCCAAATTCGAAAATTTGAATCGTTGTCCCAGTTCCCAACTAATCATCGCCAAGTATAGAAAATGTGCAACTGGAACCATATCCGACTACACCTTAGATATAGTTAGTAAACTGAATAAAACCAATGATGGTTTAGATTTTTTCTTAGCAACTCTGGGCTATTCTGAGCAAAAAATAAATAAATAAATAAATAAATAAAAATAAAAATAAAAATAAAAATAAAAATAAAAATAAAATAGAAAAATAAAAATAAAAATGAAATAAAGAAATAAAATAGAATAAAATAAAAATAGAATAAAAAAGTTGAAAGACCCAGACCTGCCAGAATGGTAACTAAGAGACGGGAGGCTGGAGACAATTGGATATTTGTGGAAAAGGAATCACAGGAAAGACTTCTCCAGCGGAATTTCCCAGAGATCCTTTAAGCTTCGCGCGGCGTTGCACGATAGTGATAATGATGATTAATGATGATGATGATTATTGATGATTATGACTGCATGAGAATTTGAAATATGAAAAAAAGGTAAACATCAATAAACGGAAATTTATTAATCTAAGTATTCAGAATCGCCACAAAGACACCAACGTTGGTTTTTCATGTAATTCTATAAATTTAAACAGGGTTTTATAAAAACTGACAGTAAAGTGGAAGGAAAATGGGAAGAGAGGAAACAAAAAAATAAACCAACAAGATAAAAGTTCCACGCACACAAAATACTGCCTGCGTGTAACTGATATGGGAAAAATTGGTAGGCATCAAAACAAAGTGAATTTAACCGTTTTTTATTGATTTTTTTAAGCGAGCGCCTTTCATTTGTTCATTGCCTGTGGCTTCAAGTTGATCGAGGTATGTGCTTGTATGTAGTGCTTGTCTCTCTTTTGTTTCTTTTGAAAACGTAATCACAGCTGTTTCAGAGACGACAATCTTTTTATGTTGGGAATACACAATTTGATGTAATTGGGGTTAGTAAGCAGTTATTTACAAGTAATATATATCCAGAAACATGAAAATGAAACTACATATGAATTCCATGAAGTTCACAATATAAAAGTGAAACAACTATGATTAATCATAAAAATATACACCTAACAAATTAGATGCATCAGGAAATACGTAAAGTGAGTTTGTAACCTACGATGTCAGGAACTTTTGAGAGGGGAAATTAGTGTTGACAGTAACTGCTGCTGGGAAGATATCACTGAAAAACACTGGGATTTCGTATCTTTTAAGTAAACTAGTTACAAATTGAATTTGAATTTGAATTTGGAACGATACTTCGAGAGAATAATTGAAGGGAAACTACTATCCGAAAATAATTTTGACTAATTTAGTTTAAAACTGTTTCCAAAAAAGTACTAAACAAGAAAAATTACTGCCTAATCAACAGGCACAAGACTGGCGATTGCATGACCAAGTTTCTTCTTATTGTTGTTACCATCCTTATAGGCTATTTTTTTTTCTTAGCGCAACGATTCGATATCTTTTACCATGCAGAAATATTCATTTATTCAAAATAAAGTTAATAGAATAAGGTTTACTTGCTATAAAATCTTGCCAAATGAATAGTTCCGGGGCATAGGTCTAGCTTAAACTACAAAACTATGGTCTCTTGTTTATTACTTGTCTATAAGACGTAAGGCTGAATGGAACCATTAAGCCTAGATGTGTTATGCATATAAAAATACAACTATTATCTCATCGAATAGTGTAGCAGAAGTTGTTTTCTAATGTTTGGTCAAGTCGTCCTGAAAGCAATCTTTGAAAGCCGAGACTTGTTGACACAACCAGTCCCCTGCAGACCCACTGATTAGTTACTAAGACTTTTTTAAATAAATGACAAGATCGCCTAAACATAGAGAAATTGTGATTGCAAAACTGAAGTCGCATTGCACTTATGCTCCACCATAATATGCTGAAAATATAAGAGGACTAGCGCAAAATTATGTGGACAAATTTTAAGTACACTTTACCTACCTGGGAAATGTTATTCTGTTTTCTTCCGAAGGATAAGAAGCTATTCAACCTACCAACAAAATAATAATAAAAAAAGATCGTACAAATCCTGTGCGCCTATTTGGTATTCGCGCCGCCTTGTGGAAGACCATCGAACTACGTAGTACCTGTATACAGCTATCGGCATTTTCAAATATTATTGATCAGCTATTTATCATTTATGGTTTTGTCCTATCCACATAAAACCTACGTCGGTGAGTGGGAGGACAGATGGAATGAATTAGTGACGACCACCATATTGTCATTCACTTTCAACGTCTCCTGTGCCTGTGGCTGGAAATCAGAGCTTACCTGGCACAGGGGACACGTCCAAGGGTTCATATGTGATGAACCGAAACTTCCTTTGCTCTTTTGACTGACTATTTTTCTCCGAGCTTCTTAAATTCTGTTTGTTCAACAACTCATGATTTAGTATCAAAATTAAATAGAAATCAAAAGTTCTTGAGTATAGTTTAAAAAAATTAACAATTATTTTTCAATTTTAATCGAATTTAACATAAAAGTTCTATCTACGGAAAACTCAATTAAATAAATATGGCTAGCGATCGTAGAATTTTTTCGTCAGACATTTCACAGATTGATATTTTTCCACAAATTAACATTTTTGTGGCGCAAGCTCTAGAGAGCAAGCGCTTATAATGCTGCAAGCCTGTATCCCTAAATTTGGATCTAAATATATCAACATAAGTATATGTGTGTGTTTGGGTTAAAATACGTCACTAATAATAGATAAAAACACGACTATCAAGATAAATTATATGTTAATAATAGTATTAATTGCAGTAAAAGTCAGTATTATAATCATTATTTTTTTCATTCTGGAAATGTGATTTGTTTATACCAACCAGCAAATAAATTATCATTGCTTCTAGACTGAGGGGAAAAACACAGCTGTTTTAAAATTACTATTAATTTACTTGGCTTGGCTTTCGATCCCAGAAATATCCATTCTATAATGTGATCTGTAATTTTCTTGATTTAAATTGACTCACCTTTCCCATCTGATATATATATATATATATATATATATATATATATATATATATATATATATATATATATATATATTATTGTTATTTTGAAAATGATATCAATGGGAACGCATGAAATCACAATCTGAGTTAGTGTTCAATAATGATGTTTTTAAAACTTCAACATCCGAGCATAATTGTCTGTTAAACAGATGCTGTGGTACTTTCAGATAATTATGTTATACAGTCTCACCTGAGGAAAGGCGTTATGTAAGGAACATAAAATTGTATTGTTTTTTACCATTTTGAACTTGAACTAGTGCGTGTGTGTGTGTGCATGTGAAACTCTGTAACATTAAGCTGTTTCAGTTCCAAAGACAGAATTGCGTAACTGTCACTTTACAAGAGAACTTTAGTTTCATCGAATGCCACAATCGCTCTTTGGTATATAAACGTATACAAGCGCTTTCGGGAGAGATAAAAGGAAAATTCGGAAACGCCGAACTTTCGTCTATTTTCCAAGACCCGAAACCTTGATATCTTCGAATTAACCTTTCACCTTTCCTTCGAACGCTTGTATATGAATTAACATTCAGGTAAAAATTAAATAACTACCAACAAGCACCGAGGCTCATCAGCGTCACGTTAATATCCTCAGACAAACTACACCATCCATCCACCTCCAACTGGTCATGAGCGTAAAACCTTTATTTTTTTTTCATTCACACTAAACATAGAGTTCATTTCTTTAAAGGAGAACCGGGTCAGCCATCATTTTGTACATTTTACACTCCTCCATCTAAAAACACTCCAAATTTTTCTCCAAGACCTTTCCTCACACACTGCTACTTTCATACCATCATCCATTATGTTATTATTTCTAACTATATACCATAACAGAATCTGTTTTCAAATGTACATTCTCAAAATACATTAACATTACTGGCTCTAATTTCTTAGTTTCCATTTGCTATCAAAAACTTTTTCATGTCCACTTTATTGTCTTTTTCTTCATCTGGCAAGCACTTGGAAGCAGTTTCCGATTTTTCTGTAATTTGCTTCACATTTACAGCTCTCAGCAGATTATCCTCTATACTACACATCCTCAGCACATAAGACTACATCTATATTGATTTTAATACAAGCTCTCTCGAGGTCACGTACACATTTTCGACTCACTTTCTAACTCCCATTATAGCTTTATCATAGCACTCGCCAATCCACAACTTTACATCGCACAAACCCACAATATTCTCCCTAAATCAACCTGTCACTGGTTTTTCTTTCTCAGTCAAAATCCTACCGTACTCTTTCCCTGGTATGCTACCCAATGTTATATCGTATCATTCTTACATTTGCCTCTATAGCTTTTATTTTTATGTAGTGGCGCATTAAATTTTCTCTGAAGTTTGGGAAGAGAGATAAGAATTAGCAGGGTTGGGGGGAAGAGGATCCGGTTATGATGTTCATAATCGGGACACTTGGAAATCTAGTATTACCTGAAAAAGTTTTTCACCATGTTTCATGATTAGATGACAATAATCGTATAGTTATTCAAATCATTACGTTCAGAGGAGCTTTTTATTCTTGACATTTTCTTATCGCTTTAGTTATTTCCTAAATTTCTTCGTTTTTTTTACCTGTAGAAAGTTAGTGGTATAGGTTTCTTAAACAATATATTGAGGATAGGCTCCAGTTTGTAGGGGTGCCGATCGTAAAAATATTTGCCAAAAATACACTAATTAGGACAGGCTAATGAATTTATCAGGCATTATTAGCACTATAATAATGCATATTCTCTGTGAGTTTTATCATCCTACAGGGAAAATAAATGATTTTATGAAAAAAAAATTTGAAACTCAGTGTCCTTTCTACAAGGGACACTGGTGGTCGGTGAGAAAACTACAGTCTTGAATAGAAATTCGGTCTGACAGAATGCTGGTATATCCACCTGGAACATGCACATATATTATTATCAAAATATAACAGTAAATAAGCACGTAATAACAAAAAAAAAGAGCAACAACTGAAGCGAAAGCCGGGCCGATAAATATGGAAATTGCAAATATTATAGTATATCTCTCAAAAATTGGTTGATGTCGTTTTCTACGTTTCCTAAGATTAGTTTCATTTCAGAAAACCACTTTAGGGGTATCAAAACTAATTTTTCAAGTTTCTTGTCCTCAGAAAAAATCGCTTTTTCTCTGTTTTGTTTTTTTGGGGAAGGGGGGGGGGGGGGGGGTATTTCTTTGATTGTCCCCAAATAATATAATTTTAGATGTTTTAGGCTATCAAGTGACATAATAACTACAAACTCTCAGAAGGTTTTGTTCCTAAATCGAGGTTTGAATTTTTTCTGAATATTTCTTCCTAACTATTATCTCATTTTTCAGCGGGGCTTTCGCTGAAGTTGTTGCTCTTTTTTTTGTTATTACGTGCTTATTTACCGTTCTATTTTGATAATACTTTATGTGCATGTTCCAGGTGGATATACCAACATTCTGTCAGACCGAATTTCTATTCAAGACTGTAGTTTCTCATCGACCGCCAACTAAACTCTTGTACAATGGACACTAATTTTCACATTTTTTTCATAAAATCATTTAATTTCCCTGTAGGATGATAAAACTCACAGAGAATATGCGTTATTATAGTGCTAATAATGCCTGAAAATTTCATTAGCCTGTCTTGATTAGTGTATTTTTGGCAAATATATTTACAATCGGCACCCCTACAGACTGGTGCAAACTGGAGGCTACCCTTGATTCAAAAGTTTAGTGGTTATAAGGTTGCAAGGAAATTAGGTTGTGCATAAATACCAAACCTCAAAAATGTCTCTATGTTTATGACTTCGAAATAACTTACCACAAAGGATGAGTGGATTTTCATTCACTGTTTAGTGTTTAATGAGTGTTTAGGGGTTTAATAAGAATTTAGAGTTTACCGAGTATTTAGTGTTTAATGAGTGTTTAGGGTTTAGTGAGTGTTTAGTGTATTGTGACTGCTTAGTGATTGTTTAGTGTTTAATGAATGTTTAGGATTAAGTGATTGTTTGCGGTATAGTGAGTATTTATTGAGTGTTTGGTGTTTTACGAGTGTTTAGTGAGCGTTTAGTGTATACCGAGTGCCTAGTGAGTGTTGAGTTTCACTGAGTGTTTAGTGCTATTCAGTGTGAGTGTATGTTACATGTGGGTGTTTAGTGAGTATGAGTGCATAGCAAGTGTCTGTTTAGTGAATGTGAATGTATATTAAGTGTGCTTAGTGATTGTGAATGTATAGTAAGTGTGTTTAGTGAGTGTAAGTGCATTGTGAATGTTAGTGTTTAGTGATTGTACATTACTGTTTAGTTAGTGCTTAGTAAATATATGCTAAGAAAGTCCTGTGATTTACAGGAACCATTTATGCTAGACACTAATTAGATCCTGTTAAATGGGGTCCAGTAATAATAATAAATAATAATAATAATAATAATAATAATAATAATAATAATAATAAAATTTAAAAAATAATAATATTATAACAATAAAAATAATACTAATACCAGCAACAATGATAATGATAGTATACAAGATAAAAATACTCATAGTAATAAAGCATAGTACTATGAGCTGGACCAAGACCTTTCAGTATGACCGCTCGAAGTCACGCACTCGATAGGGAGATCGCCACTCTAGTGATAGACGCTCAAATGCAAAGATCTTCACTGCTTCTTTTGGAGTTATGTTAGTAGACCGCTTCGTTTCATTATAAAAATGTAATGTGCATCTCAAGAATTATTACTACTGCAAGGATATTTAAAGGCAGCGCAGATTCGTTAGCTGCTCGATACCGGAGAAAAGGCGTAGTATTTCATTAACATCTTAATTATTAATATTGCCCCTACGTTCATATTGCACTGCCCTTGTATATTAATGCTTTAGCTTTGTTTATCGGAGTAGCACTTTGAATATCTGAAATGCAATGCAATTCATGCATGTCTGAGAACAATTGGCCATTGCATCTGTCGTTGTTAAGTGTTATTTATTTCACTCGTACACACATTATTTACTCTCATTAATAAGAGATCGAAGACGTCATTTCGAAACCTCCCTCAACACCACTATCCAAAAAAAAAAAAAACAAAAAAAAAAAAATAATAATAAGACCCGTTTTAGTCAGGAGCTCAGGAAAGTCTCGAAGACGTCGCTTGAATAACCTTATTGTTCACCAATGAATCGCTTGGATGGAGGGAAAGCCTTAAAAGAAGGAATGCCATATTTGATATATGTCACATACCTAAAGAATTTCCTTATTATTTTTGACATTATTTTGTTTTATATTGATATTCTATCCCAATTTCATTACATGGTACAAAATATTCTGCAGACAAATTAAATTTATTACATAGAACATTTGTACATTTTCATTGAAAAGATAAAAAAGGGTGAGTATTCATACCAATAAATGCAAATGAAACTAGTCCCACCCTAGGTGAATTTTATTTTTGGGGAAACACCTCAAAAGAAAGAATGACATATTAATATTCATCACATATTGAAAGAACTTCTTATTATTTTCGACATTATTTTGTTTTATTTTGATATTCTATCCAATTTCATTACATGATACAAAATATTCTGCAGACAAATTAAATTTATTACATACAACATCTGTACATTTTCACTGAACAGATAAAAAGGTATCAGTATTCATACAAATCAAATTCTAATTAGACTCTTGTCCCACTCCATAGGTGAATTTTATTTTTGGTTATTACCCGAAATAAAAGATGTCAAATCTACAAAAGACAGTGATGCTCAGAACTCATGCTACAAGACTGCATAGGAGGTCGTTGAAATTCACTAACTGGCAACTAACATGCTTATGTGTTATTTCAATGCGAACACACGATTATTGCAGACAATAAGGCTATAATGTTTCATACGAGTGAAATCTGTCATAATTTCAAAATTGTAAGAAAATGTCACGTGTAGGGAAATATCAGTTAAAAAGCTTACGAAACATTTACGTCGCTGATGCATGTGAACAAAACCAAGACGTCATCGAATCCCAAAAAAAAACGGAAACAACTGTCATAACATTAATATTGCTTCCAAAGCAAGCATAAAATTTGTAATAGTCCTATTTGATTGCTTTTGCAACTCAGTGCTGAAAAAATGTAGATATTTATATACATAAGTAGAATGAGCCCGCTGATAGCAACATGTGAGGGGAACGTGTGTGACACATTCATTATGGCCTGTCCACACTAGGAAACATTACTTGAAAACAGAGTTTGCAAGTAATGTTTCTTGTCCAGACGTCAGTTGTCGCCAGGATGCTTGTCGGTGCAGTAGCCTCTGTAATCTACTTGGCTATTTTGATGCACTCGAGGAGGGACAAGAGAAAGAAAAAAGAGCGTGTCATGCTGACTAGCTCCTGGCAGAATTGAAAATAGATTACATACCTACACACACACTCATATATATATATATATATATATATATATATGATATATATATATATATATATATATATATATATACTATACATACATGTTAACATGCTAAGTAATTTATAACATACTTTTATTTATATTAGATCGACTGCGTGTATGCACCTAGTGCTAATATAATTAAAGAAACTGGTATATATATTTCAGTCTTTCAAATCTGGTACAAAACAGAATGACCACTGTAAAGCTAAACATACTCGTAGACACGAATTGTCTCTGTAGTTTCTTTCTCTCACTCACTGTCTAATTGAGACCAAAAGTAGCCGCCATTTTCCCGCTAGAAATAGTCACCACCTTTTTCATTTCTGACAACGAGCTCCTGATCGAATTGTTGTTTTGATCAAAGGCAAAAGTTTGTCCTAGTTAAAATCATAGATAGTAAGCAATCTAAGGATACTGTTCTTGATTATATATATGTATATATATATATATGTATAGGTATATTGTTATGTTATATGTATATGTATATGTTTATATGTAATATATATATATATATATTATATATATATATATATATATATATAAATATTATTAATATATATATATATATATATAATATATATATATATATATTATTTATTATGTCAGATGTAAGAGGGCTATAATTGATAATATATTTAATATGCCATTGTGATGTGCCGTGACTTTTTTAGAATGAACAGATTCATTGCTTTTAACTTCCCATAGAAACAGAGTCCGAAGTGATGACCTGAAAAAGCTGATAAATCATTTTCTGGGATGGTATGATACGAAGATGCATATTTAAGCGGGTCATAACGTTAGTTCTGTGGTAATGTGAGTTCACGAGGGCCTTGTTCAAGGGGCCTTTGAAAAACTGGCTAAGACCAGTTTTATTGAGGCATTACCGATGAGTGTGAATTCGTGTGTACGTGTACGAACTATGTCTGTTCTTAAATGACTTCGTTTAGGCAGAAACGAGGGAGAGAGCTACGGGAGAAAAGGCAGAATGCTGGGATAGCTCTGCAAAAGTCTATTTTATTTCAGTGTTAAAGTTCCAGGCTGCAATGGGTGAGTATTCAACAAGCCATCCCATACTTCAGCCAAAGGGATAGCTTGTTGTCTGTTTGACATTTTGTGAAGATGTTCCATTTTATCGACTTTGTCTTTACAATTGTGTGTGTGCTCACTAGTGTGTTCTCCTGTCTTTTAAACAGGTGGTTCTAGTGAAGGGGCCGAGTATCCTAGGGACAGAGTGTCCTGTGTGGAGGGAACTATATTTTGGAGAAGAGATAATTGGTGTGACTAATTACTGATTGAAACATTTAAATACCGGGGGATTATTATCTTACCATTATTGATCCTGTAAGAATTTTAATTATTCAACTAATGCTTTACTTTAAATAAATATTATAGTTTTTTTGTAACTCCGACTCTGATTTGATGACCTGATAGAATGGAGAGAGAGAGAGAGAGAGAGAGAGGGCTTTTGCCAGTTATCACCGCTCAGGC
>NC_087210.1:63488211-63513211 GCF_015104395.2 Macrobrachium nipponense
TCTACTCAGATGAAGACTGCAAAATGATCGCTGCAAATTGGCGATAATCGTTGCTAAGAGAATATGTTGCAACCTGTGATTAAGGCACCCAGCAAAAACAGTCGCAATTACAATGGCCCTTCTTTTTTTAATGCAGAGGCTGAAGCTGACAAATAAAAGGTAATATGTTGGTAAATTCTGATATTTCTGATTGGTCTATTCTATATATACCGAATATAATGAAAATACAGAACGGGAAAATCGAAGTCATTTTCATTCAATAGCTTCAGACTTTATATTTTGAATACGCATTAAACAGCAGCATAGGCGCTTTTACTACCTAATTAATTAATGCACAGGTATCCATTATGACTTCAGTATTGGCCAATGATTTTTATGAGTCATGATGATGGCTTTTCCTTCGCATATTCTAGGCGATGTGGAAATGGTGTGTGATAAACGTTTTTCGATAAAGCTTATGAAAGAGATGCACATAAAGGCAAAATTATATGAAGGATTCCATGCCATGACATTAATGGCTCAAATGGTCACGATCAAACCTGCATTTCTACAAGTATGCAGTTCACCTAATCAAATAACTGTTTGGCGATATCAACAAAACCAATCAAAAAACCTTTAATTAACTTAACAAGTAATAACAATTACGGTTCATTTTATCTGGTTTGTACTGACATCGATATTTACGTGCAATATTAAGTACGCTGCTTATATCACTGCTCAAGTTCGCACCTATGGCCGATGTTGAAACTTACCGCCGCCTAAAACATCCAGAGAAGGAATAATGGAAGGACATGCGAGAAATATTGATTTATATGGTCACACGCCATTTTTAACTTCTGCATTTAAGAAATAAAATTAACTATTAAAAAACCATTACCTTCCTTACCCAGACTATATCCATCGGCCAATCGTTAGCAAATATCAGCCCTGATGAAAAGAAGATGAGAAGAAGACTTGAAACGACCTAATATAAAATCAATTCCACTAATTTTACAGATTTCTCCTTTTAGATCGAAATTAACAAAAGTGTACATTGTCTCATTCTCAATTCGTAATAGAAAATGTTACTGTGATAAAAACGCGATTGAAACGATTAAATTGTTACGATAAAATTATGTAAAACAAAGTAGTTTTACTTACATTTTAGTTCGAGCGTAGCTGCTCTCTCTCTTGAACATTCATTTGAGAAGCCACTCCTGTTAGAAAATGCCTCGTCACGTAATTGGAGAGGAATCATTTGATGAATATGTGCCAGTACATACTTGTGATACTTCCACTTGTTGGACATCTGCCATAAGTTATGCCATGATAGTCGTCACTCTCGAAGTATCTCGGAAAAAAAAGCACACTCAAACAATTGCTCAAAACATGCCACTTAATTTAGATTTTCAAAATGTGCACAGTCTCAAGTCTGACCGAACGCATACATCAAGGTAGTAGGTACACACAACTTCCTGAGAATTTCACTTCCTAGTTCACAGCCAGTCTTTAGATTCCTCGCATGTAAACATCAGGTTATTTTTCTTAACTTAGCTTATTGAATTATCACAGATTTTTTAAATTACTATACGTGAAATATTTTGGCATACAACGTAATTCCTCTATGTTAATATGAACCAACCGGAATCCTTTGAACAACCGACTGGACTACTTGATCCAGTCTTGCCTGCTTGTTGATCCACCCTTTGAAAAAATTCTTTTGCTTACTTCGAAAATAGAGAAGAGGTCTTGAGGTGTTGCTCCCACCACCGAAGACTCATGACTAGTGCCCATCTCCGGTGTCAGGACGTGTTAAAGTACTTTTTCGGAGGGTGGATCAACAAGCGGCCAAGACTGGATCAGCTAATCCACTCGGTTGTTTCCCCCAAATGTAAACACACCGGTTTTCCACATCAAAATTCGTAATGGATTATAAGAACTAGCTTGCATTTATATCACATTTTTAACATGAGTTTTGACCATTGGCTATCTATTTTTGCTTAATTTGCAAAGGGATTTACACGTGGGTCACTTTATAACGCCACTACACTGCATATTATGATACACTGCATAAGTTATTTCAGTGGACGAAGCAGACAAGTTAACAAGCGCCGGCGGAGGGCAGTGTTTCCACTGTCAGTTAAACAGCCAGTTACGGCCTAATGTCCAAACTTAACAACGGACAAGTTCAAAGAAATATGAAGAAAATTAGCAATAATTTCCTCATGAAACATATTAAATTTTCGGTCTACATTGCAAAGAAATTATTCTGGGGTATGAAAAACTATCATTTGCATTGGTCATTCACCACATGGAGACTTATACCATCATTATATCATTCTCGCTCTGATTAGACTGCGTCATCGAATTGTTTCATCAACACCAAATTTTAATAATCTACATAGCGATTGATATTCATTCACTCAGTAATTTCTTTACAACACTATATTCAACTTTTCACTTTTATATTTCACATTGAAGAATTATAGAAATGATTTGTAAAACTTTCACAAAATGTCACAATCCTACCCGTCATTTCATTACTACACAAATATTTCCTCTTCTCTAGAGGGATTTACGCTTATTTTTTGGATATTTTAAGAAACGATTATTAATACAATCAAGGCGTGATCCGATCTCCAGCTTACTAGGCGCATTCTAAAATCTATAGTCAAATAGACCGTTGTTTCACCAACGAAAATTGAAATAAATACGCTATATCTTATTAGAAATAATTTTACTGTGTTCTTTAACATGAACATTATTTATTTTTTTACATTTTCATTCTAATGAATGTCATTAATATGCTATTCTAAAATTCCTGTATCTTTAACTTAACACGAAACACCTTTTTAGGCTTTTGCATAGGGCTTTCCTACCCCACCTCCCAAACAAGAACAACAGTAAGAATACCAACAAGAACAAGAGCAACATCAACAACAACAAAGTATTTCCCGAGTAAGTGAAAATTGAATAAAAATCTTAATAATTCGGTAGGGCTAACAGCTCTCGCGGCACCACTGAAAAGCAATAAGTATAAGTTCCATCGGCAAAAGCAGTCATGCACTAAATTAACCGATGCCGAAATGAGAGTGTTGACATATTCTGAAGTTTCTATTTATGAAATAACTAATACATTCATATCCGAGGTAACAGCATTTTTATTATTTATTATTCTCGATTAGGAGTCGTCATTCGTTCATTTTCCTTTCTTGCATAAGTCCTAATCCCGTTTTCCTTTATTCGTTACTTGTAAATATTTCCACATATATAAGTGCCTTTCATATATATATATATATAATATATATATATATATATATATCATATATATGTGGATTATAAAATTATTATTATTATATATAATATATATATATATAATAATATATATATATATATCTAGTATATATATGAATAGAGAGAGAGAGCATTAACTACTACATCACTTTTATTTTAGAGAGAGAGATAGAGAGAGAGAAGAGAGAGCATTAACTACTGCATCACTGTTATTTAAGAGAGAGAGAGAGAGGGGGGGGGGGTAAATGCATTAAATCGTAAGTAGAATGTTCAATTCACCATTATGGCGCGAAAGTTCCCTCATTTAGGCGCGAACATATTAATCATATCTTATCTGAAGTATCCACAAATTTTCTGTTTTTTGTCAGTTTGCTGTTATTATTGTTCATTTACTCCATTTTATTTTTGTTATAATTGCCACTTTGGATAAGCTCGTCGCTACTTCGTGTAAATACGAAAGAGATCATTTTAAATAATGCTATTTTGTAGTCATCTTCGGTTATCACTTTAGAAAAAAATATGATTCTACTATAAGATGTTATATTTCCAGAAATTTTCTGACATAATATCATGAATTCCGATATATAACAATACTTTTTTTTTTACTCATTTCCCATATGATATATTCCACAGCATGTGGATCATCATATTAAGTGCTCCATTTTATAAAAATTCTGGTATTTTCATTGTATGAAGGGCAACTGCACTGATAAATAACATCCATAGGTGTCATTACTGCTATCTGGTTATCTCGATTAAAATTTATTTAGAAAAACTCACTGCACTTTCAATAATACATATCCCCTACCCCGTTTCGAATATTTTCATATCTATCTTGTTCGCGGTGTGAATATTTCATAAAAAAAAACTTTCCCAGCCATCTACATTTGTAAACGAAAGCGGAACAGTGAACATCGAAAACCAACATGCGCCGTGCAATTATCCCGAAGTCTTTTTATTGTTTCTTTACACATTAAAAATGTATGCATCAAGTAAAGTACCTTAAGAATAAGAAGAAATTAAGATATACTACATTAGACTAATTGGATTAAATCATTAAGAGTAAAAGGGAAGTAGAATAACTATTTTGCACATGTCAGGTATAACTATTACGCGTACACGCTTGAGATAATGCAGCTTTAATATATGTCATATAAATATTTACCATATCCATACGGAGTTATCTTGAAATATAAAGCTTTCATATTAACAATATCCAGTGCTTCAAGCTGGTGTTAATGAAACCTGTCTTGCTAATACTTAATGGAACATTTAAACAGAGAATAATAATAATAATAATAATAATAAAACTGAAACTAGTGATTCTGTGTAATGAAAGAAACATTTTAATTATTCTGACAAAACGATATCAAAAGAATATGAGAAGTTATATAAAAGAAAAAAAAAATCCATGCCAACCTGCCTTTATTGTATTCAGTCATTCCCTTACTGCTGTATTGAAGAGTGTATAAAAAAATTAAGGTAGTAGCTCATGCTAAAAACAGTATATAAATAATAATAAAATCCGAGTGGATTTTTCTTGTTTGTCCTCCCCATGGTGACAGGAAGGCAAACATGATACAGCCTCCCATCCCCTGCAAACCAGTTTGTCCGGCCTAGATGTCACTCTGCATTTCTCTTAAGAGGTCGCACCAGCCAGAAGGAATATTTTACCTTTTATATTTTACTTATGCATTTAGACGTCAAATAACAGTCATTGTGAAGAGAGGGGAAAATTAAAAATGGGTTAAGTCCGCGAACTGTTAAGGGAGAACCGAAGCTCGATAAGGAATTATGAAAAATATTCTTTGAGTACCTTCATGTTCTATATCTTTAATACCAATGGAAGATATAAGCCTCCTTCAATGAGTTTAAAAATCCCTCTTACTGAAAGGGAGGAAATGAAGACTGGTAGATAGATAGCTCCATAAAGAACAAACCCCTCGTCCTTCGGCGGAAATACTTATCAATTCACACTCACGGAACAGGAATGGGGGAAACCGTATCCTGTTTGCACGATTAAATTCAGCGTGATATATGAAAATAATGAAATGCAATAATGCTGGGGATTTTCCCTTTCTATCATTCAAAGATGATTCTTACTTCGTTTTCATGCAGGATATCGAATCAGTTTCAAACACCGACTTAATACGCCAATTTCACGAAAGAGCGGAGGCGCTGTATTATTCATTCTATTCCATATTAATGAAAAGTACATAAAGTTTCTCCCGTTTCAGGGATAAACTCTACGGCAGTGGGAATACTAATGGGATATTAGGGCATCTGAGCTTGAAGCTGCTTAGTTTGCACAATAAACTGCTTTGCTTCCGATAAACAGTATTTGGTGAGACTCAAAAGTGAGGCTTTCACAGATAAATTCTAAAGATAAACAATGAAGACTGGCTCATACTCTGGCATGCTACGTGTTGAAATAATGTTTAGTCAGTTGAAACAGCACCATGATTGGATTTTGAGTGTAATCACTTCAGGTAAATATCCTTTGAGAGAGAGAGAGAGAGAGAGAGAGAGAGAGAGAGAGAGAGACATGTTTACATAATTTTGTGTAAGGGTCCTTAGTGCCCTGGTGCAGAGTTAAAACAAGAGTCGGAAATAAGTTTATTCACTGTAAAGATTCTATGCATATATGTTCTGAAAGAGCGTGTGAAAAAAGGTAAATAATAATAATAATAATAATAATAATAATAATAATAATAATAATAATAATCCCTGAAGCAATATCGATCACCTCATACATATTGAAAAAACAAAACGCTTCCGATATTTATGAGAAGGCTGATATTTTCAACACTAACGCTTCGCAATGATTAAACCACCGCTGAGAGAGATGGAGATATCACACTAATTCACCAACCCTTATCAAGACTAAAACGGTCTGCCAACTTGAAGCCCAGCGAAAGTATAAACCCTATTACTTGTTTTTCTTACAGAACAACAGAGATCCTCCTGATGTGGAACAACCCGAACTCCACGACGTATACCTTTCTTAAAAGACTAATATGAATTACCACTTTATATGTCTCTACCCGGCCAACAATGCTGGATTGATAGCCTTTTCAGGAGGTCGTCATTAGGCGATATTTCGCGAAAACCGACGACTGCAAACCACACAAGAGGACCTCAGAGGGTTTGCAGATCCAGAACCTTAAGAGGAGCTGCAAGTAGTAAATAAAGCACAACTCTTGAAAGACACATATCCAATAGCTAAATAGATGGACACTGAGGTTTGTCATCAGCCCTTAAGAACATCATTAAGTTGCAGTGGAGAAAAATTAGGCTGAGGGTAATGGGTAATGGATCATTCAAAATCACAGGCCTAATTTAGGGAGTGTAAATTATTTTAACCACTACCCTAGATAAGCCCGCTGGAGGAGGCACATTAGAGGTACCGCCCAGCCAGGGTAGTGACGACGGAAGTTTTGTAAAATAGCTGAAGATTATCGATATTTCTTTGCTGTTGACAATATGTGTGAAATAAGTAAAAGAAAACGGAGAAATGCGTTACTACCATAAGAATATGCAACTGTAAATAGTAAGTGAATATTAGAGAGCTCTGTTCCTCCAGAGAGAAATCAAGAACAGAATTTTAAAGATTAACGTAAAAATAACGTTCATTGAGGCAGGACACATATATATTCTATGTAATAATGTTATTCTTATCGTCCAGGTTCTAAACTATAGTTGTTTGATAACATTTGAAAAAAAACATGAATGCTATACAGATACAGTCGTCGTAATCGAATCAATCAAACAATCTGCAGGACAAAGCGGGATTTGCGAGTTTTTTGGAGCAAAATCCGTCATAAGTAAACCGATTACATGAGCGATCGCTTCTGCACGGCTTTTCATAAAGGAATTTACACATTATGCAGCGGCATGTTTGCACAAGAACCAGAATATATAGTAAATGACAATGGTTGGTTTTGTGCAGTCACGTCTGATGAAAATATACCAAATACGTTATAAAGAGTATGGATGTGTGTCATAAGCAAGCGTTTTTAACTGTCCACGAAATCATCTGAATTAATACAACAAAAAACACAACAGCTAACAGATTGATTCAGTTCAATACCATATACAAACAAGTATTATTGTCCACTATATTAATTACGAATACTTCCATTCTCTACAGAAAAGAATAAAAACATATTTCATAATGTCGGCAAAAAAAGTGCAACAATTATATTTACTCAAAATGAAAGCACCGGTAACAATATTTACTTCTGATATTAGGTAAAATATGTATAATTTTCCAAAGGATATAGATATATGTGGATATCGATAGAAGTTTAGCAAATATCTCAATACCAGAAAAAAAAAATCTACCTAATTGCAAAAAATATCTCAATAACAGATGAAACATCAAACGAGGTGTAGAAAATATCTCAATATAAGATGAAAGATCAACCAAATTGTAGAAATGATCTCAATACCTGTATACTAGCAAATCGAATCACCGAAACTGAAAAGTTTCATCCACGGAAACTTTCAGCCTAGAATATTTAGTCTCGCCATTTACCTTTACGGCTCAAAGAATGAGTTCTTCAATCCGTGTGCATAATCAAATTGACCTACCATTCATTTAGAAACGGTGAAGGTTATCGAACCATTAGAGGCGGCACCATACGACTGTGTTTAATTCCCCGCTTCTTTCAAGATTTTAAGGGAACTAAGAAATCGGAAAGAATGACATCTTCGTACTGCGGGTGATAATAGTTATCGACACTCTTGGAAATCAGCAATTTAACTGCTAACATGCTTAATGTATAGAGAGAGAGAGAGAGAGAGAGAGAGAGAGAGAGAGAGAGAGAGAGAGAGAGAGAGACTGCTTCTTAAATGCCTCATGTATCCATTGTAATTAACTGAGTAAAATCAGTTTTCTTTTTATATTTCAACGGAACCGAAGGTAAATAAATATGAATATGCATTTTTAGCCCTTTGAAGATATCTCCTATAATATTTTTACTGCTGAGAAATACACTTGCTTTTAGACGCAGGTACTTTCACCAAGATTACGTTTATGCTTAATAGATATGTAACACTTGACATTGCTGAGTCATGGAAAACCAAAGTTCTTATTTATATAGGAATCCAGAGAACAAAACTTGTTGCTCTATTCGTTAACTCTAGGGCCAGAAAGAAAGGGAAAATAAACCATAATCAGTTTATCTACGTCTCACTTTAAACAAAGAATGATTACAAACAGAAACAAATTGGGGTTTCTAGAAACTAACACTAGAAATATTTAGAATATTTAGATTTTTTTGGGGACGAGGAATACATAAAAGAGTAGAAACGAAAGAAACACGATACTTCAAATACGCTTGAAAAATAAGGAAAATGTTGTATATAAAATTAACACAACATGTTTTCATGAATGAATACCTTTTCATCTAATGTAAGTACTTTTAGTCACGTTCGCCTTCTGGACGTGAAACACATCGGCACGCAACTAAATAGCATACAATCAACTACTGTAGTTATCAGTTTCATTACCCATTTAAAGATCCAATAGAGAGAGAGAGAGAGAGAGAGAGAGAGAGAGAGAGCCAAGCGTCCATATCAAAAGAAGCTGGAGTTTCAGGAAGGATATTTCGAAGTCCATTTGTTATGATATTCGAGAGTTCGGTCCTTTGAGACAGGGAACAGAACCGAGAGTTTGCGATGCATTATTATATATATAACCTTCTGCTTGTAAGTCGCCTTTGACCGGCTGTGACAGGGTGGTTGACGGGGTGGGGAAGGGGGCAGAGGGAAGGAAGAGCGGCTTGAGAGGGTCTTGACGTGCCGGACCATAATTTCTGGTAGATCTTGAAATGACTGCGCACATCCCGAAGGAAGGAAAACTTGTATCATTTCTTACCTCTGTTATGAATTCGCTCGAGTATTTGAGTCTCTCTCTCTCTCTCTCTCTCTCTCTCTCTTCATTTTGTTGGGGCAGGGGGTACGTACCTAATTGCTTACATGGCTGTACACATGATGCCCCAATAAGTTGTTGACAAATCTATATAACCCTTTTTTGGGAGGTAGGATATTTGGTTATAGCTGTAGAATGATTTTACATGGAAGAAAAATCTCGCAAAGTTATGTATATCTAGAGTTGAATAAGGATTGATCTTTTCTCTGCTACCAGATGTCCCACCCACAAAATGCCTTCTAGCCTACGTTCTAAATATTTCTGCCCAAAACGACTGTGTGATGGCAAGAATATAAAGACATCTTCAATTTCTGAAAGAAGCCCATTTGATAAAACGTGTTAATTCATTTTGAGGCTGACCATTAACTGTAACACTATATGTGCCATAAATACTGTGGAACTGACTGTTAGGCGTGTAAATACATAGTGAAGAGGCTGAAGACTAGAAGGGGGAAACTTATGGAACTGCATAAGAGAAGCCGGTTTATGTTGGTAATAGCATAACTGAGTGACTCATCAGGTTGTGTGATATATGGTTCTACAATAGCAAACATGACAGAAGTGATAGTGAAAATCCGAGGCATAACATTTCTTGGTGTTGTTAAGAGCATGTAAGGACAAACTAATAACATGTTCACATGAGAAAAACTAATAACATGTTCCCATGAGAAGACCTTGTGAGGGTTTAAACGAAGAAGAGCATTCCTGAAGTGATTCCTTGTAATTCAAAGTTTACAACAAAGCATCAAGTTTGAGACTATTTTGAGTCGAGGGAAATAACTTTACTTAGCTCTACTAAACCAAGAAATACCTCTTGAAGTACAGAAGGTGTTTGGTAGAGTTGTTGTGCAGTGGATAAATCTTGAATGAATTTGTTTTCTTTTTTACTTTTGATGGAAGAGAAGCGTGTATTCTAACATACAGATGAGAGAGAGAGAGAGAGAGAGAGAGAGAGAGAGAGAGAGAGAGGCTTTCTTACAAAAATACCTTATGTTTCCCACAGTTTCATTAATGGCTCCCTACAGGAGTATACCAAACGACACGTCTTAGCTCACTTTTACATTGGACCAGCAATACTCTTATCTACTAATTCTGACTTGACCATATCTTGTATCTCGAAATTTAGTTACTATATATAAATGACCATCTATATCATACATAATTACATCCCGAGCTCCTCAAGTCTATTAAACCTTGTATAGGCTTTACCAATATCCACGAATCCAACCCAATCCATTCTTCACCCAGTGGTTGGTATCGCTGCATCACCACCAACTCCATCTTTATCTTTCACTCAATAATCCTTTCACGATTTACCCTCGTCATTTGCATTTGCCGATCTCCAGTGCAATATTTACTTTAACGAAAAGTACTTCCTCCAATACGCCATTAAAGCTTTAAACCTTATATACATTATTCATATTTACCCTGTCCCTAGACTAATTTTACTTAACCACTTTTGTATGCATGCACGCGTTTCCCTTCTCTCTGACACTGATTCAAGAAATCTATGGCTCACGGAACAGTACTGACAGGACGGAAGAGCAAAATGAAAAGTAAATACGTTTAACGAAAATCTTAGAAAGAAATGATATGTGGCACCTGATCGGGAATGGGTAGTAAACAAGAATCATGTGGAAATATACTCGTAGTAACACGAGCCTTGAAATGGAGTAACAAATCCACAGTTATGTATATATGTAAATATTTTTAAAGAGACAGCTGTAAGGAAATCTTTAAGGAAACTTCGCATAGTGTCTCGAAAGCTTTCTATACAGATTTATCTTTAAGTATGCGTACGTATTCAAACTGTGGATTTGTTCTCCAAGAATTGTGTAATTTTTTGTACACAATATTTTGGAAGAAAGCGAATTTTTTGGTCATTTTTATGATGTTTTATAAGACTGGACACGAGAAAATCTGGGAATCATTTATTTGAAAAGCACATGATAAACAAACTGTAATAAACTGAAAAAAGTTAAGTTGAAAAAATTTGAGCAATATCTAGGATTGGTAAAAATTGCGCGTAAATCAAGAGAGAGAGAGAGAGAGAGAGAGAGAGAGAGAGAGAGAGAGAGAGAGAGAGAGAGAGAGAGAATTCTTTACAAAGAATTTAATCCTAACTATAGAAATTAGGAGCATCGATGACGAAATTAATGCTATTTCAGAAACCAGATAAATAAAATGGAAATCGAGAAAAATATTTATTTAATTGATAGTTTTTACAAAGAGAAATTCCAAATTCATGCAGACTTCCTTTGATTAAATTACTGTTGAAAACCGAGTTTGTGAAAACTATGAAAAACTGAAAGCTGAACAGTGGAATGGAAAATGCAAATTGAATTGTTTCTTCGAGCAACGCTTGTGTGGGAATCACACGAATTTCGGTAAGATAATAAAACTAATTTACGAAAAGCATCTCTGAGGCATAAGCCATATATATTTTCAGTATCATACCACTCATAAATTAGAAACGAAATATCGAATAACATTTCAGATTACAAAGAAACAAACAGCACAGTTCAGACTATGGATGGGAAAATTAATTGAATTGACAATAGAGTTCCGGCCAAAGGCCAAACACTGGGAACTATGAGATCATTCAGCGCTGAATCGGAAACTGAGAGTAAATGGTTTGAAAGGCGTAACAGGAGTAAAGCCTCGAAGTTGCACTATGAATCAATTATTAGGAGAAGGTGGAAAGTAAGATGGAAGAAAGGGAATATATAAAAAAAAGATATCTTAAAAGAAGGAAAGGGGTTGCAGCTAGGCAAGAACCTTAACTAATGCCTACAGGACACAGCACGAGGTGCACAGGCGGCACTACACCCCAAATAAGGAATAAAAAATAAGGGAAACAATGTAATATGTGTGGACTTACACCGAATGCGCCATTTATTATTTATGATAAGCGTAAAAACATTTTTGTCTCTGGCGTTGCTGAAGACCCTCTGGTGCGATCAGACAACAAGTAAAAAATTCCAAGAAGTGTCTTCGACGCAGTCGAGTTTTCTTTATAGCGTATAATGCTGCATGAAATTCTCAGCCGCGGCCCGTTGGTGGCCTGTGTTGTTGGCACCTAAACGGTACCAGACGCGCTAATCATGGCTAATTTTAACCTTAAATAAAATATATAAAAACTCCTGAGGCTAGAGGGCTGCAATTTGGTATGTTTGATGATTGGAGAGTGGATGGCGAACATAACAGCTTGCAGCCCTCTACCCTCAGTATTTGTTTAGATCTGAGGGCGGAGAGTAAATAGCCATCTCAATGGTTTTCTTTTACAAAAAACCAAAACTGAAAACCTCTCTCTTATAATAAGGACCTCTTTGCGGATTTAATTGGGGAAGAATATTTCTTCAGTTATTTCGTACTTCATAATGCATAGCTTTCAGTAAAAACTTTAAAAAAATTAATAGCTGCCAAATAATTTTTTTTCTTTTAATCTCTCATCTTCAAATAGTAATTCCTGGCATCGCTGTCACGCACAAAAATGCACATTCAACTTTATGAATAACTTATCAACACTAATTGCTCAAGTTCGTCTAGTGAAGGAGAAAAAGAAAAGGTAAGAGTTCTGCATTAAATTTCACGAGGAAACTTCCAGGCGATCTCAAAGGAAATTCAATCGGATTTACGAAGGACTGGATTTTTCGACCTGAAATCCATTTAAGCCAGAAATGGCTTGATAATTAAGTTCCAAACTGCCATAGATATAGTGTGCTTGGCATTCTCTCTCTCTCTCTCTCTCTCTCTCTCTCTCTCTCTCTCTCTCTCTCTCTCTCTCTCTCAGTCAATTTTTACCTTGTGAAATGCTTACGCCTGGCTATCTCACTTCAAATGTTGACAATTTTAACAGGTTTCAGTGTAATAGGGAATTAAAGCTCCATCAGTCATGACCTTCTTAATGGATGAAACTTCTATCATTGGTAAAAAAAAAAAAAATATTGGAACAATCAATGATTGATAGTTGAACGCTAGCTAGAATTCTTTATATATAATATAATAGTACAATTACTTGTCGTAGAAGAATGCCGAAGGGATAGGAAAAGAAAAGAAATAACGGAGGGACCTCGTAACAGGAGGCGAGTTATGAAATTTAGTGAAAGCAAGAGAGGGAAGCGAATTCCTGAACGCATATATTTATGAGCACGTTCAACTCGACCACATCATGAATATCATACCCATCATAGAAAAAAGGCCTTCAGTTACCCCAGAGCCAATACTACAAAAACTCTTTCATACTGAAGAGCTAGTTCCTGACGGCTGTTAGGTTTTGCAGTATCTTCATTATCAAAAAAAAAAGAAAAAAAATCATTACAAAATAAAAGATAATGATAATAAAATCATATTTTCCTCACCATCAGTTTTCCCTATTGTCACTTCAGCTTTGTCGTCCAGACTAATTTTGTTGAGTCCCTCGCTCAATAAATACACAGGACGCTGACCGTCTCAGCCTTCATATGGTCGAGTAATTCAACTGGAATTCGTGGTGAACTCGTTCATGAAAATGGTAAACCATTTGACAGCAATCTTAGGAAGGTGAAAGGCGACACTCCGGAAGGCAAGCTCTAGGAAAAGCTGCCATGGCGTCCTTTTCTGTGGTGGAGAATCGACAGGAGAAATGGAGAGAAAGTGAGTCAAAAGATTGGGTGAATCTGGCTCCCAGGAACGTTAATTAATACTTCACACAACTCTGAAGTCTCTTTGAAAGATCATTAGAAGAAAATTAAGGTAAATCATTTTTCGAAGCAAAAATCGACAATTTCCTTATTTTTTCCTTGATGTGGCCTTTTTAGATGTGAGTTGGACCGCCATAAATGATAACGTCACCGGGAAATGACGATGAAAGCAAAATAAAGGAGGCATAGTTTCACTATTCGCAATTAACATAATGTATCATTCTCAAACATCAAAAGTCCATACTCCATTGACAATCTGTCTCTCATCCGGTATCACTCCATCATAAAAATCTCAAATAGCTATCTCGACATAATTCACAGTTTTCCATCCCCATTTTTGCAATACATCAGGCAATCTTCTCTATACCATACATCACCAACACTATCCGTATTACCTCTCTATCTCTCCTGCCGTGAGCTTTATCATATGGTAATCCCCAGTCAATCAGCCCATATCCCTGGAGAGGGGCCGCTTGTACAAACCACATTTCCAAAAACGAAGGTAGACGGAAAGGTAGGAAGTCTGGAACTGTCTAAGAAGCAAATGTAGAAATGAATAAATGCAAATAAACAACAAAATGACTGAATCTGTAAAGCTAAACTGTTAATATAGAATGCGCCGTGTAGCAAGTGCGGTGTAAGAAGTGATATAGTGTGAAGCATGAAGGTTAGTAAAAAGGGGTAAAAGCTTAAGTGAGTGTATGAATTAGAGTATTCCCTACGGGCTGCGCTATGAGCGAGAGCCCGTGCTGTTATAAGGCCAGCTTAATCTCAAACAACGAATTAGAGTATTCTGAGTTGCCTCGGTCATATGGAAGGAATTGTGGAAAACGGTTTTGTGACGAGTGGTCATTCAGAAGTTTTAGGGGGAAGGAGGAAAGGAAGACCTGGAGAGAGTTGGGAAAGGGCCAGGAAAGAAGTATTAGAAAGGAAGGGCTTTAATGTCTTGGAGGCGAAAGAATGCATGTAAGAATAAGGTGGAAGGCTCATCGTGTGCACTGAAACTCGACGAGCCATTGGATTATCTTTGTACGTAGATTTAGGTAGTCAATGTAGTGGAATCTTTACTGCACAAGTGGTTCATCCACGATTAAGCACCAATCTAGATCTGCAACATCTGTCGAGTTTCGCAATACTGAAAGATATTGCAAGTGTTTGTTACTGATATTTTTATTATTCTAGACGAGATCATTTGTAGTTTCAAAGATAAAGAGAAAGCCCAACAATAATAACAATTCAGATATCGACGTGTCTCCAGTTTAATAAGAATGACTTCTAAGCATGAAGAGGAAGTTACTGATTTTCAGTGTAAAGGGGCAGCTGTAACCAATTAGCATTCAGAGTAAGACCCACTCTCATATCTTTCATCTCCTCTGATACGTAAATGAAGCTCACTTCAACCGCCAACCAGTCAATATTGTCTGCGGATGGTTTTAGTATCAACTATTACCTTTACTTGATTATATTAGGGAAGGGAGTCTGTTTAAGTAGAATAGGAATATGAAGCCCAAGAAACCAAATTGCTGGTATGAATGTATGAAAGAGAGAGAGAGAGAGAGAGAGAGAGAGAGAGAGAGAGAGAGAGAGAGAGCATCAGGACATACATTCGCGTATTGTAAGATCTTTCTCGAGACAAAACAATACATTTAAGATCGTCCCACACTTCAACAACTTTTCTAGTATGCGCGTTCATGGAGGACGAGAGGACAGTAATTCTTTAACACGGGTTTAAAATTCGAAATTCTAAGTAGAGATCGAGCGGTGTGATTCCGTAAGAGAATGAAAATATCCAGGTGCATTTCTATTTCCTCTCCTCCAATTCCACCTTTCGTCTTCTTTTACTTCGTTTATATAGTCGTACAATTCTTTGTTGATTTATTATCATTACTGTCTGTGTTATTTTGGAGTAATTGATCTGTGTATACGATATAAAACTTCTCCCGCCCATTGTCTTTTCTTTCTTTCATACATCGTAAACACATGGTCCAAATTCCTTTTTCATATACTAGATCTTGCTGTAATATACACTGGCCCGTCTACGAAAAAGACAGCGAAAAACAGAGAGTATGAAAGAATCCTACTTTATATGAATTAAACCACGTCAGCATTTGTAAGTAAAGAAGTATTTCAAATAACAAGGCGTGAGCCGATCTCGGGGCGCGTACTAAAATCTATGGTCAAATCGAGCGTTGTTTCACCAATGAAAATTGAAATAAACACGCTATTTGTTTAACATGCACATTATTTATTTCTTGCATTTTCATTCTAATAAATAAATCATAAATATCCTATCTTAAAATTAGTGCACCTCTAACTCAACACGAAACACCTTTTTCGGACCTTTTTAGGCTTTCATAACCCCAGCAAGAACAACAACAACAACAATAGCAGCAGCAAAGTAGTTTATAGGCTGACTCCCCAAGTAAGTGTTAATCAACAAATAGAATTTATAGTTTATGTCAGGAACGGCTGAACGAATACTTACCAGCAACTGGAAATATAAATTATGAATTCTGATTTGAAGTACGAATGAACAAATGAGATATTGCCTCAATAAAATTATATTACTGTTGCTAATATTTTCTTAGTGACGTTTTATAAAATAAAGATCGCATTGAGAAATTACGGTTGTTGAAATACAACACAGAGGTAAAGTAACATAACGGAAGATTTATGGAAAATGAGAATTAAACTGACTCTCAGGATGTGAGAGAGAGAGAGAGAGAGAGAGAGAGAGAGAGAGAGAGAGAGAGAGAGAGAGATGCGAGAAGAATCTATCAAGAAACACCATGAACAGAATTCAGAGGGAAGTTAGATTCCGTCGGACACTAAAGAAGAAGAATTCGAACAAAACATCCTGAGGGCGAAAAGGTTTAATGGGATTCGCGTGTTATCAGTCGGGAGATGGGCCAAGACTAGAAAAGATATGTGAAAAAAAATGGAGATCTCATGAAAACAGTCTTGATATTTTTTATCATGTATCTGGAAGGAGATGATGGGGATGAATATTCTACTGAGATGGCGAAACGAGAAAAGTTGTTATACTGACACATCACACACAAACACAGATTTATGTAAGAATGTATGCATATATATATATATATATATATATATATATATATATATATATATATATATATATAATAGATATAGATATAATATACTATATATATATACTAATTTAGTACTATATATATAGATAGATATAGAATATTAGATTAATTATTTATTAAATTTTTTATATATATATATATATATATATAATCTATATATATATATAATATACAGATATAATAGATATGATATAGATATATATATATAGAATATATATATATATATATATATATATATATATATCATATATATATATATATTATATATATATATATATAGTACCTATATATATATCTATATATATATATATATAGATATAGCATATATAGATATATCTAGATATATATATATATATATCTATATATATATATATAGATATATATATATATATATATATATATATATATAATATATCTATATATATATATATATATAGATATATATATATATAATATATATATATATATATTATATACACGTGTGTATGTGTGTGTGTGTATGTGCGTGTATGTGTGTGTGCGCGCGCGCGTGTATATGGAGGAGAGAGAGAAACTTCAGTAAACGAAGAAAATCTGTTTTTTACATTTTTATTGACCGGAGGAAAATACAAAATCTAAACACAAAATTTAATTGCCTGGGCAATTTACAACAAAAACTTCACTACTAGGCAAACCAGTGAAGTTAACAAAATTGAATGTTGGAATTTCTATATTGCTATTAATTATATCGCTCAAGATAAAACGAAAGACAAAAACTGAAAAAGAAACAGATGAGTAAATGCTACTGAACAAAATGCTATTTTAATTACATCACAATCTTATTTCCCTAGTTAAATGGAAAATAATAAACTGGATATTATCATTATTTTCTCTTTCTAAAACTTAAAGATACTTTTCTCGAAAATTGAAGGACACTTGAACTCATTCATAAAAAAAAAGAATTATAATAAAAAGTAACAAATGGATGAGAAAGGGAATGAATCTATGAAATAGATGAATAAAATATCAGAAAAAAAACATTCTTACGTTACCGTTACACATTTGTAAGAATAACTTAAAAAACTACATTACAGTATTGAAATAAAATCAATACGAAAATGCTTTGAGATACAGCACCGTCTTCTCATCTTTAAATTGATTTCATTAGGAAATACCATAGTTCGTTAACGACTAAATTTTTAGGAAGCGATGTATTCCCAGATGGTAGCACACCCACTGTCTACAAGGAACTGCGAAACAAATATTTTTTCAGAGGCAGATCATCAAATACAGCAACCGCCCCTGTGGTTGCAATTTTCAACAAAAGCTCCTGAGTTCACTGACCTCTTGAAAACTTTGCATGAGCAAGGGAATGTCTCAGTGAAAGTCGAAGGTGTATTGAGAAATATCTGTTTCCTAAACAGACATGATCTACGATGAGTCTGGTATAGATGATGTTGCATATCTTAACTGTCTCTCTGGAAGTCGCTAGCATCTGTTGGTATCATCAGATCATTTCATATGGTCTGCTATAGGGCTCTATCACTGGCTATACTTACTGTTTACCACTCTACTCCTTATTTATTTTAGTTTTCATTAAAAATTGAAAATTTTTGAAACTTATATTTTTTTTCTATTTTCTGTAAAAGAAAATTATTGAGATGGCTTTGTCTATCCACCCTCAGATCTTCAAAACTCCTAAGGCTAGAGGGCTGCAAATAAGTATGTTGATAATCCTCCCTCCAATCATCAAACATACCAAATTGTAGCCCTCTAGCCTCAGTAGTTTTTATTTTATTTAAGGCTAAAGTTAGCCATTTTTCGTGCGTCTGACAACGCTATATGGCAGACCACCACCAGGCCGCAGCCAAATGGTTCATGGGTCGTGCCTCAAAATTGTACGCTGTACAGAAAACTACATTGCACCTAAGAAATTTCAGAGCATTTTTTACTTGTCTTTATTAATGCCATTAATGATTGTGAAACCATTCCACATTCCGACACTTTTCTAATGATTTTTTTGTACATAAGGGTATGCGGTTCACTTGCCATTTGGCTGTAAATCGAAATGAATTAATTGATATGGCAGTGAGATATATTTTTGTATCCTGTTTACCAACAAGATTTGAGCGCCCACAACTGGTGCAGTATCAGACGAAAACATCAACAAAATCTCTTCTCATCCATGATTCATTTCCTTCTCTGGCAATTTTGGAATGGCAGCTACAGTCCTTCATCTGGTTTCTCGCTTCAGTCTATGGACGATCGGGACTGTGTTCTATCCTCCTGAGATCCACTTCGACGCCAAGACAGTCATTCTCCCTCCTTCGTATTATTCTAGTAAAAGCTTCAATTTCAAAGTAAAAACTTCTATTACCTTTAACAATCTATATTTAATATTATACGATCTGAAAAATTTTATATATATATATATATACTTTTAGTGCATAGTTTTTCTCTTATGCAATTTTCGTTAAAAGCAATTGCTTTAGTGGCATCAATAAGTTTATTGCAGGTATCTTCATACCGACGAAGTTTTTTCCGATTCTCATTCGTCAATTTCTGGTGAAAAATACGCAGACTTCCTTCTACCATTTATTGAATTTTGTCGCGACAGCTGTTTCGCCTTATGGCATTATCAAGCGACTACTGACTTACAATTTGGCCTTTCGGCCTATTTATTTCATCGTGTGGGAAGTATGACCTTGAGGTATGGGTACTGGTTAGTCTAGGGATTAACAGCTTAAGGGCGTTGTTTTGGATACAAAGAACATAAGGACATATGTACTGTGACAATAACAGTGAAAGTATAAACAGTGGTTAAATAAATATTCAAAATACAATGCCATGTGCTAGTGTTTCCTTAAATGTATGTTTAAGATTTAATGTTACATGTTGGTTTTAGATAAATTACAAAATTACATACAGGAATAAAAATGAATATAGAAATCTAAATACAGGAATAAAAAAAATATTATTTTATAGTATGCATCCTAAAGGTACAAGTCAGATAATTTCTGTATAAACAGAAATTATCTAACTTGTACCTTTATGCATACTATAAGATATTTTTTTTTTATTCCTGTATTTAGATTTCTATATTCATTTTTATTCCTGTATGTAATTTTGTAATTTATCTAAAACCAACATGTAACATTAAATCTTAAACATACATTTAAGGAAACACTAGCACATGGCATTGTATTTTGAATATTTATTTAACCACTGTTTATACTTTCACTGTTATTGTCACAGTACATATGTCCTTATGTTCTTTGTATCCAAAACAACGCCCTTAAGCTGTTAATCCCTAGGACTAAACCAGTACCCATACCTCAAGGTCATACTTCCCACACGATGAAATAAATAGGCCGAAAGGCCAAATTGTAAGTCAGTAGTCGCTTGATAATGCCATAAGGCGAAACAGCTGTCGCGACAAAATTCAATAAATGGAAGAAGGAAGTCTGCGTATTTTTCACCAGAAATTGACGAACGAGAATTGGAAAAAACTTCGTCGGTATGAAGATACCTGCAAGAAACTTATTGATGCCACTAAAGCAATTGTCTTTTAACGAAATATAATTATTAATATAATAAATATTATATTATATATATATATATTATATATATATATATATATGTATATATAATATATATAATATATATATATATATATATATATATAATATAAAGAGAGAGAGAGAGAAAGAGAGAGAGCGAGAGAGAGAGAGAGAGAGAGAGATAGAGAGAGAGAGAGAGATGATATAAAAACATGGGGTATGAAGATCATGTACAGGTACGGTGGGAGAGTATGTGGGTCTTATCTGAGTATCATTATCAGTAGAAAAAGCATCATCATCTTTAAGAATCAATATGACGCCCAAGGGAGCCCCTTAGGAGGACAAAAGTTGGGAAACGGCAAAATCTCATTCGGAGTAACCACACATGTTATTTATTTTATTTGTAAACATAAAATAACTAACTTTCCTGGTAAAGGGTGAATCTAATTGATATATCAAAGCTGGTAATGATTAAAGAGACAATATTTTTAGATATCAATATTTAAGCACGACAGTAAAAAAAACACACACACACATACAGACACACACATACATACATACATACATATATATATATATATATATATATATATATATATATATATATATATATATATATATATATATATATATATATATATATATATATATATATATATATATATATATATATATATATATATATATATATATATATATATATATATATATATATATTCTTACGTATGTGTATGGCCTTGAGGTCCCAAATATGTAAATGGAAAATATTAGAGGGAAAAATGCAGGATAACTTGCCAAGAAACTCAGTTGATTAATTTACGGTATACATTTACTTACAAGAGGCCGTGAATGGCCTGGGTTAAAGTAATAGCAACTTGTCTGCACGTGGACCAATCCTATCTCTCGCAAGGGGAGAGCTGGCTAAAATCAAATGTACTTCAATGCTGATTTCCAAAATTACTCATTGTTATCTTGCGTTAAGGAAGCACTTGCGAATGAGGAGACATAGACATGTGACTCAGCAAATCTGGAAAAATTCCCAGATTAGACACAAAATAAAATGAAGACTTCTTGCACATGTTACAGTTATTTAATTTTATCTGACACACTGGGAAGGAACTCTAGTGTTTAAATGAGCTATTCAATGAAGACTTTGTCTATTTGGGACGATCCCAAAAGGTGGCATGGTGCCACGAGGCAAGGAAATGAACAAAAGGATGTCATTTGAGAATTAGGAGTTCGAATTGGAAAATGTGGAATAGTTACTTGACTCGTAGGGAAAGAACTGGCAATATGACTGTATCTCAAGACGTACTTGGATGGCTTATTTAAGTGGACCTTTGTAGAAAATGGCGTCAGCT
Organism: Macrobrachium nipponense; assembly: GCF_015104395.2. Classification (NCBI taxonomy): domain Eukaryota; kingdom Metazoa; phylum Arthropoda; class Malacostraca; order Decapoda; family Palaemonidae; genus Macrobrachium; species Macrobrachium nipponense. The sequence continues at coordinate 63,510,115 of NC_087210.1, forward strand.
TTGTCCGAGGTCTGGGGGGGCAGTTAGCCCCCTTTTGTAGGCCTTAGTGGAAGGCTGGCTGGGACATCTGTCCTAGGTCACGGACTGGAGTGGACTGAGAACGAATTCAGGTGTGAAGCTTGGGTGTTGGGGTCAGCTTATCCCCCCTTTCTGCCGGTCATCCTGGGAACAGAGCATATCGCCAGCAAGGGGTACACAGGATAAAAGATCTTAAGAGTAGGCCTAAGAAGCACCTAGCTATCTACACACTTCCTTTTGGGATACGTCCCTCAGGCTTATAGGAGTCTTTATCCCCCCACAGCTACCAACGGAAAATGACGATCTCTGGCCAGCTACCAACGGAAAATGACGATCTCTGGCCTCCTTTGCTTCCCGCCTAAAATCAGCTGATGTTAGGGAAAAAATGGCTGCTCTTTTAGAACTAAAATAAATGAATAAATGCTGTGAAGACGAGGCGATCAAAATCCGTACAAATATATATATATATATATATATATATATATATATATATATATAGATATATATATATATATATATATTATAATATATTTATATACATATATAGATTCTATATATAATATATATATATTTATATAATATGATATATGTATAGATTAGATAGATAGTATGTATTGTGATGTTGTATGTATGTAATATATATATATATATTATATATATATCTATATATATATAGATCATAATATATATTATATAAATTAATATATATATGGACTGGTAAAGCTAAAAATGTTCTGGTTAACAACAAATTCCATCTAATAAAAGGAGCCAATAAAACCGCCAAAATATAGAGAGAAAATACTATATTTCTGAGACTGCTGTCTCCCTCTTTCTTTTCATTTTCACCTTCCTGAAGAGGGAGACAGCAGTCTCTGAAATATAGTATTTTCTCTCTATATTTTGGCCTGAAGATGAGGTTTTAAACCTCAAAAGCTCGTAATATTAAAGAATGTTCTTCCTAGTCTTGGCACTATTATCTATCATCAAGCTAAGATTTCCAAGTAGCCGCCCAATTACTGAAACTATTTTTGAGACGTTATGGCCGCTCAACGCTACAGTTGTTTAGACGGACCGAGAAGGTACGCTATAGATCCAAGAAGATTGAGGAGGACATACGATTTCTGAACACTTGCAAGGATTTCCGTGTTATTCCCAATTTCATTGAATTTAAGGTTTACTCCAGAGATTTTCACAACATGAGTACTTATCTCTCTTGGCAGTTTAAATTGTTAGACTTTGAGGTTAAAGCGCAAAAACGTAAGAAAGAGGTAATTTTTATAGCAGTGTCTTCATTAAATAGAGATTTAAGGAATAATCTTTCTTTTTTGGACTACAATTGCCTGTCTTCTATTTTGGATTCCAATGTTGATAAGAAATTGACAGATATTAGGCTTACACACAGCAGAAAGTTGAGAAATCTTGGTGTTGACGTTAGTAAGAAAATAGATATCAGTAAAGTAATTTTTAATCTTTCTAACAGAAATTTAACAAAAGAGGAAAAGGATGTTCTTTCTCTTGGTATTGAGTTTGCCTTGACTCCCATGAAATTCAATTTCTTCAAGTATTTTTTAAGTTTTGAAAAACTATGTTCAACTTTAAGAAACTGTGACATTTGTGGTAGTGAAACCCTTATTTCAATTTTTAGCAAAATTTCAGTAATTGCAAATGAGACTTTTAAAAACATTAATCGTAGAAAGGAGGGTAACAATCTGTTAAATAAAGACAGAATCAATATTTTACGTAATCTTAAGAACGATGATAGTATTGTTATTACAAAGTCAGATAAAGGTAGGGGTGTTGTATTGATGAATAGGTCTGATTATTTAGATAAAATGAATGAAATACTCTCTGATAATACAAAATTTAGGATGTTAAATGTAGATATTGCGGGTCACATTTTGAAATTAGAAGACAAAGTAAATAGGATGTTAAGAAGCTTGATAGATAAGATTGGGGAAGTTACATATAATAATTTATATGCTTCAGGGTCAAAGCCCGGTTATATGTATGGTCTACCTAACGTTCATTAAATAGGAAACCCATTGAGACCCATTATATCCTCAATTGGCACTTTTAGCTATTACTTATCAAAGTTTCTGGTTCCAGTTTTAAAACCTCTAACTTTTAGTGAGTTTAATGTCCCAAATTCTTCCAAGTTTGTCAAAGATTTGTGTTCTTTCGATTTTAACCAAGATGTTGTAATGGCTAGTTTTGATGTAACCTCTCTTTTCACAAATATCCCATTAAAAGAAACAACTGACATTATTCTTAATAATATATGTGCAACCACATAACAACTTTTGGACTTAGTAAAGTAGATTTGCGAAAGTTATTACAATTGGCTACAACTGATGGCATTTTTACTTTTGATGGTAAATTATATAATCAAATAGATGGAGTTGCTATGGGAAATTCCCTTGGACCTGTATATGCAGATTGTTTCATGGGTTATTGTGAAAAGATTTGGATGTCTGAATGCCCTGTTGCCTTCAAACCCTTGTATTATCGTAGGTACGTGGATGACACTTTCCTTGTGTTTAAGGAACGTGCACACATGGATTTATTTTTTGAATATTTTAATTCTCGTCATCCTAATATTTCTTTTACTTGTGAGACAGAACAGGATAATATGTTGTCATTTTTAGATGTTCAGGTACACAGAAATAGAGGTAAATTTGAGACTTCCGTTTATAGGAAAAGTACTTTTACTGGCTTGGGATTGAATTATCTTAGTTTTTCACCAGAGTTGTTTAAACTTAATTCAATACGTACTATGATAAATAGAGCTTACAATGTCTGTTGTGATTTTAATTTATTTCATCAAGACATGGTCTTCCTCCAGAACTGTTTTTCCGAAAATTCTTATCCCGTATTTGTTTTTTACAAAGTTCTGAAAAATTTTCTACATGAGAAATTTTGTCCCAGACCGGTGTACAGTACTGCTAGTAAAGATGTAAAGTATATTAAATTGCCTTTCCTTGGTCATAGTAGCTACTTGGTACGAAAAAAGTTACAAGAAATACTTAAGTATAGTTTTCCTCAAGTTAGTTTCAGATTTGTTTTTACTAACCCTTTTACT
>NC_087210.1:63518211-63543211 GCF_015104395.2 Macrobrachium nipponense
AAATGCCAAATCGAATGTCCATATTGATAACATCTTAATTAACTTAACAAAACACAATTCTCATACCGCGTAAACTGAACATGAAGGTAAAATGAATATAGTACACGATGTTCCACTGTTCAAAAGGCGAATAATAAAAACATTATTTTAAAGAAGGTTAAATAAACAATCGGGAATTAACGTATCAAACGTCAAAGTGAGATGGGGAACTGTGACCAAATTAAATAAAAAGAGAACACTAACACTGTGTAATGAAACGGCTATGAAAACAGCACTAGAAAATACTAGAGGACAATATCATTGGTCATTTAATTTCCTCCACTGCCTGGTTTTGTTGCACTAATTCAACTTCCACTTTAATTGCGTCTTTTATACTTCCATCTTAACTCCATTTCTTTTTCCATCTGCACTCACTGGCTTACTGTTGTATTTGCTTAGACAAAAAGGCCTTAGAATCGGAAAGTATGGTAGTTCGACACAAACTTACTCCCGATTTATAATTTTCTTCTGGATATCACTTCGATCATTTATTCACTTATTAGCAGGCAAAAGTGCTACACAATCATAACTCTTTAGAGCAGTGGTTCCTAAACTGGGGGCCAACGTAACAGAGTAAAAAAAAAAAAGGGGGGGGGGGGGGGGGGGGGCGGGGGGGGGGGGGGGGGGGGGGGGGGGGGGGGACATATTAAGAGGATATGTACTGATAAAATCCTTGGGTTTTATACATGCATGAGTTATGCTTGGCGTTGGGAAGTGGGATATGGACAAGTATCCTGTATAAAAACATTGGGTAACGATCTGAAATATATATATATATATATATATATATATATATATATATATATATATATATATATATATATATATAGTATATATATATATATATAAAAGGTGGATTTACAAAGTACATGTCGTCTGAGAAGAAACGTAAAAAATGTATGTAACATAATTTCTAATAATGTACAACAAAGATAATACTTCAAATAGGATGTTTCCTTGGATAAAGGTTTTCATCGTTTCTGATATTATTGTATTTTACGTCCGTCTTTCTTTTTATTTAATGAAAACCTCCTTTAACGTAGGGCTGAGACCGCATTATAAAGGAAGTAATTATGACTAGTATGCAACAAGTTATTCACAACGGGAAGAAGTAAATATGCGCTGAAGTTTCTTCTACGCCATCGAGTTTTCTATATAGCCTATAATGCTGCATGAGCCGCAACCCATGAAACTTTCAGATATGGCCCGCTGATGGGCTGTCCTATAGCGTTGCCAGACGCATGATCATGACTATATTTAACCTGAAATTATATCAAAACTACTGAGGCTAGAGGGCTGCAATTAGGTATGTTTGATGATTGGAGGGTGGATGATCAACTTACAAATTTGCAGCCCTGTAGCTTCTGTAATTTTGTTTTTAAGATCTGAAAGAAAAAAAAGCGCGGACGGACAGACAAAGCCATCTCAATAGATATTTTTTTTAAATGCATGCTAATCTCCCAAAAAATCTGGAGAAATAATCGCAGACACCAGAGGAAGACTCGAGTCCTTCGAATAAAAATACAACCGGTGGCGTAATCTCCTCAGCCAGATGTCAAATGCAGGACGTTCTCGACCCATCCTATTTCCGTCACATTCTCTCTCTCTCTCTCTCTCTCTCTCTCTCTCTCTCTCTCTCTCTCTCTCTCTCTCTCTCTCTTTTAAAAACTCTACGCTCATATTAAAAATGTCATATACTTGAAGCACCACAACTTGAATTTACGATAATTAACACACGATGGGTATAGTCTAAAAGTGAGATTAATTCTTAAATTGAATATAGATTTTAGGCCAAAGGCCAAGAACTAGGACCTATGAGGTCATTCAGCGCTGAAACGAAAACTGATAGTAAAAAAGGTTTGAAAGGAGGACTACCTCGCAGTTGCACAATGAATCAATTGTTAGAAGAGGCTGGAAAATAAGATGGAATAAAGAATATAAAACGAGGTACAGTAAAAAGAACGCGATGGGTTGCAGCTAGGGTTCGAAGGCACGCTACAAAGAACCTTAAGTAATGCCTACAGTGCACCGCGATTTTGATCATTTAAAACCGGATGTCCCAAACTCACATAGAGAAGACTAGGCAGGATCGAGCAGTGAATGATCTAATCGACCCATTTGATATAATATCTAAACACCCGAAAGCAACATAAGAAGAAAACAGCTGGAGTTGCGTTTACAGTTTACGAACTTTGCACAATTCATATTCGATCATCAGTGAGACACTTCTTTTGGTAAATCCCTATTTTATAATATTAAAACTCACAATGGTCCCATCTGAAATCATCATATCGATAATATTTGCTTTATAAAGTTCAGAGGATGAAAAGATTTAGGTTTACACGTCTAAAGAGTATAAAGGAGTTTTTCAGTAAAGTAAGTTTTAAATCGAAGACCAAAATGGTAATAAACCTGTAACCTCTTTGTGAGAAAAAGAGGAGTACCATTCAGAAGAGAGGAGCAAATAGACCGAGGCCATTCTCGGCACGAACCGACGGGGACGGAAAAATATCACCCATCTTCTAACCACGATCCCTAAATCACTGTTGTGTCCTATCAATCAATCCTTTGGGACCATTCTATACAGAATAGGGATCTGCTTTCATTCCGGCCAGCAAATATTTGTTTGGAAAAAATCCAAAAATTTTTTGTCCCCGTTCGGGGGGGGAAAAAAAGCCCCTGGAAAAAAAAAACGGAAAATTGCTGGTCCCTTTTATTGTGAAGTAAAATTATATTTTTGGTCGTCTGTACTGTTACAGACAGAATTGATTTTATAGCAAGGGAGGAAATGGTGTCAATTGAAGGAAAAATTGTTCACCTCGAATATACATATGCCTCCAACTATAAATGCTACTCTCTCTCTCTCTCTCTCTCTCTCTCTCTCTCTCTCTCTCATAATTACAACGCAAAGAATATTACCGACTTTTATTTTCACCATGAATACTGGAAACGACATAATTACACCACTAATTCAATCTCGTTATTAATCTGATGCAATACAGCAAGACAATTGTAATAAATAAAGTAGATAAATAAGCAAACCGCTATTTTCATCCACAAAGAAAAATGCAACATTAGCCATAAATGATAAGCCAATAGCGCATGTATTGGAATGCAGGCAGGTGTTTCAATTATTAAAGAAGAATAAAAAGTATAATATTTCTCATTACTTCGTCAGACAACAACAATTATTGTTTTAATATGATAATACTATACTAAAAAAGGGATAAGTGTAAACGTATTCAGATTTTCAGCGTTTACTAATATAAACTAAAATGAGTGACGTACAAGTTTTCGGTTACGACTTACTTTTTACAAACCTAGAGAGTTCCTCGTTGGAAGAGTGGTTTTCGCGCTCGGCTACCAATCCGGTGGTCCGAACTTCGATTCTCGGCTCGGCCAACGCGGAATAAGACGAATTTATCTCTAGTGATAAAAATTCATCTCTCGATATAATGTGGTTCGGATCCCACAAAAAGCTGTAAGTCCCGTTACTAGGTAAACAATTGGTTTCTAGCCACGTGAAAATATCTATTCCTTCGGGCCAGCAATAGAAGAGCTGTTAATCAGTTCAGTGGTTTGGTAAAACTAAGATATACTTAACTTACTTTATACAAAACTAGAAAACGACAGGGAGTCAAGGCACCAAGTAAAACAGGTATGAATCATGTCTAAATACGATCGTAATCTGGGTAGTGCGACAGTTTGAATGACCCTCGCCTGTTATATCACGTGCCTCTTATGACCAGTGAAACGTTAAACTAGGGCTAATTGAAATAATCGTTCCCTTGCTGTTGTCATATCTCTTATTTTCTATGCGCGTTTATTCTGCATTATTTTACTGATGGCATAATTACAAATACTCTTCATATAAAGTATAATACCATGTACTTTAAAGTTATGTAGCAGGTGGTTGTCTTTCTGGAAAGGTCGAGAGCTCATTCATCTGGTTATACATAATAATAGTTAATTACCTTGCCTAGTACCTAGTCTATATTCCTTAAAATGCTATTATAGAAAAAAAAATTTGTGCTCCTATATGTCAGTCCTATAGACGATATACCACATTTTAGTGAACAAGACCACAACTGATGGTCGAAAGCTTTAAGTTACTGAACAAAGAAATAAATATTTTTGATATAACTACATAAGGATTTTACATCATTGTGGAATATATCCCCATAAACACACTCACACACACACACACACACACACACACACACACACACACACACACACACACACACATATATATATATATATATATATATATATATATATATATATATATATATATATATATAAACACACACACACACACACACACACACATATATATATATATATATATATATATATATATATATATATATATATATAATATATATATATATATATTATACTCAAAATTAACACTCTTTTGAAGTAAGCCAAACAGGCCATTAAGTTTTGAGAAATCCCCATATTATGGAAAGGTAGGATCTAAATATTTATATTATTTGAATGTAAGGGTAATTGTTACCAGTAATCTTATCCGGAAGACTATTTAGTCATGTTTTCATCGTTCTGTGGCAACTTATCATCAACAAAATGTGGATAATGTGTCATTATGAAGAAAAACTGCATAAATGTAAAAGTCAATATTTCGTGCGCAAGAATTTCGAAATCAAAAAGTTTCAACATACTACATAAAAACGACAGCTAGGTTCCAACAACGACAGGTCAAACAAAGATTTGATGAAGAAGTATGACTAGATCTTAAAGTTTATTAGAAGGAGTGGTTGGCAGCCCTGAGCATTGTAAACACACATCCAAGTTTGTGCTCCGCTGTTATCGTCGGGTTTCGAAGGATAAAGATGGTGTAACGTACCCAGGCAGAAGAAAACTGTAACTATAACGTTTCTAGATTAAATTGAAAGAGAAAAACTGTGCTAAAGGTGTAGGACTAGTGAAATTTGGCTGTTTTTTTCGCCAGGAGGGTCCTTAGTGGCGCCGGCCAAAGTTACACCATGCCCTCAGGCTATTTGGTGACGTCAGTGAAGTGTCATTGGTGACGCAATGAGCTTTACACCAACCCGGAGACAGGACTCTGTGGGGTTGTCGTTTTCGTTCAATCCTGAAATTCGTGAAGTAAGTGAGGTAATTTTTGATTTGTTGCAAGTAAATCCTGAGGATATCACCGGATACCAGGTTTATAATGGCAATAGGGTTGTCATTAAATTTTGTAATAAGATAGCCTAGAAGTTAGTTTGTGATCTCCATGATGAAAAAGACGTAAACATTAGTGATAAGAAATCATTTCGAATATTAAACTTCAGTAGAGCATACACATACGTGTCAATTAGGTATGCGCCATTCGAAATGGAAAATGGTTTGTTGGAATACATTCTCGGAAGGTATGGGAAAGTATATGGAATTAGGCTAAACAGATTTACGCATGGACGGGAAGCAGGCCTTCTGAATGGAATACGAACAGCAAGAATGGAACTGAAAAGTAATATACCGTCATCAATGAATATTCATGGCTTTAATATTTTGTTTTTCTACAATGGACAAAACAAAACTTGTTACAAGTGTGGAAGAAGTGACCATATGGCAGTTAAATGCACATATGAGAAAGAGGATAGAATAAACATATTCAGCAATGAAGATTTTCCTGCTATGATTCCACGTGATAAAGTGAATCCTGGTGGAAAAATAAATGAAGAGGTACAGGTAGTTGGGGATAGTCAAGAACAGGTTAATGTGTACGAAGACAAAAATGAAAAGGAAGATGAGAAAAATGGAAATGAAATTAGTGTGAATGAAGACGGCAATGCAAAGGAAGACGAGAATAATGGATTTTCCTTTTTTTTTTATAATGAAATGGATGTGAATGAAGAAGACAGTGCAAAGGAAGGCGAGAATAATGGAAATGAAATGGATATAAATGAAGACAGTGCGATTGAAAAGGAAATGGATGTAAATAAAGAAAACAGTTCAAAGGAAGATGAGAAAAATGGAAATAGAAAGGAAATTGAAGTGAATGACAAAGATTTAGCAAATAATCATTTCAGCGACAATAAGACGAATAAAGGGCAAAGCCCAGATGGAATAACAACTGGTATAATAGAAGCAGAAGTACACCAAGACATGGGAGGAACAGAGGACAGTAACACCCAAATAGAACCAAGGTTGAGAGAGGGAAGTCCTTTGCATGACGAGCAGTCGTTAGATTTCATGGATTTAAAGTTCCTTAGTTGTGAAGATAAAGCTGATCATGATATCACAGTAAAGGCAGATCCAGTTGTAAATGTAGCACTACCAGAAGCGTTTTCACAAGACTTGTTTGCTGAAGGTATATCAGAGGATGCCGGGGAAGAAGCTGTCACTATTGATGACGACTCAAGTAGCAATTCAGAAGATGGTAGTGAAGTGGGAGGAGTACCTGACATCGATGATAGAAAAGACTCTGAGAAGAAAAGTGAATGGTCTGTTAAAGTGAAGTCAGGGGGGAAATTAAAATTGAGAAAGAACAAGAATAAAAAGAATATTGCGAAAAAGAGGAAAATAGTTTAGGAACTTATAGATTTACTGCTTTATTAATCCTTTATATCATTCATTATGGCATTTAATGTTGCCACAATCAATATAAATGGCTTGAATGAGGAAAACAAACAAATTAAGTTTATATCAATGGCTAAATATCATAAATTGGAAATTGTAATGTTGCAGGAACATAATATAAAGTGTATCAGTAAATTAAGCTATGTTAGTAAATATTATGAAATATTCATACTATAACCACGCTTGAAAGGAGGTGGTTAGCCATATTGATAAGTAAGCGTTTGTCACCGTTTATATCATAAACCAGGAATCAGATGTGGAGGGCCGTATAATAAGTTTACGCGTTCGTATTGGTGAACAAGTGTTATTCTTGTTAAATGTGTATGCACCATCAGGTACTGGTAAGAAAAAGGAGAGGGAGATTTTTTTGATGAATTGTGTTATTATTTGAGGCATAATGTTGATGATATCATTTTTGGTGGGGACTTTAACTCTGTAACTAACGCTAGAGACGTAAGTAATGGAGATGATAAATTGATCTCTAAGAAATTTACTCTGTTATCAAAGGCAATTGGTTTGAAAGATGTTACCAATACGAATATTTCAAAGGACCATACTTATATAAAAGGAAACTATGCTTCTCGCATTGACAGGATATATGTGACTAAACTGTATTCAAATATCAATGTATGTGAAACGATTCCTGTATCATTTTCAGATCATAATATGGTTGTAACCAGTATCAAAGTTAAATCACCTTCTATTGGAAGAGGTGTATGGAAATTAAATGTAAGTCTGTTAGCTCAGGATGAGGTGAAAGAAAAATTTAAAGTTCTGTGGGTGAGTCTTAAAAAGGGAAAAGGTAATTTCAGAGATATACTAGAATGGTGGGATCATTGTAAAATTCAAATAAAACGATTCTTTATAAAAGAGTCTAAACAGATAGCATCAGAAAAATATGGTTTGATCAATCTCTTGCAACAAAGGCTTAAAGATTTATACATGAAAGCAGGGGATGATGGTGTAGAATTTACAATAATAACTTCAATAAAAGAGAGGGTAGAAAAACTGAAAAATGATATTTGTGAAGGGGTAAAGGTAAGAACAAAAATTAAAGACAAAATAGAAGGAGAAAGGTTATCATGCCACTTATTAAGGAAAGAGAAAAAAACAAGGTAATCGTGTATTACGTAATATCGTGGGGCCTGAAGGACAAGTATTGGATAAAACAGATGCCATTTATACTATTCTACAGAATTTTATAAAGAATTATATAGGAAAGTTGATGTTGAACTTCACGTGAAGGAGAAGTTCATAGCATTATGTAATAATAGACTAAGGAAGAAGAGGACTGTGAAAATGTGGTTGATGATATTACAGAAAATGAGTTAAGTGCTGTAATTAAGAATTTGAATAATGGGAAAGCACCAGGTATGGACGGGTTACCGACAGAATGCTATAAGGAATTTTTACCCATAATAAAAGATGAGCTATTAATGGTTATTAAGAAAGTACTTGAATGCAAATATTTGACTTCTTCACAAAATATAGGATTGATCAAACTCCTTAGCAAAGGAACTAAGGGGAATACCCTTAATGACTGGAGGCCTATTTCATTTTTAAATGTCGATTATAAAATAATTGCGAAAATATTAGCATACAGGTTAAAGATTGTCATGCCAAAATTAATCTCTGAAGAACAATATTGTAGTGTAAATAAGGGAAAAGGAAATCTATCAAAACTGAAATAATAATAACATTCGAGATATCATCCACTATGTCAATGAGAATAGATTAAGTGGAGCTGTTTTAAAACTAGATTGGGCAAAGGCCTTTGATACTGTCGATCATGACTTCTTGTTCAAAATAATGCAAAAACTGGGAATACCATGCATATTTGCGAGTGGATAAAAATCCTTTATAAGAATTGTATGAGTCGGTTATGTATTAATGGGTATTTAGGTAACCCCTTTCCCATTGAAAGATCAGTAAGACAAGGATGCCCTCTCTCTATGCTACTGTATGTTTAATATCAGGAGTCATTATATTTTGAAATTAAGCAAAATGAAGGCATCAAGCCAATTCAACTTCCAAATAACACTAATGTATGTGTTCAAGAATATGCTGATGATTCATCAATTTTTATAGTTAATGATCAGTCTTTGGTGGAAGTATGTAAGGTAAATAAATGAATTTGAAGAAGCATCGGGGGCTAAACTGAATAAAAATAAAAGTAGTATTACTGATATAGGAAACTGAAAGGGTAGAACAGACTGGCCTACACCTTGGTTGGAAACCGAGATTGAACTGAAGATCTTAGGGATTTTTTATTGTCAGACAGAAGTCGAGACTATGGCAAAGAACTGGGATAGCACTGTGAGCAAGGTAGAAAGAGCAGTAAATATGTTATCTGATAGATATCTTACCATTTTTCAGAGAGCCATAATCATAAATTCTATGTTGCTGTCAAAAGTCAAAAGGTATCTAGCTAGCTCATACAATACCATTAAGCATATATGCTCAGAAAATAAATAGCATAATTTTTAGGTATTTGTGGAAAGGGAAATATCAACCTGTAGGTAGAGTTACTTTGTTTTTGCCTATGAATGAAGGTGGATTAAACATAATAAGTGTATACCACAAAGCTGCGGCTATTCTTGCTGCCACAAGCCTTAAGGAAGCTCTGAATGATAGGGAAATGACCATATATTACTGTAAGATAAGATTAAGCCATTTGGTAGAGACTGCTCCCTGCCACAGATGTGTCATTTGTTACTCTGATTCTATACCAAAGCAATTGAGGGTATAAGAGCAGTGTGTAATCATAAATATTTCCCCATTGTTAAAAGTAAACATATTTACGATGAGCTTTTTTCCAAGGTTCCCGCAAAAGTTGAAAGCAATTACCCTCTGCTGTGTTGGGGGAGAGTATGGAAAAAACATAAATTAACAAATTAATTGGTATTCGGGAGAGAGAATTTTGTTCAAATATGTACATGAGGTATTGCCCACAAATGGTAAGACTAAAAAAACATGAAAACTAAGAGACAATGGAAATTGTAACTTTGTAATGAACAAGAATACACAATGCTTGTATTTTATTTTGTATTAAGATAAAAAAAAATTTCGATGGTTTAGTGTAAAATTATCATCAATGTGTTCTATTAATAAGAGAAATTTGTTCAACCTTTTGTACTTTGATTTTGATTAACAAAACAACCAGGGACAAAAATACAGCAATTATTTTAGTGTGTAATTATCTGTATGTTGTTTGGATTAGCAGAGTTAAAAACCTAGATGAAAGAGGTATGATTCATTATTTCAAAGGTAGGCTTAATTATTGTAAATGGATGTTAAAGTCAGTTTATGGGCAAAAGATTAATAAGTTAGTCACGGAAGACTTCTTGGAGACGGTGTTATGAGCAAAAAGGGCTTCTTTGAGAATAGCAAAAACAATGTAACTTGAAATTGTGCTTCCTATATGTAAGGGTTTCTTTCTCTTAGGGGCCGGTGAGCACTCCATAAGAGCCCTCTCGGAGGGGGAGGATGATAGCCATAAGATCCTCCTCTGGCGAGGGAGGAGCAATACCCGGTCCCACACTGATGTATTTTTTATGTTGTGAGTTAACCACATATTGTAGTCTTTTATAGAGCATACGTATACTGTGCAAAGACTACATTGTACATGAGATTACTATGTAAAAATATGTATATATATGGATGTATAAATTTACAATAAAATAAAAAAAGTATAATTCAGCGTGAAAGCCCATTCTATCTTTACCCAACAGAAATTAGTGCATTCACCCTAGGAAGATAAGCCACTGATCTGTTTCCTGATGGAAGGCCTTTCAGATCCAACTATCATCACTATCTCCTGCTTCCTGTGTTTTTTTTCTTTTCTTAGTGGGGTGGGGGGGGCAGCGACAATTTTCCCGAATCATTTACGCTTCTCATACATTTATACTTTCGGCTCTCTTCTTTCAAACTCAATCTTCCTTCGTTCTTAAGTTTTCCAGTAAAAACCATTACTAGATGAATTCATTTTTCCTCAGTATTCTAATTTCTGAATTTTCCCTAAGGTATGAATGACGGCCTTCATATTTACGAAGATGGATTTGTATGAAAAAAAGTGGAAAGATAAATGCTATCAGTATTCAAAGAAACACCCAATCAGATTAAAGTTAGACGTGAAAAAATAAATTAACTTCGACCTCACCGAAATACGACAGAGGGGGAAAATTACATAAACCCAAAACGGAACGAATGATTTCGCTCGCGTTTATCCCGCGTAAGTTGCAAAAGTATTGCAGTGTAATATTATCCTAAAACAATACGCGAGCGCTAGTGTATTTCGTCTTCTCCCGATTCCAATACAAAAATAAGAGCGAACTTTACAACCGACTATTCATGGATTGCGTATATGTTTTCTCAGATTGAAGGTGATGGCGCGAGAGTCGCCATTTTTTTTAACGTCCATAACATCACCTGAACTTCTCTCGGACGAAAAGTAATCCAGTATTTAAATGTTGGAAGGCGGCTGTAAACCTTTCTTGCTTTCTATTTACGAGACGCTCAATGGTGAGGCAGAATAAGTGAAATTTAGAATATCAGAAAAACACGAATAACCTGAACATTTAACACAGATACGTATCTGATTCCACACAATGATTCCAATTAAAAAAAAAATTTATAACAGATCTTAAGTGAAAATGAACATAGAAAAAAAAAAAAAAATAGGAGAAAAAAAAAAAAAACTGTTAGAATAATCATCGGGTATGAAGGGGGGTTTTTATGAATTCAACTATTTTCCCTTAAAACACTCAGATAACAGAAATTTCACAGCCAAGTCACTTTCTGTGCATGTGCGCGCAGGCGCATTTTTCTTTGAAGAAGAGAACAAATTTGACCAAGGCTAAAAAATTAAAAACGGTGAAAACTGAAGGAAACACTATAAGAATTACTAGTTCTATGTTCTGTCTTTTATTCCTTGTTTAATGGCCTGCTGTTTTAAAGGCAGTTATTCTTTAAAGATCAGCCATTTTGATATAGATGATTCATGAGATGTTTGAGCTTCAAAATAAATAAATATCGTCGTTCTGATCCTCGGCCATTTATTGTACTTAATAAATCACCTTCCAGTCGGTTCTCGAAGTCAAAGTACTTCTCAAAATGCTATTTAAACAACGTATTGCCCAGCTCGGTGGTTATCTTCAAGACTTGGCGGATCTAGAAATCTTTCATTATGGCCACTCAGGATCATATATATACTATATATATATATATATATATATATATATATATATATATATACATATACATATTGTTACGATGTACCAAGTATCTGGTTATTACACTTACCATTCATTTAATGTTACCTCACAAAAGCCAGACACCGAACCATCATAACACGTTAAACGATCTGAATACTCTAAAGACAACAGTGATCCCTTAACACTTACCAGTATTGCAGAAAATCAGACTAAGTTCATCAAAACAGGTGTGAGGTAATCTTGTAAGTAATTAAATTAACCAAAGGGCAGCACTCCATCAACAACTTGAAAACTTTAAGTATTTCCCTGATTTCAGAAGTCTAAGTACTTTCCTGGTTCTAAGTCACTTCAAGTAAATTGAAGGAAGGGAAAGCAAATCAATTACCACTCTATGTTTCTACCTATCATCAATATAATCAAATGAAAATATTACTGGATAAAAATAAAATACATTATAAAAATTTTAAATACAAATTTTTTTTATTTTTATTAAATTCAAAATTTATAAGTGAAATTCACAATATCAAGGAAAATTACTGTTACTGAAAAGAAAGTAAGTTTAATTAATTCTTGAATCAAATTACTACTAGATGTTAAAGACTACTAGATGGTTGTGAAGGTTTGGTAAAAACTGTTGGTTACAGTGTTTTGAGTGAAAAAGATTTACACTTTTACACATTGCGTATTTTTGTGTTTGTGATTGTTCCATTGTTTGTGCACTTGTTCATTTTCTTATTGAAGTGTCTTTTTATTTTATATTTTCATTTACATTCACAATTTAATTGACTTTTCAATGCTTAATCATTGCACATTTAATTAAATTTAACACTTGTGAATTAATTTGCATTTACTTAGAATTCTTTTCAAGTTTTGTTGTTGTTTAGCACTTGTGAATTAACTTCAAATTTTCAATTATTGCCTAACACTTTTGAATTTTGATTGAATTAATTTTCATGAATTTTGTGATAAATTAATTTTGATTTAATTTTACTTAATTTGATTCAAGAATTAATTAAACTTTACTTTCTTTTCAAGTAACAGTAATTTTCCTTGATATTGTGAATTTCACTTATAAATTTTGAATTTAATAAAAAAAATTTGTATTTAAAATTTTTATAAGTATTTTATTTTTATCCCAGTATATTTTCATTTGATTATATTGATGATAGGTAGAAACATAGAGTGGTAATTGATTTGCTTTCCTTCAATTTACTTGAAGTGACTTAGAACCAGGAAAGTACTTAGACTTCTGAAATCAGGGAAATACTTAAAGTTTTCAAGTTGTTGATGGAGTGCTGCCCTTTGGTTAATTTAATTACTTACAAGATTACCTCACACCTGTTTTGATGAACTTAGTCTGATTTTCTGCAATACTGGTAAGTGTTAAGGGATCACTGTTGTCTTTAGAGTATTCAGTCGTTTAAACGTGTTATGAGGGTTCAGGTGTCTGGCTTTTGTGAGGTAACATTAAATGAATGGTAAGTGTAATAACCAGATACTTGGTACATCGTAACAATATGTATATGTATATATATATATATATATATATATATATATATATATATATATATATATATATATATATGACCTGAGTGGCCATAATGAAAGATTTCTAGATCCGCCAGTGCTTGCAGGTAACCACCGAGCCTGGGCAATACGTTGTTTAAATAGCATTTTGAGAAGTACTTGACTCGAGAACCGACTGGAAGGTGATTTATTAAGTACAATAAATGGCCGAGGATCAGAACGACGATATTTATTTATTTTGAAGCTCAAACATCTCATGAATCATCTATATCAAAATGGCTGATCTTTAAAGAATAACTGCCTTTAAAACAGCAGGCCATTAAACAAGGAATAAAAGACAGAACATAGAACTAGTAATTCTTATAGTGTTTCCTTCAGTTTTCACCGTTTTTAATTTTTTAGCCTTGGTCAAAATTTGTCTTCTTCAAAGAAAAATGCGCCTGCGCGCACATGCACAGAAAGTGACTTGGCTGTGAAATTTCTGTTATCTGAGTGTTTTAAGGGAAAATAGTTGAATCATAAAAACCCTTCAATACACGATGATTATTCTAACAGTTTTTCTCCTATTTTTTTTTTTTTTCTATGTTCATTTTCACTTAGATCTGTTATAAATTTTTTTTGTTTTTTTTTTAATTGGAATCATTGTGTGAATCAGATACGTATCTGTGTGAAATGTTCAGGTTATTCGTGTTTTCTGATATTCTAAATTTCAACTTATTCTGCACCATTGAGCGTCTCGTAAATAGAAAGCAAGAAAAGGTTTACAGCCGCCTTCCAACAGTAAATACTGGATTCTTTTCGTCCGAGAGAAGTTCAGGTGATGTTATGGACGTAAAAATGCGACTCTCGCGCCATCACCTTCAATCTGAGAAAACATATACGCAATCCATGAATAGTCGGTTGTAAAGTTCGCTCTTATTTTTGTATTGGAATCGGGAGAAGACGAAATACACTAGCGCTCGCGTATTGTTTTAGGATAATATTACACTGCAATACTTTTGCAACTTACGCGGGATAAACGCGAGCGAAATCATTCGTTCCGTTTTGGGTTTATGTAATTTTCCCCCTCTGTCGTATTTCGGTGAGGTCGAAGTTAATTTATTTTTTCACGTCTAACTTTAATCTGATTGGGTGTTTCTTTGAATACTGATAGCATTTATCTTTCCACTTTTTTTCATACAAATCCATCTTCGTAAATATGAAGGCCGTCATTCATACCTTAGGGAAAATTCAGAAATTAGAATACTGAGAAAAATGAATTCATCTAGTAATGGTTTTTACTGGAAAACTTAAGAACGAAGGAAGATTGAGTTTTTGAAAGAAGAGAGCCGAAAGTATAAATGAATGAGAAGCGTAAATGATTCGGGAAAATTGTCGCTGCCCCCCCCCCCCCCACCCCACCAAGAAAAGAAAAAAACACAGGAAGCAGGAGATAGTGATGATAGTTGGATCTGAAAGGCCTTCCATCAGGAAACAGATCAGTGGCTTATCTTCCTAGGGTGAATGCACTAATTTCTGTTGGGTAAAGATAGAATGGGCTTTCACGCTGAATTATACTTTTTTTATTTTATTGTAAATTTATACATCCATATATATACATATTTTTACATAGTAATCTCATGTACAATGTAGTCTTTGCACAGTATACGTATGCTCTATAAAAGACTACAATATGTGGTTAACTCACAACATAAAAAATACATCAGTGTGGGACCGGGTATTGCTCCTCCCTCGCCAGAGGAGGATCTTATGGCTATCAGCCTCCCCCTCCGAGGAGGGCTCTTATGGAGTGCTCACCGGCCCCTAAGAGAAAGAAACCCTTACATATAGGAAGCACAATTTCAAGTTACATTGTTTTTGCTATTCTCAAAGAAGCCCTTTTTGCTCATTAACACCGTCTCCAAGAAGTCTTCCGTGACTAACTTATTAATCTTTTGCCCATAAACTGACTTTAACATCCATTTACAATAATTAAGCCTACCTTTGTTTGAAATAATGAATCATACCTCTTTCATCTATGGTTTTTAACTCTGCTAATCCAAACAACATACAGATAATTACACACTAAAATAATTGCTGTATTTTTGTCCCTGGTTGTTTTGTTAATCAAAATCAAAGTACAAAAGGTTGAACAAATTTCTCTTATTAATAGAACACATTGATGATAATTTTACACTAAACCAATCGAAATTTTTTTTTATCTTAATACAAAAATAAAATACAAGCATTGTGTATTCTTGTTCATTACAAAGGTTACAATTTCCATTGTCTCTTAGTTTCATGTTTTTTAGTCTTACATTTGTGGGCAATACCTCATGTACATATTTGAACAAAAATTCTCTCTCCCGAATACCAATTAATTTGTTATTTATGTTTTTCCATACTCTCCCCCAACACAGCAGAGGGTAATTGCTTTCAACTTTTGCGGGAACCTTGGAAAAAAGCTCATCGTAAATATGTTTACTTTTAACAATGGGGAAATATTTATGATTACACACTGCTCTTATACCCTCAATTGCTTTGGTATAGAATGCAGGAGTAACAAATGACACATCTGTGCAGGGAGCAGTCTCTACCAAATGGCTTAATCTTATCTTACAGTAATATATGGTCATTTCCCTATCATTCAGAGCTTCCTTAAGGCTTGTGGCAGCAAAGAATAGCCGCAGCTTTGTGGTATACTTATTATGTTTTAATCCACCTTCATCATAGGCAAAAACAAAGTAACTCTACCTACAGGTTGATATTTCCCTTTCCACAAATACCTAAAAATTATGCTATTTATTTTCTGAGATATATTTTGCTTAATGGTATATATATATATATATATATAGATATATATATATATATATATATATATATATATATATATATAATGTTGTGTGCATGCATGTGTGTGTTACTCATCTAAAATTGATGATTTGTTCCATTTGTCGATTAATAAAATATGTATTGCCTAATTAATAGCTATCTGTGAACGGGTAATGGGATTTTTGTTTTTTAATAAAATAATTGATCAATCTTATAAAAGGTTACATTTTTCAGGCTGCATTATTCACTGAGAAATAAGAGTGCAAGAGTCATTGATAAAATAACAAAATCTTGATTAAATGAAATAGAGAAGGTACTCGGTGGCTCAGCTGCGTTTCCACAAAGGTCAACTCCAGATCCTCATATCCGTTTCTTGACTGTATCTTGAGAGAAATGATTGCATTTCCCACCGTCTCTAATCGTCATCAGACGTACATTTTATTTAGTTATCATATAAATTAAACAGGCCATTAAAAGGAATTTTAAATTTGAAAGTCATTTTTGGATATTGTGGCGACTAAATTAAAGTCAGGCTGGCTCATATAAAGGTGCCTATCGTTAGGGATAGACTTTACGCCATTTTTAAAACCAGAAATTATTTGGGGACTTTGTGAAAATCAGAAACGATTACATATTTATAGGTTAACCACAATTAAGTTGATGGGAAATTTTGCCTCCAAATCTGTATTTTTTCACAAGCATGTATGGTACATTTATGAATGCCAGTAATATATATATATATATATATATATATATATATATATATATATATATATATATATATATATATATATATATATATATATATGTTATATATATATATATATATATATATATATATGTATATATATATGTGTGTGTGTGTGTGTGTGTGTGTGTGTGTGTGTGTGTGTGTGTGTATAGAAATTTAACTCACGCAAACACTGGTTATCTAGTACATTTTCAACTCGTCTCATCAAATATTGTTTGATCCCTCAACGAAATTATTTTACTTCTGATGATGCTGGCATTTACGAGTGAAAAAAAAATACTAACTAGAATAAAAAATAAAACGGATAATAATTTGTCTAGTAATCAGTTTTCTGAGAAACCATATTACAAAAGAACTTTGAACCATGCAGTGCGAGATTGATGAAATATAAAGGAGTTCATTCTCATACTCCACTGGCTTCATCGATGACTCATTGTCTCCGTTATAGCCGGCAATTAACTGTTAACAAGAGGTGCGTCATTTGCATCTTGTAAAAGTAGATGTCAGTCCGTAATATTGCGCTTAAATTTCAAAACAAACACGTAAATAAAAAAGAAATAAAGTTTGGTGTAAGGCCACCGAAAATAGATCTCTCTTTCGGTGGTCTAGGTATAATGTATGAGCAGCGACCCACGAAACTTTAAGCGCCACCCGGTGGTGGCTTGGCTTGCATCATTACGAGACGCACGATTAAGGCTAACCTTAACCTTTAAACATTGTTTTTAAAAAACTACCGAGGCTAGAGGGCTGCAATTTGGTATGTTTGATGATTGGAGGGTGGATGATCAACATACCAATTTGCAACCCTCTAACCTCAGTAGTTTTAAGATCTGAGGGCGGATAGAAAAGTACGGACGGACGGACTAATCATCTTAATAGTTACCTTTCACAGAAAACGAAAACTAAAAAAAAAAGTCTCATTAACCGCCCTTATTGTATTTCTTCTGCAATTCTGGATCACCTTGAATTAGACTTTATATTTAACACAGTAAGTTACTAACTCTCAGCATGAGGAACTTGGGTACTTAACCACTTTATTAACAGTTAACTTCATTTTTTTTTTTTTTTTTTTGACGGAGCTCGTTAAAAAAAAAAAAAAAAACTATTATTCGGTAAGCGAAAATGTAAAACTAAGCCATTTAAGCTATAAAACAGGAAATAGCTCTAAATCCGGCTTTTCACTTCGCCTTTTTATAGTGAAATAAAAACGTTTAATGTCTATAAAAATTTCACCAACGTTAACGCTAGCAGAGTAAATCTTCGGAGATATCCCGTCTTTTATAGCATTTCAATCGGCGGCTGTGAAGAAATAAAAGTTGTTTACGTTCGGGAAGCCTTTGAAAGGACCTTCCAGTATATAGTATAGGCACTGGGGTCGAATAGTTTAGGCGGTAAGATTTCAGAAACATACTAATAAAAATCTAAGGTGGATAAGCAGGGGCTACCACGGGAAGTTTGAAGGTCATTACATACTTGAATCGTTGTTTAGTGGGTGAAGGGCGAGTGAAAGTCTGAGGCGAAATGGCAGAGAACGGAAATATTTGTTCTTGGAATTTATTTTTTTATCTTAAATCTGCTCACTCATCCATAGCATCGAGAAATAACTAAGTGTTCCGTTTTCAATAAGTTAGAGGAAACTCGTTTATAAACTAAAAATTTCTATATTACATTAATCTTATTAACAAACACGCACAGGCACACCCACGCACACACACACTCACACACACACACATACACACAGACACATCACACACACACACACACACACATATATATATATATATATATATATATATATATATATATATATATATATATATATATATATATATATATATATATATATATGTATATTTAATATATATATATAATATATATATATATATAGGCAATTTCTTTCTTAATTTTAATCTTGTCTGTCAAGGTGTTCAATGAAGCATCTTTCACCGGTACTTAACTTGGTCAAATACAAATAACATTTGTGTAATTGTCTCCACCAATATCCAAAGTATTCTTTGGATGTTGGTCTCCACTTGCAGGTCTCGTCACGTTCGGGTTCCAGGTGAAGGATTTGCCTTTCCAACAGTTGTTGAACTGCTTTTTTTTATTTCTTTTCAATTTCTATATAAATTCTTCATTGTTTTAACAAACAGTGATTTTTTCAACGTTTTTAAGCAATAATTAAGTTTCCAGCCTACACTATGATGTTCGTCTTCATCTATTTGTATTCATGAAGTTATTTCACTTCTTCTTCTTTTACTCTCTCCTTGACCAATCTACTAAATCTAGTTATTTTATTATCATTTACTTAATCATCATTCATTTTCACAACACTCACCCAAACATGTTTCTCTGTGGGGACATCCTCCATTTCCAAAGAGGTGATTATAGACTTAAACATGTCCCCTTGTTCTTGACATTGTGCAAGTTAAAGAGCTCTTTGGTTTGGGAATGACTAGTTAATGTGAGGCTAGTCACATCTGTCACTAATCATATCCGGTCAAAAACATCAGATTTATTGCCGGTTCTACTAATTTTACCAGACTTTATCATAAGATAAAAGAAAGCTTGAGTAAAATTTCTTTTTTTTTCTTTTTTTTTTTTTTTTTTTTCAAGTAGAAGTTTCTTTCGAAAAGGGAAACTGGAGATATTTTCAGAGTTTGTCGGGGGAAGTGAAAGAAACAGTGGAACTTCGTTAACATGGTGAAGCCATTCGGAAAAATGCGTCTGAAATGTCGAAATTTTTTGTGTCATTCGACACAATATTATGATGTACACACATGTGCTCTCTTCTATCAATACACATTAAAATTACCTGTGTAACAGAAAAAGAACAACTACGTTACATGCCACAAAGGGATTGTGGCGAAATGAAATGCTCTCAAATAATTTCATATAAAGCAAAGTGGAACAAGAAATCACCCTGCATGACGAAAAATTTTAGTAGGGAAAAAGTCGAAAATTATTGTATTATGAATATAATACATATGGATCAATGCCTCTCTTTGAATCTAGTGTAAGCATTGAACTGTTAAGCCCAAGGAATCATCCAAGACTTGATTTTCAGAAAAAAATGCACTTTCATACAATGCTCGTTATTTTCCTGTGAGGAATATGAGGACAATAAATCATTAATATTTATGGGTGTCGTTAACAAGGATTTTTACGTGTAATCCCTTGTTCACTTTTTTTTTTTTTTTTTTTTTTTTTTTTTTTTTTTTTTTTTTTGTAGGAAGGACGTTTTCCCGGAAAAAAAGAGAAAACAAGGTTTAGCATTTTTTCTAGTCTGTGATGAATGGAAGTGAGACACGGAAGCATGGCAGCAGTTCCTCTACCTCTGAGAGGTTTGCTTCTTTGTTTGTAAACTCTGGGTTACGTGCATCATTTTGTTTAGAATTTTACTTAAATTTTACCATAGTTGGCTTTGGTGGCTGGCAGTAATTAATTACGCTTCCAAAGAGGTAAGAATATAGATAGAAAACAGCTTGACCAATCACCTTTAAACTATACATGAGCAAGATATATTCATCGTGCATTATCAGAAATGGTGCTGATATGCGGAATCAGAGCAAGGTAAGCTGATGTCATGTTTGGATGTCATAGGTCAAATAGGCATTTAACCTTTGACAAAGTTGAAGCTACGAGGAAAATTCCACTAATTAATGTTGATGTACAGAATGAGAGAAAAACCGTACTAATGGGTCAAGTTCAATTAGAAATTTATGTTCATGGTTGTGATGTGATTGGCTTATGCAAAGCTTATTAGCGGATTGTAAAAAAAATGTTGGTTACTTTTGTAACTTTTGTGGAGAGGAGAACTTTCGTGGGTGGATTTCTCAGCCTTGGCATGGGTTTTTAGTCTCCTCATTGTCAGCTTATGTAAGTGTTTTATGTCCTTCTAGTGTTTATTTAATGTTGATAAGGAAAAGAACTCTAAATCCAATGCTGATCTAGTGCTCTTGATCTGAAAGAAGTCATTCATTTGTATAATCCTATGGTTCATCCAGTCCAAATAACTCTTTAGTGAATGAGATTTAGAGTTGCCCTTAGTAAATCAGTAGTTCTTGAAAGTAATGCCATTCAAAGGACCGGCTCAAAATGTATAATAGTAACGAATACCTAACTTCAGTTGTTACATTATCATGTTTATGATAAAGCTTGTTTTAATGAAGAATGTAGCATTATTTGTTTGGAAAAATAGGAGGCTTACCATATCACTGTAA
Organism: Macrobrachium nipponense; assembly: GCF_015104395.2. NCBI lineage: Eukaryota > Metazoa > Arthropoda > Malacostraca > Decapoda > Palaemonidae > Macrobrachium > Macrobrachium nipponense. Next base: position 63,539,382 of record NC_087210.1, read on the forward strand.
GTGCTATGGCTTAAAGAGTTCATGCTTCAGCTGAAATGACTAAGATGTTACTAAAACAGATACTTTTTTGTAGCGAAAACTCAACTGCAGAAATGGCAAACTTCTGAAACCATCTCAGATTTGTTCGGTTTGCGACAGACTCAATAGTTCCTTCTTTGCTTGAAATGGGGTGCTGTGTTTCTGGCTGTCGACATAAATCAACAATTTCTGCTGACATTTTTTATATGAAACTGTTTTCGACGTGAAACTCTCTGTACTTCAGTTCTGTTTTCCTGATGTTATACTAGATAGTTTTACTTTTCGACCCAGTGAAATCTTTCAGTGTTTCTTCATGCTTACAGAGGTGTGGATATTGGAGAACTGGTAAATCTCATGTTTCGTTTTAATTTCCAGTCGAAGCAGGTCCTTGCAACCGTCGGAGCAGGGTGACTTGTAAAGACCATTAAGCTCTGGACATGAAAATAATTTCACAAGTCGGTATGTTCTTCGATATTAAAGCATTGCAATTACTGAAATCTTTGGGTAACTTAAAGCTTCAGATCTATTATGATATTACTACTGTATGCTCAAATAAAAATGTCTCTTTAGAGTCATATCCTCGAACACTTGCTCAAGAAGAGATAGAAAACCCTCAATGTAACTCCGAAAAACTTAATGCAAACTTATATCAGAAAGTCAATTCGTTCGCAGCTTCAACATCCCTTTCTCCTATGAAGGATGCTATACAATCTATCAAACAAGATTTGGTTATAGGAATTATAAAGAATTAATTAATAGCCTGGTTTGGTTGTACAAAGTTTCATTTTCCAAACTGAAAATAGAAATATCGTTAAGGCGTTTATCAGTCAATTTAGTTTCGCTAGATGGATGCACTTTTGCCAACGAAGTATTGGTTTTCAAGGAATAATTCATGTCGATTCCATATAGAAAGAATTTCGCCTCCAGACCCAGCCACCATTATTATCTCCTGCTTGCCAAGCCGCCCACCAAGGCTTCTATTTATCGAAAAATGTTTTCCTCTTGTTAAATATTTGATGGTTCTATCTCACCAGCTCCCCTCACCTTTTATTCACTGTACAGCCATTTACGCAATTCAGTCTTTATTCCAAACACTTGTTCTCTCCCTTTGTTTACAGTCTGCGTCTGCCCACTTTCATTTGCAGACACAGTCGTCTTTTCATTTATTTCAATCCTTCTCGATGTAAAGTACATTGTGCAAAGATTTATGTATGACTTCTGATTAAACCTTCTGAGAGGTTTATTCAAGAACCCTTGGACTTCGTTGGTGTTCTGATATTAATTTGAATCGGACTGAATAATAATGTTTGGAATTTCATAGGCAACCTACTATCGAGGGCCCTCGAGCTGTCTCTATGTAAAATCTTTGCGATTAGCCATACATCATTCATTCATTGTTGTTTATTTTGAAAGTGACTTCAAAGCCCTCGTATCTACTTCAAACTGCCATTCTCTAGTTTTTTTGTTTTCTAACTTCCGGCTCTGAAATTCGACTTATCTTCTCTCGATAAGAATAATGTAACTGCAATATAGTTTCCCGATAACCAAGTGCGTTTCCTCCGATGCTCGTATCAAGAATCATCATTCTGAAGGAGTTGCCTATTCAGTAACAGAAAGAAGAAGAAGAAGAAGAAGAAGAAGAAGAAGAAGAAGAAGAAGAAGAAGAAGAGAGAGAGAGAGAGAGAGAGAGAGAGAGAGAGAGAGAGAGAGAGTCTTAATCCTTTTGGCTTTGGGTCCCTACACCAGTATTCATATTTCTTTCTGCCCCAGTGTACACACACGAAAAGAAACGAAAGTAAAATGATTCTAGAAGAAAAAATGTTAGAGGGTTGATATGGAAGACATAGATGCAGACAAAAGCACTGAATACAAGTGCCAAGGCAGAGTAAAATTAAAACAGACCTAATACATATTTGTAAAAGAAAATAAGAGGGATAAAGAATAAGTGAAAGTATAAAGAAATAGCAAAAAGATAATCCATATAAGCTACGGGGCTGAATCAGTATAAAGTGAAAGAGAACCATAGAAAAAAATAGTTCTGTAGATTTTTATATCACAAAAAAAGCTGGGAGAAAATGGGGAAAGGATATCTGCTTTGATCTTACTGAAGGCAAGTCAGTATCAGCATACACAAACGGGCGAAGAAGGTAGAAAAAAAATATGTTTTACCTTCCAAATTTTTACCCATTCGTTCGACAAATTTCGTTTGGAGTTCTGAGTACGATTCTCGAAAAAAAAGTTAAGGTAAGATATGGTCTACAATAGATACCTATGGGTTTAAGATGAAACCTTTTTAAAATTATATTTTTTCCTCATAAATTTAAGCGGAAGTTTCGGTTTGTTATACATATAGCTTTATCAACACCAGAGTCAACAAACAGCTTGCATCTATCGTTAAATATTTGATATATGCCTTACGGTGTTCTCAGCATATTAGAATTTTTCTTGGTTCAAAATTAAACTGCTAGATAGAAGAAACGTTCACATGTTTCCCCCCCCCCCTCTCTCTTTCTCTCTCTCTCTCTCTATTATGTATGCATATATATATATATATATAATATATAATATATATATATATATATATATATATATATATATATGACACTTATAAATGTTCTGTTACAACAGATTTCCATCTAATAAAAGGAACCCATAAAAACACCTAAATATAGAGAGAAAAGTACTATATTTCAGAGACTGCTGTCTCTCTCTTCAGGTTTATGAATGTGAAAAGTTTAAGAAAAGGTGGTACTTATACCAAGAGATCCATCCACAGGTAAGCCAATTTAGGTCATCCCCGCTGATAATCTTCCTTTAATCTTCTTAAGCGTTGGTTGAATGAAAACCTTGTCGATCACATCTGAAACCCATGCTTCTTTTGAGATGTTCATTACCTGCCAGCTAACCATTTATAAAATTTCTAAATGGTTAGCTGGCCTCCTTTCCCCTTTTTTAGGCACTTTTTCTTCCAGTCACATTAAACATGCGGAAGCTTTTTGTCACAAATTCAGAGAAGCACATATACCCCTTCACAGCAAAAAACTTTTAAGCCTTCACATAGATTCCCTATTTACAAAAGTACCAATTCAGGACGTTCTTCAATTTTTGAGGGAAAAATTATCCCCCTATTCAGATCATTTCCCATTGGCACTTGATGAAATAATAAAGTTAGTTGAATTACGTGCATCTAATAACGTATTTTCATTTGGGGAATCATTCTATAAGCAAAAATTCGAGTGTAGTATGGGTAGTCCTTGAAGCCCTGTTTTAGCCAATCTGTACATGGAATACTTTGAAACTACAGTAATAAATGCAATAAAAACCCAAAAACTTGCTGTGGATGAGATATGTGGATGATTTTCTAACATTTTGGGATAATAGGTGGGGCAACTTTAATGAATTCCTTTTAAAATTAAATGCATTAGTGCCCAGCATCAAACTTAAAGTTGAATGGGAATCAGACAACAAAATTCCTTTTCTTGATGTTTTAATAATCAGAGACACGACAGAATACAAATTTACCATATATAGAAAACCAACGTTCTCACTTCTATACATTCACAACTTTAGCTATCACGACATTGCTAACAAGATAGGTGTGGCCAGCAACCTTTTCTTAAGAACCTTACGAATTTGTTCCCCAGATTTCCTGGAAAAAGAATTTGAACTAATTCATAAGCAACTTTCGTCTTTGAAGTATCATGACCATATAATTGAGAAGGCAATTCACAAAGCAAACATAATTTTCTACCGACCCCCTCTAAACAAGACCAAAGAGACGCCCAACAATAAAATAAAAATTCCTCACCTGG
>NC_087210.1:63548211-63600711 GCF_015104395.2 Macrobrachium nipponense
ATGTAAGGGTAATTGTTACCAGTAATCTTATCCGGAAGACTATTTAGTCATGTTTTCATCGTTGTGTGGCAACTTGTCATCAACAAAATGTGGATAATGTGTCTTTATTTATGAAGAACTGCATAAATGTAAAAGTCAATATTTCGTTGCGCAAGAATTTCGAAATCAAAAAGTTTTAACATACTACATAAAAACGACAGCTAGGTTCCAACAACGACAGGTCAAACAAAGATTTGATGAAGAAGTATGACTAGATCTTAAAGTTTATTAGAAGGAGTGGTTGGCAGCCCTGAGCATTGTAAACACACATCCAAGTTTGAGCTCCGCTGTTATCGACGGGTTTCGAAGGATAAAGATGGTGTAACGTAACCAGGCAGAAGAAAACTGTAACTATAACGTTTCTAGATTATATTGAAAGAGAAAAACTGTGATAAAGGTGTAGGATTAGTGAAATTTGGCTTTTTTTTTTTTCGCCAGGAGAGTCCCTGGTGGCGCCGGCCAAAGTTACACCATGCTCTCAGGCTATTTGGTGACGTCAGTGAAGTGTCATTGGTGACGCAATGAGCTTTAAACCAACCCGGAGACAGGACTCTGTGGGGTTGTCGTTTTCGTTCAATCCTGAAATTCGTGAAGTAAGTGAGGTAATTTTTGATTTGTTGAAAGTAAATCCTGAGGATATCACCGGATACCAGGTTTATAATGGCAATAGGGTTGTCATTAAATTTTGTAATAAGAGAGCCTAGAAGTCATTTTGTGATCTCCATGATGAAAAAGACGTAAACATTAGTGATAAGAAATCATTTCGAATATTAAACTTCAGTAGAGCATACACATACGTGTCAATTAGGCATGCGCCATTCGAAATGGAAAATGGTTTGTTGGAATACATTCTCAGAAGGTATGGGAAAGTATATGGAATTAGGCTAAACAGATTTACGCATGGACGGGAAGCAGGCCTTCTGAATGGAATACGAACAGCAAGAATGGACCTGAAAAGTAATATACCGTCATCAATGAATATTCATGGCTTTAATATTTTGTTTTTCTACAATGGACAAAACAAAACTTGTTACAAGTGTGGAAGAAGTGACCATATGGCAGTTAAATGCACATATGAGAAAGAGGATAGAATAAACATATTCAGCAATGAAGATTTTCCTGCTATGATTCCACGTGATAAAGTGAATCCTGGTGGAAAAATAAATGAAGAGGTACAGGTAGTTGGGGATAGTCAAGAACAGGTTAATGTGTACGAAGACAAAAATGAAAAGGAAGATGAGAAAAATGGAAATGAAATTAATGGGAATGAAGGCGGCAATGCAAAGGAAGACGAGAATAATGGATTTTCCTTTTTTTTTATAATGAAATGGGTGTGAATGAAGAAGACAGTGCAAAGGAAGGCGAGAATAATGGATGAAATATGGATAAAATAACACCCCCGCAAGACAGTGCGATTGGAAAGGAAATGGATGTAAATAAAGAAAACCGTTCAAAGGAAGATGAGAAAAATGGAAATAGAAAGGAAATTGAAGTGAATGACAAAGATTTAGCAAATAATCATTTCGGCGACAATAAGACGGATAAAGGGCAAAGCCCAGATGGAATAACAACTGGTATATTAGAAGCAGAAGTACACCAAGATATGGGAGGACCAGAGGACAGTAACACCCAAATAGAACCAAGGTTGAGAGAGCGAAGTCCTTTGCATGGCGAGCTGTCGTTAGATTTCATGGTTTTAAAGTTCCTTAGTTGTGAAGATAAAACTGATCATGATATCACAGTAAAGGCAGATCCAGTTGTAAATGTAGCACTACCGGAAGCGTTTTCACAAGACTTGATTGCTGAAGGTATATCAGAGGATGCCGGGGAAGAAGCTGTCACTATCGATGACGACTCAAGTAGCAATTCAGAAGATGGTAGTGAAGTGGGAGGAGTACCTGACATCGATGATGGAAAAGACTCTGAGAAGAAAAGTGAAAGGTCTGTTAAAGTGAAGTCAGGGGGGAAATTAAAATTGAGAAAGAACAAGAATAAAAAGAATATTGCGAAAAAGAGGAAAATAGTTTAGGAACTTATAGATTTACTGCTTTATTAATCTTTTATATCATTCATTATGGCATTTAATGTTGCCACAATCAATATAAATGGCTTGAATGAGGAAAACAAACAAATTAAGTTTATATCAATGGCTAAATATCATAAATTGGACATTGTAATGTTGCAGGAACATAATATAAAGTGTATCAGTAAATTAAGCTATGTTAGTAAATATTATGAAATATTCATTAACTATACCACGGGCTTGAAAGGAGGTGTAGCCATATTGATAAGTAAGCGTTTGTCACCTGTATATGTCATAAGCCAGGAATCAGATGTGGAGGGCCGTATAATAAGTTTACGCGTTCGTATTGGTGAACAAGTGTTATTCTTGTTAAATGTGTATGCACCATCAGGTACTGGTAAGAAAAAGGAGAGGGAAGATTTTTTTTGATGAATTGTGTTATTATTTGAGGCATAATGTTGATGATATCATTTTTGGTGGGGACTTTAACTCTGTAACTAACGCTAGAGACGTAAGTAATGGAGATGATAAATTGATCTCTAAGAAATTTACTCTGTTATCAAAGGCAATTGGTTTGAGAGATGTTGCCAGTACGAATATTTCAAAGGACCATACTTATATAAGAGGAAACTATGCTTCTCGCATTGACCAGGATATATGTGACTATTCCTGTATCATTTTCAGATCATAATATGGTTGTAACCAGTATCAAAGTTAAATCACCTTCTATTGGAAGAGGTGTATGGAAATTAAATGTAAGTCTGTTAGCTCAGGATGAGGTGAAAGAAAAATTTTAAGTTCAGTACTATGGGTGAGTCTTAAAAAGGGAAAAGGTAATTTCAGAGATATACTAGAATGGTGGGATGATTGTAAAATTCAAATAAAACGATTCTTTATAAAGGAGTCTAAACAGATAGCATCAGAAAAATATGGTTTGATCAATCTCTTGCAACAAAGGCTTAAAGATTTATACATGAAAGCAGGGGATGATGGTGTAGAATTTACAATGATAACTTCAATAAAAGAGAGGGTAGAAAAACTGAAAAATGATATTTGTGAAGGGGTAAAGGTAAGAACAAAAATTAAAGACAAAATAGAAGGAGAAAGGTTATCATGCCACTTATTAAGGGAAGAGAAAAAACAAGGTAATCGTGTATTACATAATATCGTGGGGCCTGAAGGACAAGTATTGGATAAAACAGATGCCAGTTATACTATTCTACAGAATTTTATAAAGAATTATATAGGAAAGTGGATGTTGAACTTCACGTGCAGGAGAAGTTCATAGCATTATGTAATAATAGACTGGAAGAAGAGGACTGTGAAATGTTGGTTGATGATATTACAGAAAATGAGTTAAGTGCTGTAATTAAGAATTTGAATAGTGGGAAAGCACCAGGTATGGACGGGTTACCGACAGAATTCTATAAGGAATTTTTACCCATAATAAAAGATGAGCTATTAATGGTTATTAAGAAAGTACTTGAATGCAAATATTTGACTTCTCCACAAAATATAGGATTGATCAAACTCCTTAGCAAAGGGACTAAGGGGAATTCCCTTAATGACTGGAGGCCTATTTCACTTTTAAATGTCGATTATAAAATAATTGCGAAAATATTAGCAAACAGGTTAAAGATTGTCATGCCAAAATTAATCTCTGAAGAACAATATTGTAGTGCAAAAGGGAAATCTATCATAAACTCTAACAAAAACATTCTAGATATCGTCCACTATGTCAATAAGAATAGATTAAATGGAGCTGTTCTAAAACTAGATTGGGCAAAGGCCTTTGATACTGTCGATCATGACTTCTTGTTTAAAATAATGCAAAAACTGGGAATACCATGCATATTTGTCGAGTGGATAAAAATCCTTTATAAGAATTGTATGAGTCGGTTATGTATTAATGGGTATTTAGGTAACCCCTTTCCCATTGAAAGATCAGTAAGACAAGGATGCCCTCTCTCTATGCTACTGTATGTTTTATATCAGGAGTCATTATATTTGGAAATTAAGCAAAATGAAGGCATAAAGCCAATTTAACTTCCAAATAACACTAATGTATGTGTTCAAGGATATGCTGATGATTCATCAATTTTTATAGTTAATGATCAGTCTTTGGTGGAAGTATGTAAGGTAATAAATGAATTTGAAGAAGCATCGGGGGCTAAACTGAATAAAAATAAAAGTAGTATTACTGGTATAGGAAACTGGAAGGGTAAAACAGACTGGCCTACACCTTGGTTGGAAACCGAGATTGAACTGAAGATCTTAGGGATTTTTTATTGTCAGACAGAAGTCGAGACTATGGCAAAGAACTGGGATAGCACTGTGAGCAAGGTAGAAAGAGCAGTAAATATGTTATCTGATAGATATCTTACCATTTTTCAGAAAGCCATAATCATAAATTCTATGTTGCTGTCAAAAGTCTGGTATCTAGCTCATACAATACCATTAAGCAAAATATATGCTCAGAAAATAAAAAGCATAATTTTTAGGTATTTGTGGAAAGGGAAATATCAACCTGTAGGTAGAGCTACTTTGTTTTTGCCCATGAATGAAGGTGGATTAAATAAATAAGTGTATACCACAAAGCTGCGGCTATTCTTGCAGCCACAAGCCTTAAGGAAGCTCTGAATGGTAGGGAAATGACTATATATTACTGTAAGATAAGATTAAGCCATTTGGTAGAGACTGCTCCCTGCACAGATGTATAAGAGCAGTGTGTAAGCATAAATATTTCCCCATTGTTAAAAGTAAACATATTTACGATGAGCTTTTTTCCAAGGTTCCCGCAGAAGTTGAAAGCAATTACCCTCTGTTGTGTTGGGGGAGAGTATGGAAAAACAAATAACAAATTAATTGGTATTCGGGAGAGAGAATTTTTGTTCAAATATGTACATGAGGTATTGCCCACAAATGTAAGACTAAAAAACATGAAACTAAGAGACGATGGAAATTGTAACCTTTGTAATGAACAAGAATACACAATGCATGTATTTTATTTTTGTATTAAGATAAAAAGAATTTTCGATTGGTTTAGTGTAAAATTATCATCAATGTGTTCTATTAATAAGAGAAATTGGTTCAACCTTTTGTACTTTGATTTAGATTACAAAACAACCAGGGACAAAAATACAGCAATTATTTTAGTGTGTAATTATCTGTATGTTGTTTGGATTAGCAGAGTTAAAAACCTAGATGAAAGAGATATGATTCATTATTTCAAAGGTAGGCTTAATTATTGTAAATGGATGTTAAAGTCAGTTTATGGGCAAAAGATTTATAAGTTAGTCACGGAAGACTTCTTGGAGACGGTGTTATGAGCAAAAATGGCTTCTTTGAGAATAGCAATAACAATGTAACTTGAAATTGTGCTTCCTATATGTAAGGGTTTCTTTCTCTTAGGGTGAGCACTCCATAAGAGGAGGGGGAGGCTGATAGCGAGGGAGGAGCAATACCCGGTCCCACACTGATGTATTTTTTATGTTGTGAGTTAACCACATATTGTAGTCTTTTATAGAGCATACGTATACTGTGCAAAGACTACATTGTACATGAGATTACTATGTAAAAATATGTATATATATGGATGTATAAATTTACAATAAAATAAAAAAAGTATAATTCAGCGTGAAAGCCCATTCTATCTTTACCCGACAGAAATTAGTGCATCCATCCTAGGAAGATAAGCCACTGATCTGTTTCCTGATGGAAGGCCTTTCAGATCCAACTATCATCACTATCTCCTGCTTCCTGTGTTTTTTTCTTTTTTCTTTTTTTTCTCCTGGGGTGGGTGGGGGGGGGGGGCAGCGACAATTTTCCCGAATCATTTACGCTTCTCATTCATTTATACTTTCGGCTCTCTTCTTTCAAACTCAATCTTTCTTCGTTCTTAAGTTTTCCAGTAAAAACCATTACTAGATGAATTCAGTTTTCCTCAGTATTCTAATTTCTGAATTTTCCCTAAGGTATGAATGACGGCCTTCATATTTACGAAGATGGATTTGTATGAAAAAAAGTGGAAAGATAAATGCTATCAGTATTCAAAGAAACACCCAATCAGATTAAAATTAGACGTGAAAAAATAAATTATCTTTGACCTCACCGAAATACGACAGAGGGGGAAAATTACATAAACCCAAAACGGAACGAATGATTTCGCTCGCGTCTATCCCGCGTCAGTTGCAAAAGTATTGCAGTGTAATATTATCCTAAAACAATACGCGAGCGCTAGTGTATTTCGTCTTCTCCCGATTCCAATACAAAAATAAGAGCGAACTTTACAACCGACTATTCATGGATTGCGTATATGTTTTCTCAGATTGAAGGTGATGTCGCGAGAGTCTCATTTTTACGTCCATAACATCACCTGAACTTCTCTCGGACGAAAAGAATCCAGTATTTACTGTTGGAAGGCGGCTGTAAACCTTTTCTTGCTTTCTTTTTACGAGACGCTCAATGGTGCAGAATAAGTTGAAATTTAGAATATCAGAAAACACGAATAACCTGAACATTTCACACAGATACGTATCTGATTCACACAATGATTCCAATTAAAAAAAAATTTATAACAGATCTAAGTGAAAATGAACATAGGAAAAAAAATAGGAGAAAAACTGTTAGAATAATCATCGTGTATTGAAGGGTTTTTATGATTCAACTATTTTCCCTTAAAACACTCAGATAACAGAAATTTCACAGCCAAGTCACTTTCTGTGCATGTGCGCGCAGGCGCATTTTTCTTTGAAGAAGATAACAAATTTGACCAAGGCTAAAAAATTAAAAACGGTGAAAACTGAAGGAAACACTATAAGAATTACTAGTTCTATGTTCTGTCTTTTATTCCTTGTTTAATGGCCTGCTGTTTTAAAGGCAGTTATTCTTTAAAGATCAGCCATTTTGATATAGATGATTCATGAGATGTTTGAGCTTCAAAATAAATAAATATCGTCGTTCTGATCCTCGGCCATTTATTGTACTTAATAAATCACCTTCCAGTCGGTTCTCGAAGTCAAAGTACTTCTCAAAATGCTATTTAAACAACGTATTGCCCAGCTCGGTGTTTATCTTCAAGACTTGGCGGATCTAGAAATCTTTCATTATGGCCACTCAGGATCATATATATATAATTATATATTATATATATAATATATATATATATCTAGATATATATTATATAGTATATAATACCAGAATACATATACCATATTGTTACAATGTACCAAGTATCTGGTTACTACCAATTACCATTCATTTAATGTTTTACCATCACAAAAGCCAGACACCTGAACCCTCATAACACGTTTAAATGACCTGAATCTCTAAAGGCAACAGTGATCCCTTAACACTTACCAGTATTGCAGAAAAATCAGACTAAGTTCATCAAAACAGGTGTGAGGTAATCTTGTAAGTAATTAAATTAATCAAAGGGCAGCACTCCATCAACAACTTTAAAACTCTAAGTATTTCCTGATTTCAGAAGTCTAAGTACTTTCCTGGTTCTAAGTCACTTCAAGTAAATTGAAGGAAAGCAAATCAATTACCACTCTATGTTTCACCTATCATCAATATAATCAAATGAAAATATAACTGGGATAAAAATATACTTATAAAGATTTTAAACAAATTTTTTTTATTAAATTCAAAATTTATAAGTGTGAAATTCACAATATCAAGGAAAATTACTGTTACTTGAAAAGAAAGTAAAGTTTAATTAATTCTTGAATCAAATTAAGTAAAATTAAATCAAAATTAATTTATCACAAAATTCATGAAAATTAATTCAATCAAAATTCAAAGTGTTAGGCAATAATGAAAACCAAAATTTGAAGTTAATTCACAAGTGCTAAACAACAACAAAACTTGAAAAGAATTCTAAGTAAATGCAAATTAGTTCACAAAGTTGTAAAAAATTTAATTAAATGTGCAATGATTAAGCATTGAAAAGTCAATTAAATTGTGAATGTAAATGAAAATATAAAATAAAAAGACACTTCAATAAGAAAATGAACAAGTGCACAAACAATGGAACAATCACAAACACAAAAATACGCAATGTGTAAAAGTGTAAATCTTTTTCACTCAAAACACTGTAACCAACAGTTTTTACCAAACCTTCACAACCATCTATTATTAGTTAACCACAGTTCCTATCAATTATTAGTTAACCACACTCCCTATCCATTATTAGTTAAACACAATTCTTATCCGTTATTAGTTAAACACAATTCCTATCCGTTATTAGTTGCAACTAATAAAAATATAACACACTTTACCTTTTTGGTATACCAACTTCTTTTTCTCTTGCTGCAGCTTGTATATCACACTTCACAAAAACCAGGCGCCGTTACGAAACAATGTCTGTTCAGATTCCACAAAAGAAATTAAATAACACTAAATAAACTCTAAGAAATATCAAATATGAAATTCTCACAAGTTACGAGTGACCAATTTACGTTACGTTAATATAATCTCAATGATGTCGAGGGAGAGAGAGAGAGAGAGAGAGAGAGTGATCTAACTGCCTCGAGGTTCTATGATCTAATGAAATCATCTTCCCTTGCGAAAACTGGACAGGGTAGATGATGAGACAAAAACGTTCTTGGCACAAAAGCTTCCAGAAAGTTGGAAATCTGAAGCAATCTTCATAAAGAAATGTGCAATATGCACGTGGTTTTAATCAAAGATATACGCGTACAAGTCCAGTCTGTTAAAAAAAAGATGTAATCTACTCGATCAAAACGGAGGCTGAGCGACAATTAAGATTGACATGTTTTGATAACAACGCAAGAGTCGAGCTCGCTATCAAACATCTTGATAGATTTAGGAAAGCAAACGGATCTCGCAGACCCTCTAATCTTAAAGTGTTGACATAAAAGTTAAACACTCGTAGTTTCGAAAAGACAAAGATTATCTCTCTCTTTTTACATTCTACGTTATAATATATATTCTTTTATAACATGTAATGCGAAATCTGAACACACATTTTAAAACATCCTATTCTAAGCTATCTAGGAATCTGAAAAAACGTTACATAATTCTACATGACATTTCAAAGAGGGGAAACATGCATTTTGAAAGTAGCAATATATAATATACCTCCCCCGAGAAGATTTTTTATCACTGTGTTGAATCCAACGATTCGCAACAAGATAAATGATCAGCAACTACATTGTTTTTGCCACTAATGTGCTGCACTCTTAAGTTATACTGTTGCAGGCACAAAGACCACCTGGTCAGTCTTTGATTATGATTTTTCATTTTCTGGATAAATGATAGTGGATTGTGATCAGACAACATTAAAATTTCTTCATTCCTAGGTCTATTCACATGCACTTCAAATTTTTTCAATGCGGTGATTAAGGCTAAAGTTTCCTTCTCAATTGTCGAATATATTTTCTGATGTTTTTTCAATTTTGTAGACATGAAGCACACAGGATGGTAGATATTATTTTCATCTTCTTGAAGTAAATCAGCTCCAACACCACAGTCTGACGCATCAACTTGTATCACAAATTTCTTGTCGAAGTCTGGAGCTTGAAGTACTGGTCTTGAAGTTAAAATGGCTTTTACCTTCTCAAAGGATTCTTGACACTCTGGAGTCCAAATAAACTTAGCTTTGGGACTAGCTAGTTAAGTCTGTCTAGGGAGCTACTACGTCTGAGAAATTTGGGCAAAAACGACGATACAAATCAGCCATGCCTAAAAATCTCTGTAGCTGTTTCCTGGTAGTAGGTGGGGTAGCCTTACGGATACCTTCTACATTAGCATTTACTGGAGCACGAAGGCCTTTCCCAACTTCAAACCCAAGATACTGCACAGTTGCCTTTCCAAACTCACTCTTCTCTAAGTTGACTGTTAATCCTGCTTATAGTAGTTTCTTGAAAACTTTCCTCAGAATCTTCAGATGTTCTTCCCACGTTGTAGAGTAAATCACGATGTCATCTAGGTATACGCTTACTCCTTCTATTGATCCTAGCAGTTGATCCATCACTCGTTGAAATGTTGCCGGTGCATTCATCAGACCAAACGGCAGAACAGTATACTGATACAGTCCAAATGGAGTAATAAAAGCTGACAGCAACTTGGCATTTTCATCTAAGGGAATTTGATAATATCCTTTCAACAAGTCTATCTTGGAAACAAACTTGGCTTGCCCAATATTATCAAGTAACTGATCTATAAGAGGCAAAGGATAATTATCAGCCACACTGATAGAATTCAGCTGCCTATAATCAGTACACATCCTAAATGAACCATCCGGTTTCTTCAACTAACACACATGGAGAACTGAAGTGACTTGACTGGGTTCTGCTAATCCATGTTGCAGCAAATACTCAACTTCTTTTTTCAAACAAAACATCTCGATGATACGGTGATAAGCGATAGGATCTTTGCTTGAAAGGTTTTCCATCTTCTTGAATCTTGATTTCATGCTTGGTCAGATCAGTACGTCTAGGCACATCTGAAAAAATTTCTGGAAAACTTCTAATTACGTCACTTAAGTCTTCACCTTGTTCAACACTCAGATGTTTCAGTTTATCCTTCAAATTTTCCAAAATTGAAGAATTATTCATCTTGCTTGCAGTTCCCAATTCGTAGCCATCATCGTCTTCTGTACATAAAGTTGTTTGGGTTACTGACACAGTTTCAGTTTTAGTTTCTGAGGAATAAGGTTTCAAGAGGTTCACATGTATCTTCCTTTGTCCTCTTCTTCTTTCTGGTGTTTCAATCACATAAGTTCTATCACTTAACTTCTGAACTATCTTGTAAGGACCTTGAAATTTATTAGTGAGGGGAAATCTCTTGACAGGTAAGAACACTAACACTTGTTGACCAACACTAAACCTTCTTAGCTTAGCCTTAGCATCAAATCTCCTTTTCATTTTCTCTTGACTCATTTTCAAGTTTTCTAAAGAGAATTTTCTAATCTCTTTCAACTTTTTCCTTAAGTTCTTCACATACTCTCTTTGGCTTTCCTCTTGATTTTCTTCCCAATTTTCTGCAAGAATCTTCAACGGTCCTCTCACTTCTCTTCCAAAAATCATTTCATTAGGTGAACATCCCATACTTTCTTGATAAGCACTCCTAACTTCAAACAACATTAATGGAAAACCAACATCCCACTCTCTTCCTGACTCAGAACAATACTTTCTCAGCATACTTTTCAATGTTTGATGGAACCTTTCTAAGGCACCTTGAGTTTCTGAATGATAGGCAGGGGATAACTGTTGTTTCACTCCTAACAAATTCATCACATCCTGGAATAACTTTGAAGTAAAGTTTGTTCCTCTGTCACTTTGTACTATTTCTGGTATACCAAACTTTGAGAAAAACTCCACATGTTTTTCAGCAACTATCTTGGCAGATATGTTTCTAACAGGGATTGCTTCTGGATATCTTGTCACAGGACACATTAATGTTAACAAATACTCATTTCCTTTCTTTGTCTTCGGCAGCGGTCCAACCATATCTTTAATCACTTTGCTAAAGGGTTCTCCTCTAACTTCTGTAGGCTGTAGGGGGGCTTTCTTGATGGTTTCATTCGGCTTTCCAGCTATCTGGCAGGTATGACACTCACGACAAAACCTGCTAACATCTTTGTGAAGTCCAGGCCAGAAAAAATATTTCATGATCTTCTCCACAGTTTTACTGATTCCCATATGTTCAGACTCATGAGCTACTGCAACCACTTGCTTTCTCAATGGATATGGAATCAAAATTTGATGATATTCGCCCCATACAGCATCTCTTGTTATATCTATAGGTCTATACTTCCTCATCAGCAAACCTTCCTTCAGATAGTAACAGGTAGGAGTTTGTTGCATCTCTTCTCAATCAACAACTCTGAAGAACAAATCAGTTAACGATGCATCCTTCCTCTGCAAGTCCATCAGCTTCTTTCTTGTCACTTGACCAACTTCAAGGGTTGAATTCTCAATATCTGCTAACTCAGCTACTGTAGTTTCACTACTGTCTTCAGTAACACTTTGACTACTTGGAGTCTCTTCAGGAACATCAGGTTCTTCTTCTTCGTCGTCGTCATCTTCTTTATCTTCTTGGGAAATCTCTTCTTGGTCAGCACTATGGGAAACTTCACTTCCCTGGAATAATTCTTCTAAGCACAAAGATCCTTCACTTGATCCTTCTTGGGTGTGTAAATCCTCAGTTTCTTCACTTTCAGTCGTAGTCCTCTTCATACTTCTGGTAGTTACACAACTAGGAAACAGGTGGGGGTTATTCTTCTTCAACTCTACTGTAGGACTAATCCTCAATGGTTTGTCTGTCACTACAGGACAAGGAATAAATGGCACACCACCAACTTCATTCCCCAACAGAACATGTATACCTTCCACAGCCAGTGAGTCCTTTACAGCAAAATCAACACTCCCTGTCACCAATTCACATGACAGGTGTAAGCGGCATATAGGAGTTACTTCCTCTCCTCCTATACCCTTCAAAATAACTGAATCTCCTGTGAGACTCTTCTCCAACTGAGGGTGAGAACCACGTACTACAACATGGTTACTCCCTGTATCACGTAATATCTTGACTGGTACCTGCATACTTCCTTCTTGAGTTGACAGCATACCCTCATAGATATATGGCTTAAAAGCCTCCACACTGCTAAGCCACTCACTGCTTGAGCTTGAGATAACATTTCCACTTGTTGCTAAACATTCAGCTTGTTTAGTTTCATTCTTCTCTGGAGTCTGTTTCTTTCCCACACTGCTCTTCGTAGTTTGTTTCACCTGGTCACCCTTTACAACTTGACCAACTGGTTTTCACTGCTGTTGATTCTGGTAACACTCTTGACTGTAGTCCTACTCTTACACACTTGAAACAGACAACATTAGGTTTCTGTAACTGTCTTGAAAAACTGGATGAGGATTTCACATTAGTTTGCTGAGGTGTATTACCTTGTGTACTCTTGGTATTATCACTTGAAGGTTTCCCATTAAATTTGTTCCTGTTATTTGGATAAGACTTAAAACCTGGGCATTGTTGACTTTGGTACTTGACATTGTAATTACGTTTACTACTGATTATATTGTAATCTTCACTAAGTGTAGCAGCTTTGTCAAGTTTCTTCACTTCTCTCTCTCTTAAATAGGCTCTTATATGTTCAGGAATTCCCTTAAGATACTGTTGAAGAACAAGTAACTCTTCTAACTCATCAAAAGTTTTAACTTTAGCAGCTTCTACCCAACGTTTGAAACACCTCACTTTGTAAGCATAATCTAAGAATGTTCCCTTCTCATCTTTTCTTAAATTTCTGAATCTTTCATTGTAGTACTCTGGGGTCATCTGGTAAACTTGTAGCACACTGTGTTTAAGTACCTTGTAGTCTTTACACTGATCAGCTGTTAAGGCTAGATAAGCACTTCTCCCTTTACCAATCAAGGCACTTTGTAGCAAAACTGACAATTTATCCTCTGGCCATCCCATACCTAAAGCCACTTTCTCAAAGTGATCAAAAAACTCATCTGGAGCTTCTTCAGTAAACTTAGGGATTAACTTCTGTACTCTCACTACATCAAATACAGGGTCTTGATTACCTTGGTTAGGGTTAGATGGTATTACAGGTAATGTGGATCTAGCTTTTATTAATTCCATTTCCCTTTCATGTCTTGCGATTTCTCTTTCCTCTTTTATCCTTTCTCTTTCCTCTTATATCCTTTCTCTTTCCTCTTCTGCTGCTTTTTCTTCTTCTCTTTCTCTTCTTTCTTGTTTTTCCCTGTCTATTCTTTCTCTTTCAGCTTGCATTCTCTCTCTTTCAGCAAGCATTTTTAGCTTAATCAAATTCTCTTCTGCTTCAATGCGTCTAAGCTCTAACTCTGCATCACTTTTCTCTTTCTTTTCTGCTTGCTTATTTATGAGATCAGCCTGTGCTACATTCAACAATTCTTGAGCCAATTCTAACTCATCTTCATCAGTTATTCTACCAGAGTATATCAATGATTCCATAGCTATACATCTTATTTGTGCCTTTACCATACTAGTAGATACATAACCACCACATGCCTCTGCTAAAGCGCTCCACTGTGCTCTAGTCAGAGTGGTTTCAGACAAAACTTGTATGGAAGGGGCTGCTAAAAATTTCTGAACATTGAACTGAGCCATTTTCCTCTAAGTTATCAACTTACAATTCAATACAATAAATGCAAAACAAAAACTATATGGTCACTCTCCTAACAAAATATATCCCTAAACACACCAGTATATTCTAGAGTGAATAATGAAATCTGCTTTCCCGGGTCTCTGCTGCACCATTGAACAATGGTACGAAAGTGCCAAAGTATTCTGGTTTACTACACTTACCATTCATTTAATGTTACCTCACGAAAGCCAGACACCTGAACCCTCATAACACGTTTAAACGACTGAATACTCTAAAGACAACAGTGATCCCTTAACACTTACCAGTATTGCAGAAAATCAGACTAAGTTCATCAAAACAGGTGTGAGGTAATCTTGTAAGTAATTAAATTAATCAAAGGGCATCACTCCATCAACAACTTTAAAACTCTAAGTATTTCCCTGATTTCAGAAGTCTAAGTACTTTCCTGGTTCTAAGTCACTTCAAGTAAATTGAAGGAAAGCAAATCAATTACCACTCTATGTTTCTACCTATCATCAATATAATCAAATGAAAATATACTGGGATAAAAATAAAATACTTATAAAAATTTTAAATACAAAAATTTATTATTAAATTCAAAATTTATAAGTGAAATTCACAATATCAGGGAAAATTACTGTTACTTAAAAAGAAAGTAAAGTTTAATTAATTCTTGAATCAAATTAAGTAAAATTAAATCAAAATTAATTTATCACCAAATTCATGAAAATTAATTCAATCAAAATTCAAAAGTGTTAGGCAATAATTGAAAATTTGAAGTTAATTCACAAGTGCTAAACAACAACAAAACTTGAAAAGAATTCTAAGTAAATGCAAATTAATTCACAAGTGTTAAATTTAATTAAATGTGCAATGATTAAGCATTGAAAAGTCAATTAAATTGTGAATGTAAATGAAAATATAAAATAAAAAGACACTTCAATAAGAAAATGAACAAGTGCACAAACAATGGAACAATCACAAACACAAAAATATGCAATGTGTAAAAGTGTAAATCTTTTTCACTCAAAACACTGTAACCAACAGTTTTTACCAAACCTTCACAACCATCTGTTATTAGTTAACCACAGTTCCTATCAATTATTAGTTAACCACACTCCCTATCCATTATTAGTTAAACACAATTCCTATCCGTTATTAGTTAAACACAATTCCTATCCGTTATTAGTTGCAACTAATAAAAATATAACACACTTTACCTTTTTGGTATACCAACTTCTTTTTCTCTTGCTGCAGCTTGTATATCACACTTTCACAAAAACCAGGCGCCGTTACGAAACAATGTCTGTTCAGATTCCACAAAAGAAATTAACCCTCTTACGCCGATTGGACGTATTAAACGTCGAGTCAAAATGTCTCCCGTATGCCGATTGGACGTATCATACGTCGACTCAAAAAAGTTTTTTTTTAAATTCGCGGAAAAATACTTATAGGCCTACCAGCCAAAAACTTTTGAATCATGCGCCTTGCGGGATACTGGGAGTTCCCGGATCAAGGCGTTATTTTGTTTACAATCGCTACACAGGCGCGCAAGCGCGAATTTCTTTCTTATCGCACTAAAAACTATCAGTGACACAACTCAAAAATTATTTTGTCACTTTGACATAATTTTTGCACCATTTTAAATTATCCGTTACATGAAGTATTATATATGAAAATGTGCGCAATTTCATTTAAAATACAACAAAAATATACTCATGATTTTAGCTTTTATCGGTTTTGAAATATTTTCATATAAATAACGATAAGTGCAAAAATTTCAACCTTCGGTTAACTTTAACTATACCGAAATGGTCGAGAAACGCAATTGTAAGCTAAAACTCGTATATTATAGTAATATTCAATCATTTGCCTTCATTTTGCAACCAATTGGACGTCTCTAGCACAGTATTTCGATTTATGGTGAATTTATGAACAAACTTTTTCCTTACGTTCGCGCAGTAACTCTTCCGATAAATTTTTTCGTCCGATTGTTCTAATGTTTGCACCATTTTAAATTTGCCGTTACATAAAGTTTTATATATGGAAATGTGCGCAATTTCATGCACAATACAACTAAAAACAACCCATGGTTGTAGCTTTTATAAGTTTTGAAATATTTTCATATAAATAACGTTAAGTGCAAAAATTTCAACTTTCGGTCAATTTTGACTACCGAAATGGTCGAAAAACGCAATTGTAAGCTAAAACTCTTATATTCTAGTAATATTAAATATTTTACCTTAATTTTGCAACGAATTGAAAGTCTCTAGCACAATATTTCGATTTATGGTGAATTTATGAAAAAAAAAATATATTTTCCTTACGTCCGCGCGGTAACTCTTCCGAAAAATCAGAATTTTTTTGTGCGATTGTCGAAATGTTTGCACCATTTAAAATTAGCTGTTACATAAAGTTTTATATATGAAAATGTGCACAATTTCATTTAGAATACAACTAAAATGATTGAAGGTTGTAGCTTTTCTCTTTTTTCGAAATATTTGCATATAAATCACGATAAATAGAAAAAAAACCACGTTCGGTCAAATTTGACTCTGCCGAAATTGTTGAAAAACGCAATTGTAAGCTAAAACTCTTACAATCTAGTAATATACAGTCCTTTATCTTAATTTTGAAACAAATTCGAAGTGTCTAACACAATATTTAGAATTATGGTGAAATTTAAAAAAAAAAAACTTTCTTTCCCTCCGCGCGCCGATTCGCGGCCGAAAATCTCCGAAATACGTACGTTGCATTATCCTAATATTTGCTCCTTTTCATATTAGCCGTTTTATAGAGTTTCTTATACGAAAATGTGCGCAAAATCATGAAGAATACAACAAAAAATAATTGAAGGTTGTAGCTTTTCTCATTTCCGAAATATTTGCCTATAAATGAATATATATATACAAATTTCAACATTCGGTCAACTTTAACTCGTCCGAAATGGTCAAAATCTGCAATTCTAATCTAAAACTCTTACAGTATCGTAATATTCAATCATTGTTCTTAATTTTGAAACAAATTGGAAGTCTCTAGAACAATATTCAGATTTACGGTGAATTTTTGAACAAAACATTTTTTTACGTCCGCGCGTTAGAGATTCATGCATCATTTTGTGATAATATTTTTCCGGTGTTGCTTTTATCTTTTTTACAATGTATTATATATCAAAATGATTGCAATTTAGTGTACAATACAAAGAAAAAGAAAGTAACTCGTTAGCTTTAACCGTTTTCACACAGCACGATTTGAATACAATTATGGATGAATTTTTTATTTTTGCTACCATATATCACATTATTTACATATGATAATGATATTTTTTTTCATTTCTGATGGTTGCATACTAAACTTCAGGCACTGACAAAAAAAGGAGGCAAAAATGAACTCTTAATCTTCAAAACAAAGCACGCTGTGATTTTTTGAAAATATTATTTTTTCCACTTCCACACTCACTCCAAACCCACCTCGGCATACGGGAGAGGTTTTGATTTTTAGGGCTTCGGCGTAAGAGGGTTAAATAACACTAAATAAACTCTAAGAAATATCAAACATGAAATTCTCACAAGTTACGAGTGACCAATTTACGTTACGTTAATATAATCTCAATGATGTCGAGGGAGAGAGAGAGAGAGAGAGAGAGAGAGAGAGCGATCTAACTGCCTCGGGGTTTTATGATCTAATGAAATCATCTTCCCTTGCGAAAACTGGACAGGGTAGATGATGAGACAAAAACGTTCTTGGCACAAAAGCTTCCAGAAAGTTGGAAATCTGATGCAATCTTTATAAAGAAATGTGCAATATGCCCGTGGTTTTTATCAAAGATATACGCGTACGAGTCCAGTCTGTTAAAAAAAAGACGTACTCTACTCGATCAAAACGGAGGCTGAGCGACAATTAAGATTGACATGTTTTGATAACAACGCAAGAGTCGAGCTCGCTATCAAATGTGTTGATAGATTTAGGAAAGCAAACGGATCTTGCAGACCCTCTAATCTTAAAGTGTTGACATAAAAGTTAAACACTCGTAGTTTCGAAAAAACAAAGAAGATCTCTCTCTTTTTACATTCTACGTTATAATATATATTCTTTTATAACACGTAATGCAAAATCTGAACACACATTTTAAAACATCCTATTCTAATCTAAGCTATCTAGGAATCTGAAAAAATGTTACATAATTCTACATGACATTTCAAAGAGGGGAAACATGCATTTTGAAAGTAGCAATATATAATAATATGTATTTATATATATATGTTATATTATATAATATATATATATATATATAATATATATATATATAATACATATATATATATATATATATATATATATATATATATATATATATATATATATATATATATATATATATATATATATATATATATATATATATATATATATATATATATATATATATATATATATATATATATATATATATATATATAATATATTATTATATATATATATATATATATATATATATATATATATATATTATATTATATATATAATATATATATATATATATATATATATATTATATATATATATGTATATATGTATATATATATATGTAAATAGGGGGATTCTCCCCCCATTATTCATAAGGTAAGCGTGAGACACGAAACGGAAGGCAACCACACACAACATTGCACACACAGCCTCTCTCTCTCTCTCTCTCTCGGCAATCCCTCTCTCTCTCTCTCTCCACCTCTTTCTCTCCATTCTAACAGGTAATGAAAACGAGAGAGTTGCATCATAACATTAACGTTTATTAACAAGAATAAATAAATCAATCAATCAAGTAATCCAGTCTTACAGACTAACTCAAAAAAAAACCGTAAATGTAACATGTCTGGTCACCAAAAAAAGTCTACACCCCTCTGGGAATTCTTTGTCCCCCGGCATTCCAGAACCGTCTGTATCAAAGATACAGAACACATCCCGGTAAGTACACACACAAGATTGACAGACAGAGGTGAAACATTGGATATCATCATAAAAAATGTCAAACAGATAATAAGCCACTCTTTGGCTAAAGCACTTCAACACTTACCCAAACAACCGGACACTAAACACTATGTCACAAAAAATTCCCCCGTTGAACGCCACGGCATCTTTGCCTGTGACTTGAAGCCCTCTCAAAATCCTCCCATAGGCTTGGGTATGACACTTTTAACAGAAAGAGGCGCACACGCACATACGAACACACAGTTCGATAGCGCCTCACGGTTCTAGCTGCATCCAGTTTCACAAAGGCACTTTGAGAAGAGTTCATAAACTGTCGTGCATTGACTTGTTGAACTAAGCATTTTTTATCTCACGCCACCCCTAGAATCTCATTGTCAGCTACTCTCAGGTCGCCGCTCCTGCACTGTTCTCCACATTCCATAGGTCACAAGGAACACATGGACAATATATTATTAATCAAAAACTCTAAGCCTTACAGATAGCTCGGCCACCTAATATGCTAGCCCCCGCCTAGCAAAATTGCTTATAACACAAAACACTGGCCGGCTTAAAATAAAATATAAGTAAAACTGCACGTCTCTGGCATTATAAAATAAAGTCTGTTACTCTTATATCTCCCAATAGCACTAGACGCATTTTCTCTCATATTTTCTGCATTAGGATTCTTGAATATCCCTCTTTGCTTGTCTGCAAGTAGCTGCACCTGTAGCAGACTGTAGCAGCTGTAGGAAGACGGAATGCCTCCCTCATCGTAGAAGACTTCTCACAGCTTCTGCAGATCCCAAAAAAACACGCTGTAGAATTCTCTTGATCACCCACGTGGAAACTCTTGTAATCACCCTGGACAACACGGCAGCAACCTCTCTGCACGCGGCTGGTGGACGTCTTGCTGGTGTCGGGAAACGACTTTTTGGTGTTAGTATGTCAGTCAAGTCTTTGGTCAATCTAAGAAAATTAACCCAAACATACTACTTCTATCAAACAATGATCTCAAAAAGTCAGAAATACTAACTGAACGTCTCCCAATTTACTCCCTTAATATGACTACCAAATCATAAGTCATTATCATAACTCTCTAAGAAAAAAAAAAAAACATCAAGTTCTCCAACTCAATTCTCCAAACTCACATCAGCACAAACACAACTCAGAAATCACAGCAACTCCACGAAATTCTGCACTCACATTTCAAACTCGAATGTGCTCATAAGAAAAAAAAAAAAAAATCGTAACGAGCTCAAGAAAGAAAAAAAAAGAAATACGTAACACACAGACCCAAAAATGTTCTCTCAAGCTCTGATATCTAAACAACCCACAAAATCAGTAAAAATCTCCAACTTTTAACAGCAAAAAACCCCTTTACTGCTCAATAATTAATCACAATGAGACTTAATGTCAAACTCCCATTTACGTAAGCAGCAACCCCCGAAAAATTACATCTCCCGGTAAAATCAAATCTCCCGTCCAAAAAGAAATGCTACTTAAGCTCAATCCCCAAATTATATCTCTCAAGGAAAAGGAAGAAAAATAATAAAAAGATAATCACAAGTAGGTTTCCCCAATCACAAAACACATAATACATGTATAATATACATAACACCCCGCTTTTTCCCAAGAAATGCTCCATGTAAAGTTATGGAATTTGCCAGAAAGCAAACTCTCACACATGCGCTTTCGCGAAATGCTATTGTCAACATTTCCAGATATTGCGAAAAATTCTGATCTATCATCATCAGAGGAAAAGAATCAGCACACGGCTTATCACATCGCTTGTCAGCAGAAAAATCGCCTGCGGACGTATGCTCTAACATCAGCATAAGAATTGTCTAGTCAGACACATAAGTTTGGAAACTCATGATTCTCTAGAAAAAAAGGTATAACTGACACATTTCACAGAATTAACTCCAGGATATGACTAATGTGTTCAAAAATTTGTCTCGAAGACTTATTCTCTCACCATGACTTTACCCCAAATTATATGCCTCCAAGAATAATACACTTGTGAACATAACAAATGCACACATCTCCATAGGACTCGTAATGCAGTAATGACACTAGCCTTTAAATAGTCACGAAACCAAAAAAGAGAACCACAGAAATCTTCTCTTGTCTCGAAAAAAACTCCCATAACCACAAAAAAAAAAAGGTCACCCGCCAAAGATTAATTCCAGCTCCATATATTTCACCATATTAATAATAACACCACTCCAGTTATAAAAATATTTCCTCCATTTGGTTAATAACCAACCCCATATTATTTCTCTCTTATTTCTCCAATAGCCACATGTCAATAAAAAAAAGACACCACTCCAGGAATAGAGAATAATCACCTCTATTTCGGCAAATACAAAATATTTACCTCTATTTCACCAATAACTCCATGTGGAACAAAACAATGCTCCAAAAATATATCTCCAAAAAAAAATGTGCACTCAAGGCAACTAACTCACACACTCACAAATATTGCCCCATAATCTCCAAATATGTGTCTCCATTTGCAACAAAGATGGCTGCAAAATAATTGAACTAAACATAGCTCATATTACATTGGCAAATATCAAAAATGGCCAAATAAATATATCTCCCATATATTATATCTCAAAATATAACTCCAAAATAATATATACCTCCAATTATCTCTCCAAAATAATATATCTCAATTATATCTCAATTCTAACTCCAATTCTCCAGAGAATAACTCAATGTTATAGTCAAAAACTATAAAAACTCTCTCCATTTAGCATAACTGCTAAAAAAAGGGCAAAAACTCGGCAAATAAAACTGTCTAGAAGATTCTAGAAAAAATCACCAATGTGCCACAACTCATTATAACAGAATTCCCAACTCACAGTGTCTTAGCCAAGACTTCTCCATATGCACTACAGCATAAGCCACTAGAAAACTTAGCCAAGTTTCCTATCTCTCACAAAGTTGTCACAAATACAACTAATGTATTGTGCAAGAAAACTCACAATTCCTGGAACACAAATATCCAGAGAAAAAATGTAGTGCCATTATGTATGCATTCAAAACAGGCAAAAAAAAATTCTCCCATATATTTCTCTATAGCATCAAATAGCTGAAAAACAAACACGTTCCCGAACAATGACTCTAAGTCATGAACTGAGATAATATTCACACTAACTGGAGAGAAAAAATAAATTCAAATTCACCCTTGGTAAAAAAAACTTGTGTCAGCTATGGCTAATTTCCAAAAAAGGAGAAAAGAAAAATCAACGGCCTTGTTCACTATCTCCCGTAACTCACTAGATGTCAAGCAATTATCTGCTGAACTCATAAAAAAAAGGAAAAAAAAAAGAAATAATGTGTTGTTAGTTCCTCCCAAATTCAAAAAAGATTTCACCTCCCTTGATAGCATTACGGCACCCACGTATTAGTATAAAAAAAATCAGTATCAGAAATATCATTATCACAAAATCACCAAAAAAATTGCTATCATCAAAATCATCAGTATCAGTACAAAAAATATCACCAATGTTAATGCTTGTCCATTCTCCAAAAATTCAGCATAAAATTCAGCAAAAGTTCAGCAAGATTCCACACAATTCACCAAGATTTAGCCAGATTCATCAAGATTCAGCAAAACTCATCCCCGTGAATCACTGAAATATTCTCCAAAGTTACAAAAACTTAACAAATAATTAACACAAGACTTCTCCCATTAATTCATTGTAATAATTCTCCTTGAATAATTATCTGTAATAATTATAGAACAATCTCCCATGAAATATCTCAAATCTCTCTCGCAAAACAAGTCTCCCGTAATGATAATTATACTTAAGCAACCTTCCCGTAACACATCTCAAGTATAACAATTATTAATAATAATAATAACTCTCCATAGCAATAATTCTCTTGCAAAAATCTCAAGTAAAGGTGAAATTCAAATAGCATACACTAGTATTGCTGAATCTTATGGTATACCACCATTTCCACACAACACAGATACAACACCAATCATCGGCATTTCAAAGTAATTTCTCCAACACAATAAAAAAATAATCTGTGTATCCCCCTTATATTTGCATTTCAATTCGCTTTTTATTTCCTTTTCTCTTCATCCAAGGGAGAAAAAAAAAAAATCTCTTTTCTAAAAAAAAAAAAAGAAAAAAAAACTCTATCGGGCGTTTCACTTCAATCAACTACATCAATCAGCTGATATCTTAGCATCCATGGTCAAGGCCAAATCCATACCCCAACACAAAGAAAAAAAAGGAGTTCACCCCCAATGAGAAAAAAAAGGTTTCTCCCCCACTGAGCATTGACACTCCCCCGAGGTAGACCAGTAGTACCCCCATCTCCCCTTGAACAGTGTCTGAGGACCCCTTCCCAAGATATACACTAGTACCCTCCCCTGCACTATCTCTCGAGGAAGGCCAGTGGTACCCTCCATGCAACTATCCCCCCGAGGGATGCCAGTACCCTCGCAATGCAACGCGCCTCTCTGCAGAAATGTGCTGAGCCCGTAAAATTGTGGCCGCTGTGTCTCTAAGCCAAGTATGCTTATCTAAGCACAGTTCACATGCATAGCAAAATACACCCCTATGTTTTGAACAAAGACAAATACATACGTCTATTATAAACAGGCGTGAATAAAGAAAACACGTCACTATGGGGCAAAGACAAGAAAAATTGTTGCCCTCTTGAACCAATCCCATTTCACTGAAATATTTAAACAAAAACCTTCTCCCTTCAAAACAAGTTTTAACACTCACCACTCCATAATGGGAATAAAAATAACTCGAAATTCTCGTAAAACACGTAAATCTCGTCGGCACAATACAAACGCGATCGGCGAGATGACACCTAGCAACTGTCACTTACAAACCAAACTGAGTTGCTCTCACGACTCCCGCCCTGAAGAATCTCGGTACGGGCAAATTTGATGACCCTAATAGAAATTTCTTTCCTCATCCCCCCATCCCACGGACGGATATTTTCTCTACCCCTTTTCACTTAGCAACCGAGATCTAACAATTTAACAATTTTCCACAATCCCACAAAGCTTTGTCGTTCGAAAACTATCGCTAAGCCAAAACCCCTTTTATTTTCTAAATGGCCATCCATCTCTACATTGGCGTTCCTAGGTATAGAAAAGAAAGAAAACTTTTATACCCCCTCTTAACCGCTTGCCACCACTGTAAATGGGGGGATTCTCCCCCCATTATTCATAAGATAAGCATGAGACGCGAAACGGAAGGCAACCACACACAACATTACACACACAGCCTCTCTCTCTCTCTCTCTCTCGACAATCCCTCTCTCTTCTCTCTCTCCACCTCTTTCTCTCCATTCTAACAGGTAATGAAAACGAGAGAGTTGCATCATAACATTAACGTTTATTAACAAGAATAAATAAATCAATCAATCAAGTAATCCAGTCTTACAGACTAACTCAAAAAAACCCGTAAATGTAACATGTCTGGTCACCAAAAAAAGTCTACACTCCTCTGGGAATTCTTTGTCCCCCGGCATTCCAGAACCGTCTGTTTCAAAGATACAGAACACATTCCGGTAAGTACACACACAAGATTGACAGAGGTGAAACATTGGATATCATCATAAAAAATGTCAAACAGATAATAAGCCACTCTTTGGCTAAAGCACTTCAACACTTACCCAAACAACCGGACACTAAAAACACTATGTCACAAAAAACTCCCCCGGCGAACGCCACGGCATCTTTGCCTGTGACTTGAAGCCCTCTCAAAATCCTCCCATAGGCTTGGGTATGACACTTTTAACAGAAAGAGGCGCACACGCACATACGAACACACAGTTCGATAGCGCCTCACGGTTCTAGCTGCATCCAGTTTCACAAAGGCACTTTGAGAAGAGTTCATAAACTGTCGTGCATTGACTTGTTGAACTAAGCATTTTTTATCTCACGCCACCCCTAGAATCTCATTGTCAGCTACTCTCAGGTCGCCGCTCCTGCACTGTTCTCCACATTCCATAGGTCACAGGGAACACATGGACAATATATTATTAATCAAAAACCCTAGGCCTTACAAACCCAACTATATATATATATATATATATATATATTTATATATATAATATATATATATATATATATATATATATATATATATATATATATATATATATATATATATATAATGATATATATATTATATGATATATGATATAAAGTATATATATATGAATTATATATATTATATTATACTAAATATATAAATAAGTGATATATATATTAATATATATATATATAAGTAATAAAATAATAGTTACTGTTACCTATCCGATGACACCAACTATTGCCTGTGAAGGACATCCCCCCCCCCTCCCCCCCCCCCCCCCCCCCCCGGCCCCCCCCCCCCCCCCCCCCCCCCCCCCCCCCCCCCCCGGGTATTTAATATTTGGTATGCGCATAGCCTGAGCGGTGATAACTGGCAATAAGCCCTCTCTCTCTCTCTCTCTCTCTCCATTCTATCAGGTCATCAAATCAGAGTCGGAGTTACAAAAAATATAATATTTATTTAAAGTAAAGCATTAGTTCATTAGTTGAATAATTCAAATTCTTACAGGATCAATAATGGAAAGATAATAATCCCCCAGTATTTAAATGTCTCAATCAGTAATTAGTCACACCAATTATCTCTTCTCCAAAATATTATAGTTCCCTCCACACAGGACACTCTGTCCCTAGGACACTCGGCCCCTTCACTAGAACCGCCTGTTTAAAAGACAGGAGAACACACTAGTGAGCACACACACAATTGTAAAGACAAAGTCGATAAAATGGAACATCTTCACAAAATGTCAAACAGACAACAAGCCATCCCTTTGGCTAAAGTATGACTACTCACCCATTGCAGCCTGGAACTTTAACACTGAAATAAAATAGACTTTCGCAGAGCTATCCCAGCATTCTGCCTTTTCTCCCGTAGCTGTCTCCCTCGTTTCTGCCTAAACCAAGTCATTAAGAACAGACATAGTTCGTACATGTACACACGAATTCACGCTCATCGGTAATGCCTCAATAAACTGGTCTTAGCCAGTTTTCAAAGGCCCCTTGAACAAGCCCTCGTGAACTCACATAACCACAGAAACAACGTTGACCCGCTTAAATATGCATCTTCGTATCATACCATCCCAGAAATGATTTATCAGCTTTCTCAGGTCATCACTTCGGACTCTGTTTCTATGGGAAGTTAAAAGCAATGAATCTGCTCATTCTAAAAAAGTCACAGCACATCCCAATGGCATATTAAATATATTATTAATTATAGCCCTCTTTCATCTGACACACACACATATATAATTATATATATTATATATTATAATATATATATATAAATATTAATATATATATATATATGTATATATAATAATATATAAATATATATATATATATATATAGTATTATATATATATATATACATATACATATACATATATCATATACATATACATATATATATATCAAGAACAGTATCCTTAGACTGCTTACTATCTACGATTTTAACTAGGACAAACTTTTGCCTTTGATCAAAACAACATTTCGATCAGGAGCTCGTTGTCAGAAATGAAAAAGGTGGTGACTATTTCTAGCGGGAAAATGGCGGCTACTTTTGGTCTCAATTAGACAGTGAGTGAGTGAGAGAAAGAAACTACAGAGACAATTCGTGTCTACGAGTATGTTTAGCTTTACAGTGGTCGGTTTGTTTTGTACCAGATTTGAAAGACTGAAATATATATACCAGTTTAATTATATTAGCACTAGGTGCATAAACGCAGTCGATCTAATATAAATAAAAGTATGTTATAAAATTACATAGCATGTTAATGTATGTATATATATATATATATATATATATATATATATATATATATATATATATATATATATATATATATATATATATATATGAGTGTGTGTGTAGGTATGTATCTATTTTCAATTCTGCCAGGAGCTAGTCAGCATGACACGCTCTTTTTTCTTTCTCTTGTCCCTCCTCGAGTGCATCAAAATAGCCAAGTAGATTACAGAGGCTACTGCACCGACAAACATCCTGACGACAACTGACGTCTGGACAGGAAACATTACTTGCAAACTCTGTTTTCAAGTAATGTTTCCTAGTGTGGACAGGCCATAATGAATGCGTCACACACGTTCCCCTCACATGTTGCTATCAGCGGGCTCATTCTACTTATGTATATAAATATCTACATTTTTTTAGCACTGAGTTGCAAAAGCAATCAAATAGGACTATTTCAAATTTTATGCTTGCTTTAGAAGTAATATTAATGTTATGACAGTTGTTTCCGTTTTTTTCTGGGATTCGATGACGTCTTGGTTTTGTTCACATGCATCAGCGATGTAAATGTTTCGTAAGCGTTTTAACTGATATTTCCCTACACGTGACATTTTCTTACAATTTTGAAATTATGACAGATTTCACTCTTATGAAACATATTATTATTATAGCCTTATTGTCTGCAATAATCGTGTGTTCGCATTGAAATAACACATAAGCATGTTAGTAGCCAGTTAGTGAATTTCAACGACCTCCTATGAAGTCTTGTAGCATGAGTTCTGAGCATCAATGTCTTTTGTAGATTTGACATCTTTTATTTCGGGTAATAACCATAAATAAAATTCACCTATAGACAAGAGTCTAATTTTGAATGGTATGAATACTGATACCTTTTTATCTTTTCAGTGAAAATGTACAGATGTTGTATGTAATAAATTTAATTTGTCTGCAGAATATTTTGTATCATGTAATGAAATTGGGATAGAATATCAATATAAAACAAAATAATGTCAAAAATAATAAGAAATTCTTTCAGTATGTGATGAATATCATATATGGCATTCCTTCTTCTGAGGTGTTTCCCCATAAATAAAATTCACCTAGGGTGGGACTAGTCTAATTAGTATTTGATTGGTATGAATACTCACCCTTTCTTATCTTTTCAATGAAAATGTACAAATGTTCTATGTAATAAATTTAATTTGTCTGCAGAATATTTTGTATCATGTAATGAAATTGGGATGGAATATCAATATAAAACAAAATAATGTCAAAAATAATAAGGAAATTCTTTAGGTATGTGATATATATCAAATATGGCATTCCTTCTTTTGAGGCTTTTCCCTCCATCCAAGCGATTCATTGGTGAACAATAAGGTTATTCAAGCGACGTCTTCGAGACTCCTTGGATAGTGGGGTTGAGGGAGGTTTCGAAATGACGTCTTCGATCTCTTATTAATGAGAGTAAATAATGTGTGTACGAGTGAAATAAATAACACTTAACAACGAGAGAAGCAATGGCCAATTGTTCTCAGACATGCATGAATTGCATTGCATTTCAGATATTCGAAGTGCTACTCCCATAAACAAAGCTAAAGCATTAATATACAAGGGCAGTGCAATATGAACGCAGGGGCAATATTAATTATTAAGATGTTAATGAAATACTACGCCTTTTCCCCCGGTATCGAGCAGCTAACGAATCCGCGCTGCCTTTAAATATCCTTGCAGTAGTAATAATTCTTGAGATGCACATTACATTTTTATAATGAAACGAAGCGGTCTACTAACATAACTCCAAAAGAAGCAGTGAAGATCTTTGCATTTGAGCGTCTATCACTGGAGTGGCGATCTCCCTATCTAGTGCGTGACTTCGAGCGGTCATACTGAAAGGTCTCGGTCCAGCTCATAGTACTATGCTTTATTACTATGATTATTTTTATCTTGTTTACTATCATTATCATTGTTGCTGGTATTAGCATTATTTTTATTGTTATAATATTATTATTTTTTAAATTTTATTATTATTATTATTTTATTATTATTATTATTATTATTATTATTATTATTATTATTATTATTATTATTATTATTATTACTGGACCCAATTTAACAGGATGTAAGTAGTGTCTAGCATAAATGGTTCCTGTAAATCACAGGACTTTCTTAGCATATATTTACTAGGCACTAACTAAACAGTAATGTACAATCACTAAACACTAACATTCACAATGCACTTACACTCACTAAACACACTTACTATACATTCCAATTCCATAAACACACTTAATTATACATTTCACAAATCACTAAACACACTTAATATACAATTCAACCATTCACTTAAAATCCACCATTAGACCCCTTAATAAAGAAAGGACTAGTATCTCCTTGGCACTCTCGGGTTTTGCGAAACTTGGGTGCCCACTATTTTATTGACGTAATATGTTCACTGTATGTAAAACAATGATTTGTATGTATGTAAACAATTATTTGAATGTATGTAAACAATGATTTGAATGTATTTAAACATTTTTTTACATTTATTCACTTTTTAGTGCCGTATGTTAGTCATAAATGGGCCTATTTAAGGAGTTTATGTTTTAGTCGAAAAAGGAATGTAATCTAGCAACATATTGATAAACTAATTGCCAAAACTGTCTTAGACCAATAATTGATATAATTTATTTAATTTTGTTTCAGGGGTTTCTATTAACAACGCACAATGCCTAAGAAGTGTAATGTCTACGGATGTCGAGGAAATTACAGGGATGAACCATACACCAAAGTAGTATCATTTCCAACTGATGAAGTGGAGCGAAACCGCTGGATCGATGCTATGCCAAATGAGCGTTCCAGTTTGCTACAGCTGAAGCAGATCTATGCCTGTGCTCATCATTTTGACTGTGAATGGATTACAGTTAAAGGAGGGAAAAGACCAAGTCATCCACCATCCATTTTCCCTGGAGTTTCAAAGTCATGCTTAAAAGCAGGTCCCCTCAGCACCCAGAATTACAACTGCTTCAGCAGAGACCCGAGCTGAAACGAAAGACTCCGAAATGAAGTTGTGGATAAGATCGGCGACTTTTATTCATTTTGTAATGACATCCAGGAGCATATCTCAAAGGATTATCGTATTGTTTGTGATAGTGATGATATTTACATTTCTAAAACTGATGCAAAGGGCCGTTCCGTTATCCAATTTCTCCATTTGCAACATGTGAAATCGTCATTTGGGTTTTTGTATCTTAAATGCGTTGAGAAAATGGAAAGGAAATAATTAAGACATATTTTTCTAAAGCTGGTTGTCTGCAAAAGAATAGCCTTCTCAGTAAATGGTCCAGTTTGATAAAATTATGTCATGCATAACAGAGTACGAGTTTCAAAGATGCAGACTATCTGAAAAGTGCAGTACAAGGAATTGAGCCATATGAGTTGTTCTGATTCGCCTCATTTTCAGTTTCTTCATTTCTCAGTTACAGTTATTACTCACTCATCCAGAAGGCCGTCGCTTTGACAGAAATCTTTATGTTCTTGGTGCCAAACTCCATAACATTTTTCACCAGCTGCATATAAAATGCTACGAAAGTCTGGTTCAGTTGTTTTACCTAGAGTGGAATTGTGAAAAAAACTTCTCTCCTGTAGTCTACATGATCAAAAACTTGGAGCAACTTTTTGCAAAAAACTTAAACCTCAGCAGCGTCTTGTCAACATTCTTTTTGATGAAGTGAAGCTCACAGAAACACTTAGGATACTCAGGTGGTCGTGTTGTTGGTTACGCTCAAAATGGTTTCTTGTGATACCGAAGTTCTCGCAACACATGCTTTAGTAATTGAAGTTGTCTGCCATTTTGGTGGCCCTAAATATATACTACGCATTTACCCTGTTTGCAAAACTTAATTTAGATCAACTCAAGAAAATTCTGGTAGAAGCTCTAGTAGCGGTTAGCGATGCTGGTGGTACTATAATTTCTTGTGTAGGTGATAATTGCAACACAAAACGTTGCAGTTTATGGTAAATTAGGTGGTCCTGGTAAAGCTTTCATAAATGCTATAAATTCTCATGCTTTCCTTGTTTTTGACTATTGTTCATTCTTTCAAAAATGTAAGAAATAAACTGGATAACCGTTCAGGATAAGGAACTTTCTTTCATAAAAGATGGAAAAACATATGTTGCACGATGGAAGGACATAGAAGCACTGTACGATGAAGACAGGAGAAACAGCATCCGTCTAACCAAGATCACATACACAGCTGTGTACCCAAAGCCTTTGCAGAGACAAAGCGTGCCTTTTGTTTATCAAATCTTCAATGACAAAAACTGTGCTGCCCTTTCACTCTAAAGGATAACTTGGCATGGTTAGCGAGGGCACCATCATTTTTTGTTAAGGCTGATCACTGATTGGTTCCACATGATGAATGTGAAAGATCGGTATTCCGGTATTAACATGCGTGATGATTGTCGTCAACCATGGACCAATAATTGCACTACTTTCAAGAAACTTAATGAAACTTGTGATGTTATATCCTCTTGTGCATGGTCAGGTGGTCGAGGTCGGACGCAAAAGCTCACAAAAAGCAAACTGCAGAGGCATTGGTGCTGTCTACAAGAGCCAACATTGAGGCTGCAGAGTGGCTATTGACTCAGTACAAGTTCACCTATGTGCTACCTGGTGTGTTTGCTGATGAGGCCCTTGAAAAGTTCTTTGGCCAAGCCAAGACAAAGAAAACGCAATGGGGGTAATTTCTACATTGACATTGTAGATATCAAGGCAGCTGCAGCAACCAAGAACCTCCATGCACTTTTGAAAATACGAGTCTACGCCGCACAGTCTAATGATGTGCCTTGTACCTCTAACATTTGCATTGATGAATTATCACTTTGACATCACTATTTGCTGATACTGAAGACCTAGTTCAATCTAATGACAGTATCAAACATAAAATTATTTTTCTAGCTGGATATCTGGAACACAAATTTCGAGGTAATATTTTGAGTGTCGAAACTGAAGATAACGACGACCATCATTCAGAGTTTCTCACAAACTTAAGCAGAGGTGGACTAACTGTACCTCTACTCTCAACAGTGCATTTTGTACACTCAGCCTATAAACTTTTTGATGAGTGCAACTTGCATTGCTGCCGAGCTCATCTCAGCCAAACTTTATCTTGTATCGATAGTCCAATGGTTGCAATTCAAGGAGCATGCCTTACTCTGTCAAACATTTTTTTGAAAGCATTTGTGCTAGACAACAGTGATAAAGAAAGACACCTTGGCTGCTTGAGAAGAAAAGAAAAACTATCTGCTAAAAACTAAACATGTGCCTAATGTTATTTATATTATGGAATGTTTTTTCAATGATTTTGTTTCTAGAATAACTATATTGTTTGCCTTAGACATGTTCCTGTTGTTTCTCCAGGCTTAACTGTTTATATATGGATTTTAATTCAGTGACAGGGTAACTTAAGGTGTGTTTTCCATTGCTTTAATTGAGAGAATATACAATATTCTGTATGATTTTGTGTTTTTTATGAGATTTGACCTTTAAATGACCTAGATTTGACCTTTAAATGACCTTCAGATAACATCATAGGAGGTTAAAAGTATGACAAATGAACTCTTCGCCCCTCAAAACCCCTTAAGACACCAGAATGAAGGTTCTATCATGTATTTGACACAAATTGTGGGTGGGACCCAAGTTCCAACTTGGGACCCAAGTTCCAGATACCGAGCATAGAGGATACCAGTCCTTCTATTTAAGGGGTCTATGCTAAACACACACTTGCTATGCACTCATACTCACTAAACACACACTTGCTATGCACTCAAACTCACTAAACACCCACATGTAACATACACTCACACTGAATAGCACTAAACACTCATTGAAACTCAACACTCACTAGGCACTCGGTATACACTAAACGCTCACTAAACACTCGTAAAACACCAAAGACTCAATAAATACTCACTATACCGCAAACACTCACTTAATCCTAAACATTCATTAAACACTAAACAATCACTAAGCATTCACTAAGCACTCACAATACACTAAACACTCACTAAACCCTAAACACTCATTAAACACTAAATACTCGCTAAACTCTAAATTCTTATTAAACCCCTAAACACTCATTAAACACTAAACAGTGAATGAACATCCACTCATCACTCATTGATGTGCATATTATTTGATTATCCTTTGTGGTAAGTTATTTCGAAGTCATAAACATAGAGACACTTTTGAGGTTTGGTATTTATGCACAACCTAATTTTTCCTTGCAAACCTTTATGACTACTTTAAACTTTTGATATCAATTATTATTGTTTAAGAAACCTTATACCACTAACTTTCTTACAGGTAAAAAAAACGAAGAAATTTAGGAAATAACTAAAGCGATTAATGAAAATTCAAGGATAAAAGCTTCTCTTTAAACGTAATGATTGAATAAACTATACGACTATTGTCATCTATTCATGAAACATGGTGAAAAACTTTTTTCAGGTTAAACTAAGATTTCCAAGTTGTCCCTCGATTTAATGAACATCATAGGATTTCCTCTTCCCCCAACCCTGCCCTAATCTTATCTCTCTTCCCAAACTTCAGAGAAAATTTAATGCGCCAGTACATAAAAGTAAAAGCTATAGAGGCAAATGTAAGAATGATACGATATAACATTGGGTAGCATACCAGGGAAAGAGTACGGTAGGATTTTGACTGAGAAAGAAAAACCAGTGATAGGTTGTTATAGGAAGAATATTGTGGGTTTGTGCGATGTAAAGTTGTGGATTGGCGAGTGCTATGATAAAGCTATAATGGGAGTTAGAAAGTGAGTCGAAAATGTGTACGTGACCTCGAGAGAGCTTGTATTAAAATCAATATAGATGTAGTCTTATGTGCTGATGATGTGTAGTATAGAGGATAATCTGCTGAGAGCTGTAAATGTGAAGCAAATTACAGAAAAATCGGAAACTGCTTCCAAGTGCTTGCCAGATGAAGAAAAAGACAATAAAGTGGACATGAAAAAGTTTTTGATAGCAAATGGAAACTAAGAAATTAGAGCCAGTAATGTTAACGTATTTTGAGAATGTACGTTTGAAAACAGATTCTGTTATGGTATATAGTTAGAAATAATAACATAATGGATGATGATATGAAAGTAGCAGTGTGTGAGGAAAGATCTTGGAGAAAATTTGGAGTGTTTTTAGATGGAGGGGTGTAAATGTACAAAATGATGGCTGACCCGGTTTTCCTTTAAAGAAATTAACTCTATGTTTAGTGTGAATGAAAAAAATAAAGGTTTGACGCTCATGACCAGTTGGAGGTGGATGGATGGTGTAGTTTGTCTGAGGATATTAACGTGACGCTGATGAGCCTCGGTGCTGTGGTAGTTTATTTATTTTTACCTAAAGTATTCATATACAAGCGCTCGTAGGAAAGGTGAAAGGTCAACTCAAAGACATGGAGATTTTTGTGTCTTGGAAAATAGACGAAAGTTCGGCGTCTCCGAATTTTCCTTTTATCTCTCCCGAAAGCGCTTGTATACGTTTATATACCAAAGAGCGATTGTGGCATTCGATGAAACTAAAGTTCTCTTGTAAAGTGACAGTTACGCAATTCTGTCTTTGGAAATATATTGAACACTAGCTCAGATTGTGATTTCATGCGTTCCCATTGATATACTTTTCAAAATAGTAATATATATATATATATATATATATATATATATATATATATATATATATATATATATATATATATATAGATGGGAAAGGTGAGTCAATTTAAATCAAGAAAATTACCGATCACATTATATAATGGATATTTCTGAGAACGAAAGCCAAGCCAAGTAAATTACAGTAATTTTAAACAGCTGTGGTTTTTCCCTCAGTCTAGAAGCAAAGATAGTTTATTTGCTTGTTGGTATAAACAAATTAAATTTCCAGAATGAAAAAAAAATAATGATTATAATACTGACTTTTACTGCAATTAATACTATTATTAATATATAATTTCTCTTGATAGTCGTGTTTTTATCTATTATTACTGAAGTATTTTAACCCAAACACACACATATACATATGTTGATATATATAGATCCAAATTTAGGGATACAGGCTTGCAGCATTATAAGCGCTTGCTCTCTAGAGCTTTGCGCCTCAAAAATACTAATTTGTGGAAACCGACCTTGATGACTAACTGAGGCGGCAATTCTACGATCACTAGCCATGTTTATTAAATTGAGTTTTCCGTAGATAGAACTTTTATGTTAAATTCAATTAAAATTTAAAAATAATTGTAAATTTTTGAAACAATACTCAATAACTTTTGATTTCTACTTAATTTTGATACTATGACAGAAGTGGTTGAACAAACAGAATTTAAGAAGCTCGGAGAAAAATAGTCAGTCAAAAGAGCAAAGGAAGTTTCGTTTCATCACATATGAACCCTTGGACGTGTCCCCTGTGCCAGGTAAGCTCTGATTTCCAGCCACAGGCACAGGAGACGTTGACAGTGAATGACAATATGGTGGTCGTCACTAATTCATTCCATCTGTCCTCCCACTCACCGACATAGGTTTTATGTATATAGGACAAAACCATAAATAATAAATAGATGATCAATAATATTTGAAGATGCCGATAGCTGTATATAGGTACTACGTAGTTCGATGTTCTTCCACAAGGCGGCGCGAATACCAAATAGGCGCACAGTGATTCGTACGATCTTTTTTTTTATTATTATTTTGTTGGTAGGTTGAATAGCTTCTAATCCTTCGGAAGAAAACAGAATAACATTTCCCAGGTAGGCAAAGTGTACTTAAAATTTGTCCACATAATTTTGCGCTAGTCAGTTTAATGTCTTCTTATATTTTCAGCATATTATGGTGGAGCATAAGTGCAATGCGACTTCAGTTTTGCAATCACAATTTCTCTATGTTTAGGCGATCTTGTCATTTATGGAAAAAGTCTTAGTAACTAATCAGAGGGTCTGCAGGGGACTGGTCGAGTCAACAAGTCTCGGCTTTCAAAGATTGCTTTCAGGACGACTTGACCAAACATTAGAAAAGAACTTCTGCTACACTATTCGATGTGATAATAGTTGTATTTTTATATGCATAACACATCTAGGCTTAATGGTTCCATTCAGCCTTACGTCTTATAGACAAGTAATAAACAAGAGACTATAGTTTTTTAGTTTAAGCTAGACCTATGCCCCGGAACTATTCATTTGGCAAGATTTTATAGCAAGTAAACCTTATTCTATTAACTTTATTTTGAATAAATTAATATTTCTGCATGGTAAAAGATATCGAATAGTTGTGCTAAGAAAAAAAAAAAGCCTATAAGGATGGTAACAAAAATGAGTAGAAACTTGGTCATGCAATTGCTAGTCTTGTGCCTGTTGATTAGGCAGTAATTTTTATTGTTTAGTACTTTTTTGGAAACAGTTTTAAACTAAATTAGTCAAAATTATTTTCGGATAGTAGCTTCCCTTCAATAATTCTCTCGAAGTATCGTTCCAAATTCAAATTCAAATTGTAACTAGTTTACTTAAAAGATACGAAATTCCAGTGTTTTTCAGTGATATCTTCCCTGCAGCAGTTACTGTCAACACTAATTTCACCTTTTAAAAGTTCCTGACATCGTAGGTTACAAACTCACTTTACGTTAGGTGTATATTTTTATGATTAATCATAGTTGTTTCACTTTTATATTGTGAACTTCATGGAATTCATATGTAGTTCCATTTTCATGTTTCTGGATATATATTACTTGTAAATAACTGTTACTAACCCCAATTACATCAAATTGTGTATTCCCAACATAAAAGATTGTCGTCTCTGAAACAGCTGTGATTACGTTTTCAAAAGAAACAAAAGAGAGACAAGCACTAAGTACAAGCACATACCTCGATCAACTTGAAGCCACAGGCAATGAACAAATGAAAGGCGCTCGCTTAAAAAAATAAATAAAAAACGGTTAATTTCACATTGTTTTGATGTCTACCAATTTTTCCCATATCAGTTACACGTAGGCAGTATTTTGT
This sequence comes from Macrobrachium nipponense, assembly GCF_015104395.2. NCBI lineage: Eukaryota > Metazoa > Arthropoda > Malacostraca > Decapoda > Palaemonidae > Macrobrachium > Macrobrachium nipponense. The sequence goes on from NC_087210.1 coordinate 63,585,243, forward strand.
GTGCGTGGAACTTTTATCTTGGTTTATTTTTTTGTTTCCTCTCTTCCCATTTTCCTTCCACTTTACTGTCAGTTTTTATAAAACCCTGTTTAAATTTATAGAATTACTGGAAAAACCAATGTTGGTGTCTTTGTGGCGATTCTGAATACTTAGATTAATAAATTTCCGTTTATTGATGTTTACCTTTTTTTCATATTTCAAATTCTCATGCAATCATAATCATCAATAATCCTCATTATCATTAATCATCATTATCACTATCGTGCAACGCCGCGCGAAGCTTAAAGGATCTCTGGGAAATTCCGCTGGAGAAGTCTTTCCTGTGATTCCTTTTCCACAAATATCCAATTGTCTCCAGCCTCCCGTCTCTTAGTTACCATTCTAGCTGGTCTGGGTCTTTCATTTTTTTTTTCTATTTTTATTTCATTTTTTTTTATTTCTTTATTTAATTTTTATTTTCATATATTTATCTATTTATTTATTTTTTGCTCAGAATAGCCCAGAGTTCCTAAGAAAAAATCTAAACCATCATTGGTTTTATTCAGTTTACTAACTATATCTAAGGTGTAGTCGGATATGGTTCCAGTTGCACATTTTCTATACTTGGCGATGATTAGTTGGGAACTGGGACAACGATTCAAATTTTCGAATTTGGAACGACACAGTCTGGACATCCGGTCAGATCGCCAGATGAATACGTATGTTTACCCACATGGCTTCAGTTTCGTTCTTCCGCTCTTGAGATTTGCTCTTAACTTCACAGACATAAGCAAAGTATTTATCTCCTCCAAACTCGTTTCCGGATGTAATAGTACAGCATTTATTGGAAGAGACTTTCTAATCATTTCATGAAATGATAAAACTTATTAACAAATTCGTTACTTCTTTATAATATGCAAGTCTCTTTCCCCGAGGTCGACATTTCGACTCCATCTCTCTCTCTCTCTCAAATCTCTCTCTCTGTGACAGAAAAATCAGGCAGGACATAAAAAGCACCCAGCAATCGATCCGGAGGGGGTACTTCCATGAACTTAAACAGCAACTCGTGATGAATTGACCGATGTTCTCATCCGGTTGGTTAAACTTTCTCCTCCAGATGGCTGCCTTCTTATGTCGACTCTCCAAGATGAGAAGGCCGAAGTTAATAACGGTTTTTTGGTAATAAAATTCCATAAATGGAATATATATATATATATATATATATATATATATATATATATATATATATATATATATATATATATATATATTTACGTATTTAGCGGCCTTGAGAGAGGCTATATACGTAAACGGAAATAATTGAAGGAAGACAAGTTGAAATTAATTGAACTTACTGTAAAACTGATTATTAATGAATATTTCTTTAGAGGAAAAGGTCGCCAGAAAACTCAGCTCGTTACTTTACAGCTATTTATTTACAAAAGAGGCCCTTGCTGGCCTGGAGAAAAGTGAATGCTATTGGCCCCCACGTTGGGGCTTATAATCTCTCACAAGTGGGTAGCTGGCTAAAGTGTGACTAATTCAAGCTGGTTTTATAAAACTTGGGTAATGCACACTTGCGGGCAGAGAGACGGCACGTGACTCATGGAATCTGGATGTCGTGTTCAGTGTGGACCTTTGTAGAAAATGTGGTGCCCAGCTTTGTTCAGGTCTGGGGTTCGTGCGCACCAGTACGCCGTGGATAGGCCTAACAGGAAGGCAGGTAGTTGGACATCTGTCCGAGATCACGTCTTGCAGCCGACTGAGGCAGAACGCAGGTCATTTGCTTGGGGTTTGGGATTCAGCTTAACCCCCCACGATCAAAGCAAATCCTGGAAAACAAGTATACAGCCAGCAGAGGGGTCACAGGAAAGAGAGCTTAAGATATAGGTCTAAGAAGTATTTATCTGCCTACATCCTTCCCTTTTGAGATACGTCCCTAAAGCTGACAAAAGACACTTTCCCCCCAACCGGGGAACCCCCTATCTCTGGCTGGCGGGTTTTGGTTACCGCGTTTCCTAAAAATCAGCTGATATTCTAAAGAAATGGCTGCCGTTTTCCAAATCAAATTAATTAATTGATATCTGGGTAGACGAACGATCTATAAACGTCACAGCTCCCCCTGTTAAGAAGGCATTCAGTCCCTTTCGGGCGTGAAGGTCTTGGCTTAAATAAATTGATCGTCTCGACTACCCAGTTCTCCTACTCCAACTTGAAGTTTTTTGAGCAGCGATACAGCTAACTACAGTGGCCTACCTAACTTATAGGTGGAGATGCTAAGTGTACTAACTTAATGTAGTAATGCAGTCTAGCCTAAGTAATAACTACGGGTTGTCTGTGACGACAGTCTACTCTACCCCTAGATAAGGTTACTTGAAAATTCTACTTGCTACTAACCTAATGCCCTGGTACTAAATCATTAGCCTAACCTACTCATTATAGTTAAATGAAGACACAATCATTCCAGAGTGTGGTACGCACAGCAGTAGTTGAGCGACGGAATTGTTAAAATACATAATGCGAGGTAATGATGCGTGGGGATGATGAGTGGTTAGTTGACCAGGAGGGAAATGCAATGAGGTAATTATATTTAAGTGAGGGTTAGTATCACCATGGCTAGGGGTTAGAGGGTTAGTTCTACTGGCAGAGATCAGGCTGGCTACCTTCTCTGGGTAGGTGCCAGGATCACTCTGCAATTGAATGCGACACTGTACCTCGGGCACAGGTGTCAAGGAGAGCATGTGGCTCTGTTGTTATTATGTTAATGACATCCCTTCTTCTTCTTCTTCTTCTTATTCCTCCAGGACCTGGCTATACCAGTCCTTGGAGTAGACGGAGGCACCGATTCTGGGGAAAGGCCAGAAACGCCGGCAGGAGCAGAGGCAGTGGTAGCCTGAGGGATTTCAGGAGAACACTCTACTTTGGTATCTGCAGCAACTGTCGTAGAGGTGGAACCTATTGCAGGGGAGGCCCTCACTCCAGCTGCTGCGACAGCCGTAGTAAGGGGAAAACTCCAGGCTGACTCTGTGTCGGGCAATTCCTGGTTTTCCAGAGGAGGTATGAAGGTAAGGTCTGCCGGAGGTTCATCCTCGGGCGACAGAGGTGAGGCTGAAGAAGAATTATGGGCTGGAGATTGGCCATGGGCTGCGGTAAGCTCCATGCCTGTTGGAGGATCTCCTGTAGGAGGATCCTTGGTTAGGTTAGGCGCCGGCACTAGCTCGGGGCCAGGCGCAGAAGTCAAGTTCTGTGGTGGCTCTATGTCCAGGCTGGACGGAGCTTGGCACTGCTCAGTGCTGCCAAGTGGCACTGGCAGAGTGTGGAGGTCGACTGGACCTGTGACGGGTACCGGAGGTGCAATACCTCTCAGCGTGCCCTTGGAAATGGGAGACAGAGGCTCCTGTCTCTTGTGGAAGGCTAAGCCTTGTGGAAAATGGACATTGTCCGCTGCTGGTAGTCGGCTAGGGCACCTAGGCCAATTAGTAGAGTGCCCTATTACGTTGCAGGTTTTGCAACGGAACTGTGAATGATCAATCTCCCTCCTTGGTAACGGGGGAGACTGTTGGTGGACAAACTTCCTGGAGGAAGTAGAATTTCGATGACTCCTTGCCTTGGAGTGATTTGTTGTGGGGTTAGGACCCCTAGGCTTTTTGGAATGCGAGGGAGACTTCCTGTCTTGCCCTAGGAGGAGGTCGTAACCTCCTGGAATGTAGCTTGCAACTGCAAGGGTACAAATTCTGGAAAAACGAGGTCTGGTGACTCTCAATTGTACGGTCGGAAGGATCAGCTTGATATGGTTGATACCTTCAATGGTGATTAAGTGACGTCTATCGACGTTTGCCCCTCGGGGGATTCGATCTTCCCGTATTAGGGAGATTTGAGCGCCAGAGTCCTCGTAGGCTCTGACGTGGCTTGGCGAATAATGGCTTTGGAGGGGTGGGACTGTTATAGGGCCCTTAGCTGGGGGTCCTAGTGAAGAAGGATTAGTAACGGCCATTGCGATGGCAGGAATATTGTGGTTCGCGCACCCTCCGTAGTTGGCAGACATGTGACCCTTGCGGCCAGTCTCGGCAGAACGTGTTCCAGAACCTCTTCTGTGGCACTGGACGGTAAGACCGAGATGCCCCCACAGGTTGCGAATCTGTGGAGTCACCAAGGCTGGCAGTGTGCTCTGGCACAGGTGAAGAGTCCTCTCTGGCAGTAATGTGAGGTAGGGAGGTTAAGGAAACCTCCGTTGAATCATCCTCGGAAACAAGTCCGGGGTTAACTGGTGGGCTTACCTCTTCCAAAGTGGAGGAGGTAGGCGGTAAAATGGTAAGAGGCTGAGAGGATGCGGCAGGAACCTTGGGCTCTGACACTGGGTCAGGGCCAGGTTCGCAAATAAAAGGGATGTCATGGACATCGGAGGCACTAGCCTCTGAATCTAAAATTGAGGTTTGATTATGAGGCATGCTGCAGGGATCCGGTGCATCTGGTAGTGGGAGCTGCGTCCAGGGGAGATACGGCTTAAGTAGATCTCGGCCCAATATCACCTGATAAACATCATGAAATTGGTCAACTACGCCCAGGCGGCACAATGTGGTTTCCTTGGTCACCTGGTCCAGAAAGGGCATTTTTACATTCAGAAGGACCGAAGGAACAGAGTAGAGGTTACCGTCAATCCATTCAAACTGAATTTCTTCGTTCGTCTGGATTTTGGCACCCCTATTCAATGGCCTTTACGTGTAATGAAGGGATACCTGGGCTTCGGTCGGCCATGACTTGTACCCACTGATAGGGCCGTAGGAGACTGTTCATCAGGCAGGGCTACATGGTAGCCTTGGAGAAGTTCACCCTGGAAGCTCTCCTCCAAGGTAGAGGACCGACTTGGGCACTGGTCAGAATCCACAGCATGCCCACGCACACAACAAGTGGTGCAGAACCTCCGCAACCACCTCTTACCGGGAGTCCAGCTCATGGTCTGGGGCTTAGAAACTAGCCGAGAGATTTCTTCATCTCTGAGAGCTAGCTCATGCTTTCTCTCTTCTTCACGTGCCTTCCTTTCTGCTTCTTTTTTCTTCCTCTCTTCTTCTCTTTCTTCCTTTTCTTGCAGGCGCGCAGCAGCCTGCTGCGCCTTTATCCACTGGTCAAGTGCTGGTCCAGTGTAACCAGCCTCCTTGCCCAGAGTTATGAGGGCTCCGTGCTTCTCTAGCTCTCTGGCGAAAGGAAAGTCCGCGTGATTGAAGCAGGGGGAAGACATTTCCCTTAGGCTGCAGTAGAGGCTCGGATGAAAATGAAAATAATGGCCAGGAAAGGGTACTGAATGGAATGGGAGTGCCTACTGGGTAAAGTGGCACTCACTTGGAAATGTGTTCTGCGACGTGGTAATGAAAAGTCTGAAAAGACTGGGTGCTCGGTGGCACTTTGTGAATGGCACCTTCTGATGAGGTGAAAAAATCGAATGAATTGTGCGGTGTACGTCACAACTTACAGCGTTTCCCAACTTGGGAGACGTTGGAATGGGCTACCTGTAGGTCCAATACAGGTGCACGGCACTTATGAGGAGGCGTTCCTTGGTTCAGTGATCCAAAATGGTGGATACTCTAATGAATGAGCGTTCCGTAGGACGGACACGCAGGTATAGGGCTACCTGTACGTCTGTACAGGAGCGCGGCACTTCGGGAGGCGTTCCCTTGATTGGTCCGAAGGATCACTGATCCTTGTACATGGACATTAATGGATTGGGCGTTCCGCAAGGACGGACACGCAGGGTTGACAGCACTTAGGGCTGGTATTGCGGCACTTTGGGGAGGCGTTCCCTTGATTGGGTGATCCGGGATAGCGGATTCACTAATGGATTGGGCGTTCCCGTAAGGACGGACACGCAGGTTTGGCAGCACTTAGGGCTGGTATTGCGCACACTTGGGGAGCGTCCCTTGGAATGGTCCAAAAGATCACTGATCCTCGTACATGGACACACTAAAGAATAGGGCGTTCCGTAAGGACGGACACGCAGGTTTAATGGCTACCTGTACGGCCTGTACAGGTGCAATGGCACTTATGGAGGCGTTCCTTGGAGCACTGGTATCGTGCTGGTGAGTCCCGGACACTACATGCAGTATACTTAAATATACTGAAGTGAAATGGCACTGCTCATGGCAGAGGGTAATAGTGGAGGAGAAAAAGTAAAAGGTGGGAGTACTTCAGCAGCCAGTAGATGGACAGTGTCAAGAATTAGTGGCACTGTAAAATGGTAAGACCTGACGTGCACTGGTGGTGGCCAGTCCTAAACTGGTAACGACTTCCCTGTCTGGAAGTAATGAATTTGCGTGGCACACTGTGTGAATTGTGCTTGCGGTATATGCAAGTCTTTCGTGATAAAGAAAATGAAAAGACCACTCAGGCAACAACAGGTAATGATAATTTTAGAAATGCTCAGTCCCTCGCTGAAGTACTCGATAAATGAAATAAATAAATGCTTGCAAACTGCAATGGACACAGGGGCGTACGTATCACGCTGTGTAAATGAAAGACACAAGAGACTAAAATAATGTTAATTCTGCATGCTATAATTAATGGTAAGATGTAGTACTCTTGGCTTCGTGAATAATGGGTTCTCTTTCTCTCTCTCTCTCTCTCTCTCTCTCTCTCTCTCTCTCTCTCTCTCTCTCTCTCTCTCGGAGAGGGTGAAAAATGATAAAAGAATGAACTCCCTTATATTGAATTGAACTACTAATGTTAGTTTAATATGACGCAACTTGCGTTAAATGATTTACTTACGTTAACGTGAAATGAAAGAATTGCTTTGGATAACGTTTTATGAAAATGATAATGCGCTCGCGTTGAACGATTTTTACGCTAATAGTAGCGGCTTGCGCTTATGAAATGATTTGCGTTTACATATGAATTTTACAAAGACGCGTTTTACATTAACAATTCTTGTAATTTATTCTACTTGAAGATATACGTTAACTTTATGTAAGATTACTAAGTCCCTGTGAACAGTGAAATGACGGTAAGGATTTTAAAATGAAAATGTTAGCAAACACTTGTGAATGAGGTTACGTTAAGTATGAAGTGAAATGAAATTTTCGCTCAGCGAGCGAGTGAGCGATGCGGGGTGAAACACGTGAGGCGAGTTGGGTAGTGCGGATAGCGCACAGCGTGTCGTTCAAAACAGCTGATTCTCTGTAAATGCGAAGGAAATTTACAACACCAAATTCTATTTTCTTATTCAAGGCGAATTACGTTAATTTCTCTGGCAGAACGATAGATACTAGTACCGAGATTGATATTATTTACGTTAAAACTTCGGGACTTACGTTACTTTGCTGAAATTGTTTAGATAGTTCTTAAATGGGTAACAAACATGGCTGCCGCTGTGAGTGAGACGAAAGCTGGCTGGCAGGCATGAGAGCGCGTGCGCGAAGCTGAATTAAGCTGAGAAGTAAGCGGTTACCAACACTTGGAATGAAAACTAAATTAGAATGAATTCCCCTAACTTATCACAGACAAAAGAATTGTACACTTCTTTTGCCGTAACTATTAGTAAAACACTCCTAACTAGCTAGGCTTTCCAACACAGCAATAACCCCTGGCAAAGCACTTCCTAGTTTGATCTGGTCCTTTCTGGCATCTATCTAATACACGTGCTGTCTCGTCCTACGACAACAATGCGATTTACAAAATAACAGAATTCGCTCGGCGCTCTGGCCGTTAAAATAATGAAGATTTCTACCTATGCTCTTTTAAACACTTCATCCAGAAAATACTTAAACGTACCTTAAGCTAACATTGGTTATAGAATAATCATATTAATGAATGGAATACCTTACCGTGAGTCAGTGTGTCTTCTTTCCCTGCAAGTGTGCTTGATTTACTTTTTGTAAAATAATTTACAGTTTATGTTTTACAACGGATAACGCGATTTACAAGTTTTTTTTTTAAGCAAGCCCAGATTCGATGCTGGCAAGATTCGCCAATTTTAGGTATTTAGCGGCCTTGAGAGAGGCTATATACGTAAACGGAAATAATTGAAGGAAGACAAGTTGAAATTAATTGAACTTACCGTAAAACTGATTATTAATGAATATTTCTTTAGAGAAAAAGGTCGCCAGAAAACTCAGCTCGTTACTTTACAGCTATTTATTTACAAAAGAGGCCCTTGCTGGCCTGGAGAAAAGTGAATGCTATTAGCCCCCACGTTGGGGCTTATAATCTCTCACAAGTGGGTAGCTGGCTATAGTGTGACTAATTCAAGCTGGTTTCATAAAACTTGGGTAATGCACACTTGCGGGCAGAGAGACGGCACGTGACTCATGGAATCTGGATGTCATGTTCAGTGTGGACTTTTGTAGAAAATGTGTCGCCCGGCTTTGTTCAGGTCTGGGGTTCGTGTGCGCCAGTACGCCGTGGATAGGCCTAACAGGAAGGCAGGTACTTGGACATCTGTCCGAGATCACGTCTTGCAGCCGACTGAGGCAGAACGCAGGTCATTTGCTTGGGGTTTGGGATTCAGCTTAACCCCCCACGATCAAGGCAAATCCTGGAAAACAAGCATACAGCCAGCAGAGGGGTCACAGGAAAGAGAGCTTAAGATATAGGTCTAAGAAGTACCAATCTGCCTACATCCTTCCCTTTTGAGATACGTCCCTAAAGCTGACAAAAGACACTTTCTCCCCAACCGGGGAACCCCCTATCTCTGGCTGGCGGGTTTTGGTTCCCGCGTTTCCTAAAAATCAGCTGATATTCTAAAGAATTGCTGCCGTTTTCCAAATCAAATTAATTAATTGATATCTGGGTAGACGAACGATCTATAAACGTCACAATATATATATATAAAATATATATATATATCTATATATATATATATAATATATATATATATATATATATATAAATGTTTGTGTGCATGCATGTGTGTGTTAGTCATCTAAAATTGATGATTTGTTCCATTTGTCGATTAATAAAATATGTATTGCCTAATTAATAGCTATCGTGGTGAACGGGTAATGGGCATTTTTTGAATAAAATAATTGATCAATCTTATAAAAGGTTACATTTTTCAGGCTGCATTATTCACTGAGAAATAAGAGTGCAAGAGTCATTGATAAAATAACAAAATCTTGATTAAATGAAATAGAGAGGTACTCGGTGTCTCAGCTGCGTTTCCACAAAGGTCAACTCCAGATCCTCATATCCGTTTCTTGACTGTAATCTTGAGAGAAATGATTGCATTTCCCACCGTCTCTAATCGTCATCAGACGTACATTTTATTTAGTTATCATATAAATTAAACAGGCCATTAAAAGGAATTTTAAATTTGAAAGTCATTTTTGGATATTGTGGCGACTAAATTAAAGTCAGGCTGGCTCATATAAAGGTGCCTATCGTTAGGGATCGACTTACGCCATTTTTTAAAACCAGAAATTATTTGGGGATTTCGTGAAAATCAGAACGATTACATATTCCATAGGTTAACCATAATTAAAGTTGATGGGAAATTTTGCCCTTCAAATCTGGACTTTTCCACAAGCATGTATGGTACATTTATGAATACCAGTAATATATATATATATATATATATATATATATATATATTATATATATATATATATATATATATATATATATATATATATATATATACATATATACACACACACACACACACACACACATATATATATATATATATATATATATATATATATACATTCATATATGTGTGCGTGTGTGTGTGTGTATAGAAATTTAACTCACGCAAACACTGGTTATCTAGTACATTTTCAACTCGTCTCATCAAATATTGTTTGATCCCTCAACGAAATTATTTTACTTCTGATGATGCTGGCATTTAAGAGTGAAAAAAAAAATACTAACTAGAATAAAAAATAAAACGGATAATAATTTGCCTAGTAATCAGTTTTCTGAGAAACCATATTACAAAAGAACTTTGAACCATGCAGTGCGAGATTGATGAAATATAAAGGAGTTCATTCTCATACTCCACTGGCTTCATCGATGACTCATTGTCTCCGTTATAGCCGGCAATTAACTGCTAACAAGAGGTGCGTCATTTGCATCTTGTAAAAGTAGATGTCAGTCCGTAATATTGCGCTTAAATTTCAAACAAACACGTGGTCTAGGTATAATGTATGAACAGCGACCCACGAAACTTTAAGCGCCACCCGGTGGTGGCTTGTCTTGCATCATTACGAAACGTACGATTAAGGCTAACCTTAACCTTTAAAAATTGTTTTTAAAAAACTACCGAGGCTAGAGGGCTGCAATTTGGTATGTTTGTTGATTGGAGGGTGGATGAATTAACATACCAATTTGCAACCCCCCTACGCCTCAGTAGTTTTAAGATCTGAGGGCGGATAGAAAAGTACGGACGGACGACTAATCATCTTAATAGTTACCTTTCACAGAAAACGAAAACAAAAAAAAAAGTCTCATTAACCGCCCTTATTGTATTTCTTCTGCAATTCTGGATCACCTTGAATTAGACTTTATATTTAACACAGAAAGTTACTAACTCTCAGCATGAGGAACTTGGGTACTTTACCACTTTATTAACAGTTAACTTCATTTTTTTTTTTGACGGAGCTCGTTAAAAAAACAAAAAAACAAAAAAAAAAAAAAAAAAAAAAAAAACTATTATTCGGTAAGCGAAAATGTAAAACTAAGCCATTTTAAGCTATAAAACAGGAAATAGCTCTAAATCCGTCTTTTCACTTCGCCTTTTTATAGTGAATAAAAACGTTTAATGTCTAAAAATTAAAAAATCACCAACGTTAACGCTAGCAGAGTAAATCTTCGGAGATATCCCGTCTTTATAGCATTTCAATCAAGGCGGCTGTGAAGAAAAAATAAAAGTTGTTTACGTTCGGGAAGCCTTTGAAAGGACCTTACCAGTATATAGTATGGCACTGGGGTCGAATAGTTTAGACGGTAAGATTTCAGAAACATACTAATAAAAATCTAAGTGGATAAGCAGGTGGGGCTACCACGAAGAAGTTTTGAAGGTCATTACATACTTGAATCGTTGTTTAGTGGGTGAAGGGCGAGTGAAAGTCTGAGGCGAAATGGCAGAGAACGGAAATATTTGTTCTTGGATTTATTTTTTTATCTTAAATCTGCTCACTCATCCATAGCATCGAGAAATAACTAAGTGTTCCGTTTTCAATAAGTTAGAGGAAACTCATTTATAAACTAAAAATTTCTATATTACATTAATCTTATTAACAACACGCACAGGCACACCCACGCACACACACACACACACACACACATACACACAGACACATACACACACACACACACACACATATATATATATATATATATATATATATATATATATATATATATATATAATATATATATATATATATATATATATATATATATATATTAGGCAATTTCTTTCTTAATTTTAATCTTGTCTGTCAAGGTGTTCAATGAAGCATCTTTCACCGGTACTTAACTTGGTCAAATACAAATAACATTTGTGTAATTGTCTCCACCAATATCCAAAGTATTCTTTGGATGTTGGTCTCCACTTGCAGGTCTCGTCACGTTCGGGTTCCAGGTGAAGGATTTGCCTTTCCAACAGTTGTTAAACTGCTTTTTTTTTTCTTTTCTTTTCTCAATTTCTATATAAATTCTTCATTGTTTTAACAAACAGTGATTTTTTCAACGTTTTTAAGCAATAATTAAGTTTCCAGCCTACACTATGATGTTCGTCTTCATCTATTTGTATTCATGAAGTTATTTCACTTCTTCTTCTTTTACTCTCTCCTTGACCAATCTACTAAATCTAGTTATTTTATTATCATTTACTTAATCATCATTCATTTTCACAACACTCACCCAAACATGTTTCTCTGTGGGGGACATCCTCCATTTCCAAAGAGGTGATATAGACTTAAACATGTCCCCTTGTTCTTGACATAGTGCAAGTTAAAGAGCTCTTTGGTTTGGGAATGACTAGTTAATGTGAGGCTAGTCACATCTGTCACTAATCATATCCGGTCAAAAACATCAGATTTATTGCCGGTTCTACTAATTTTACCAGACTTTATCATAAGATAAAAGAAAGCTTGAGTAAAATTTTTTTTTTTTTTTTTTTTTTTTTTTTTTTTTTTTTTTTTGTTCAAGTAGAAGTTTCTTTCGAAAAGGGAAACTGGAGAGATTTTCAGAGTTTGTCGGGGGAAGTGAAAGAAACAGTGGAACTTCGTTAACATGGCGAAGCCATTCGGAAAAATGCGTCTGAAATGTCGAAATTTTTTGTGTCATTCGACACAATATTATGATGTTACACACGGTGCTCTCTTCTATCAATACACATTAAAATTACCTGTGTAACAGAAAAAGAACAACTACGTTACATGCCACAAAGGGATTGTGGCGAAATGAAATGCTCTCAATTAATTTCATATAAAACAAAGTGGAACTAGAAATCACCCTGCATGACGAATAATTTTAGTAGGGAAAAAGTCGAAAATTATTGTATTATGAATAAAATACATATGGATCAATGCCTCTCTTTGAATCTAGTGTAAGCATTGAACTGTTAAGCCCAAGGAATCATCCAAGACTTGATTTTCAGAAAAAAATGCACTTTCATACAATGTTCTCGTTAGTTTTCCTGTGAGGAATATGAGGACAATAAATCATTAATATTTATGGGTGTCGTTAACAGGATTTTTACGTGTAATCCCTGGTTGTACTTCATTCTTGTTCACTTTTTTTTTTTTTTTTTGTAGGAAGGACGTTTTCCCGGAAAAAAAGAGAAAACAAGGATTAGCATTTTTTCTAGTCTGTGATGAATGGAAGTGAGACACGGAGCATTGGCAGCAGTTCCCTCTACCTCTGAGAGGTTTGCTTCTTTGTTTGTAAACTCTGGGTTACGTGCATCATTTTGTTTAGAATTTTACTTAAATTTTACCATAGTTTGGCTTTGGTGGCTGGCAGTAATTGAATTACGCTTCCAAAGAGGTAAGAATATAGATAGAAAACAGCTTGACCAATCACCTTTAAAAAAACTATACACGAGCAAGATATATTCATCGTGCATTATCAGAAATGGTGCTGATATGCGGAGTCAGAGCAAGGTAAGCTGATGTCATGTTTGGATGTCATAGGTCAAATAGGCATTTAACCTTTGACAAAGTTCAAGCTACAAGGAAAATTCCACTAATTAATGTTGATGAACAGAATGAGAGAAAAACCGTACTAATGGGTCAAGTTCAAATTGAACTTTATGTTCATGTGATGTGATTGGCTTATGCAAAGCTTATTAGCGGATTGTAAAAAAAAATGTTGGTTACTTTTGTAACTTTTGTGGAGAGGAGAACTTTCGTGGTGGATTTCTCAGCCTTGGCATGGGTTTTTAGTCTCCTCATTTTCAGCTTATGTAAGTGTTTTATGTCCTTCTAGTGTTTATTTAATGTTGATAAGGAAAAGAACTCTAAATCCAATGCTGATCTAGTGCTCTTGATCTGAAAGAAGTCATTCATTTGTATAATCCTATGGTTCATCCAGTCCAAATAACTCTTTAGTGAATGAGATTTAAAGTTGCCCTTAGTAAATCAGTAGTTCTTGAAAGTAATGCCATTCAAAGGACCGGCTCAAAATGTATAATAGTAATGAATACCTAACTTCAGTTGTTACATTATCATGTTTATGATAAAGCTTGTTTTAATGAAGAATGTAGCATTATTTGTTTGGAAAAATAGGAGGCTTACCATATCACTGTAAGTGCTATGGCTTAAAGAGTTCATGCTTCAGCTGAAATGAATAAGATGTTACTAAAACAGATACTTTTTTGTAGGGAAAACTCAACTGCAGAAATGGCAAACTTCTGAAACCATCTCAGATTTGTTCGGTTTGCGACAGACTCAATAGTTCCTTCTTTGCTTGAAATGGGGTGCTGTGTTTCTGGCTGTCGACATAAATCAACAATTTCTGCTGACATTTTTTATATGAAACTGTTTTCGACGTGAAACTCTCTGTACTTCAGTTCTGTTTTCCTGATGTTATACTAGATAGTTTTACTTTTCGACCCAGTGAAACTAAAATCTTTCAGTGTTTCTTCATGCTTACAGAGGTGTGGATATTGGAGAACTGGTAAATCTCATGTTTCGTTTTAATTTCCAGTCGAAGCAGGTCCTTGCAACCCCCGTCGGAGGCAGGTGACTTGTAAAGACCATTAAGCTCTGGACATGAAAATAATTTCACAAGTCGGTATGTTCTTCGATATTAAAGCATTGCAATTACTGAAATCTTTGGGTAACTTAAAGCTTCAGATCTATTATGATATTACTACTGTATGCTCAAATAAAAATGTCTCTTTAGAGTCATATCCTCGAACACTTGCTCAAGAAGAGATAGAAAACCCTCAATGTAACTCCGAAAAACTTAATGCAAACTTATATCAGAAAGTCAATTCGTTCACAGCTTCAACATCCCTTTTCTCCTATTGAAGGATGCTATACAATCTATTAAACAAGATTTGGTTATAGGAATTATAAAGAATTAATTAATAGCCTGGTTTGGTTGTACAAAGTTTCATTTTCCAAACTGAAAATAGAAATATCGTTAAGGTGTTTACCAGTCAATTTAGTTTCGCTAGATGGATGCACTTTTGCCAACGAAGTATTGGTTTTCAATGAATAATTAATGTCGATTCCATATAGAAAGAATTTCGCCACCAGACCCAGCCACCATTATTATCTCCTGCCTGCCAAGCCACCCACCAAGGCTTCTATTTATCGAAAAATGTTTTCCTCTTGTTAAATATTTGAAGGTTCTATCTCACCAGCTCCCCTCACCTTTTATTCACTGTACAGCCATTTACGCAATTCAGTCTTTATTCCAAACACTTGTTCTCTCCCTTTGTTTACAGTCTGCGTCTGCCCACTTTCATTTGCAGACACAGTCGTCTTTTCATTTATTTCAATCCTTCTCGATGTAAAGTACATTGTGCAAAGATTTATGTATGACTTCTGATTAAACCTTCTGAGAGGGTTATTCAAGAACCCTTGGACTTCGTTGGTGTTCTGATATTAATTTGAATCGGACTGAATAATAATGTTTGGAATTTCATAGGCAACCTACTATCGAGGGCCCTCGAGCTGTCTCTATGTAAAATCTTTGCGATTAGCCATACATCATTCATTCATTGTTGTTTATTTTGAAAGTGACTTCAAAGCCCTCGTATCTACTTCAAACTGCCATTCTCTAGTTTTTTTTTTTCTAACTTCCGGTTCTGAAATTCGACTTATCTTCTCTCGATAAGAATAATCTTACTGCAATATAGTTTCCCGATAACCAAGTGCGTTTCCTCCGATGCTCGTATCAAGAATCATCATTCTGAAGGAGTTGCCTATTCAGTAACAGAAAGAAGAAGAAGAAGAAGAAGAAGAAGAAGAGAAGAGAAGATAAGAGAGAAGAAGAAGAAGAAGAAGAAGAGAGAGAGAGAGAGAGAGAGAGAGAGTTGAGAGAA
>NC_087210.1:63608211-63638211 GCF_015104395.2 Macrobrachium nipponense
AAAGAATGTTAATAAAAAATGGCCCCAGAGAAAGCAACAACATAATATATAAAATTCCATGTATGGATTGTCCCTCATTCTATCTCGGACAGTCCAGCAAGGGCTTAGAAGTAAGGCTAACCCAGCATAAATACTCTGTAAAACTGGGCAAAAATCCAATGCATTATTTATTCATTTAAGTGAAAACAACCACCGAATTAATTGGATTGACAGTTCAGTAATTGCACGGTCAAGAGATGTCTTATCACGAAATCTTTTAGAATCTGCTTTAATACAACTTACTTTTCATTGTAATTTCAATGTTAGTCGTGGCCTTTTTCATTTAGACCCTTGTATTTGTAACATGTTTAAGAATGACCTCAAATATATAATTACTGACTTAAATAAAAATCAGTTGCCTTAGAGTTATTAAAAATTTTATTGTAATGTATGTCTGTCATGTTTTGTGAATATGGTTTTGTTTACCAGGTTCCGTATAGCTGTCACCTATAATCCTTTAATTGTCTGGAGATTGTATCTGAGATGATTGTCTTAAACCTTTAATTGCACCCTTTGTTTATGCTTGTTTGGGAAGGTTTCTTATCTTCC
Organism: Macrobrachium nipponense; assembly: GCF_015104395.2. NCBI lineage: Eukaryota > Metazoa > Arthropoda > Malacostraca > Decapoda > Palaemonidae > Macrobrachium > Macrobrachium nipponense. Next base: position 63,608,800 of record NC_087210.1, read on the forward strand.
AGGTGTGTCGGATTCTAGGCACTAATCCTTTTATAATCCCTATCTGTCAGTTATACGAACCTTCTTGTATTGTCTTTTCTCGTATTTTTGTCAGTATCTTGCTCCAGTAAAGGGCTTTTAAGCCGAAAGATCTCGCAGACTCCTTCGTTTATTTTTCCTTCGTGGCATTTATCTTTATATATATATATATATATATATATATATATATACTCTATATATATCTATATATATATATATATATATATATAGATATATATATATATATATATATATATATATATATATAATATATATATATATATATATATATATATATATATATATATATATATATATATATATATATATATATATATATACATATATATATATATATATATATATATATATATATATATATATATATATATATATGTATATATATGATATAATGATATATATATATATATATATATATATATATATATATATATATATATATATATATATATACAATTAGGACTGAATACTGAATAACCGGTTATTGACTATTTCATAACTTAAATATACTGGTAATACAAATTGAAAACGACCACCCTTGATAATACCCAGTGTCTTTTCTAACAGAAGCTATAAAATTAGCGGCATCTAGAGTGAAAATAATGCAAAAGAAAGTCTGAGCGAAAAAACGGAAAGAAGGAGATTCCAGAGGGGACGAGGAACGGCCACCACAGGATTTGGGGTAAATCCCTTAATGGACTAACAAGATTTGGAGCTCTGGGCCAAGTTTGTATCTCTTAGAATCATTTACTAAGTGGAGGCCAGATTCTCTTTTGTATATATTGATTGAATTAAAGGGTAACGTACGACCTCCAGAAAGGGTATCCAGTTATGTATTTTTTTTTAAATTCGCTGCAATTAGCTGTTGGATTGTTCATTAAATCAACATTGAATGGAATTGTAATATTTTTTTGTATTTATGTAAACTGGCTTAGCAGCAGCTTTGGTCTTCGACAATGGAAATAAATAATATAGACAAATATTGAATACTAATTCTTACCAGATAGTGTTCATATAGCATTATCGTAATATATATCATACTATAGATTTTCTTACTTATTGTTCATAATATTATGTGTAATTCTTTATATACAAGAAAAAGCTAGCCAAAAATGATCAGACTGTAATAAATTTACATCCCTCAATAAACTTGAAATTAGTAAGTGTATTACATGTAAAATCAACTTCAAGAACACCGGAAAGAAGGTAATTTACCCTCATCTTTTGTGTAGCCGGAACACTAGACCAAGAAGAACCACACAACGAACTGTCTACAATATCACCACAGAATGACTGGGGCTTTAAAAAATTCATAACACAAATCATTAAATAACAAATTAACTGCCTCCCTGCTCTTTGATATATTTCTGTATAACCTCAGAATATCTTAGTAGTTTCCCGTATGGTCAGGTCACCACCATCAAATCTATGAAGAGGTTTGCCAAGGTTCGTTTCTATTCTGCCCACTCCCAGGGAAGGTTTCCTTATTTGACCAGAGACTAATCGCAACTCCATGCATCTGTCTTAAGAAAGCGGTCTCCGTATCATAAACCACTTTCGTACTTTCACCATTATGCACAAGGAATAAACAATACAGAATTCTGCAACTATCTGTTTATGATTCATAAGAAGGCCTAACATATTTTCGGACTAACTTTAAAGTTATAACCGTCATTGGAGGCTCATTAGCAGTTCATCAAAAACTTGAAGACAATAGTTTCACCTAAACGTCATACATCTTTTCCCACTTTAGTTCCCAACTTTTTACATAACAGTTTCATAATAAAAATTTGATTCAACAACCTTTATTCTTGTCCAAATCCACAATGCTTTTTTTCCCTCTGAATGATACCCACTTTTGTCTCACCTTTTCAGTCAAGATTCTACCCAGTGCGGTAAACCAAGAACCCATACATGCCACTCTTACTGTATAAAATAAATACAGCCCAAGAAAATCAATACAGAGGCAAAATACTGACATGTCAAGAACGATATGGAATAGAAAACAGGAATTTTACTTATTAGACATTAATGGTATCTCGAGAGACCCTAACCAAATAGTATTGTAAAAATCAACCCAGTATCATCAGATTACAAATATCCACGAATCTTACTGTTTGGCTTACTGTAGTATAATCATATATTTTCGTGTCCAAAATAACGCGTTATTACAAAAAAACTATCACTTAACTATCACTTAAAGAATGCATTATAAGTGGCTTTTTAATTTTTTTTTACGAAATATCAAATGCCGAACACTGTATTTGTAAACATATATAAAATAGTTGCCAGTAATTTCACAATCTAATATTTCTTTGTATAGAATAGGACCCAGTGCCCTCAAATAGCAGCGGATGATATCACTTACATTGCAACTCAATTATGCAAACATAGCAGCACCGTGATAACGTTATTTGCATACTAATGCGAAAGTCACTCGGTGTTACTTAAGTGATACGATATCAACAACGAAAAAGAAAGACAATGTAAGGATTACCATGAACAAGCAGAAAGTAGAGAAAAATTAAGATAAATGTGGGAGAACAGAATCGAATTGAACATGGATTTACACAGACAGGATATTTGATTTAATGAACTTCAAAAAAAGAAAAAAAAAAAATCGGGTAATGTTAAATATATTTTAATAGCTAATCGCTAACAGAATCTCAAAGTGAGTTTTAAGTTGTTAGGGCCTGAAATCAGAATTATTAACCGATTAATTTGTTCCGGTTTTTTCATACGAAGAAGATATTTGGTATTTTCTATGGAACTCTAAAACACTAAAGCGTGCAGCATGACACCACCACCCACAACAGCATGCCCATGGCTTTAGTTTGTTAGACTTGTCCGCCCAATTCTACGCCCAAAGGTCTTTTTCCTATTCCTCACATTTCTCAAGCTCAAACAACTTTAAAGCCCCGAGTTCGAACTTGTGCGAATTTTATAGAAAAGATTATAATAAAATATTCCAAAAAGTAGGTTTGACCTTGTTTTATTTGCTTCTGCTGTCAGACGGTATTTAATACTTCTCTCTGTTTCTGTCTGTCTCTATCACGAATGTGTCGAGAGTGTTAATTTTAGAAGCGAAATGAAAATAAGAATATCCTTTTTTTTATTTATATTTATGGTATATATCAATTTAGAACCTGCAATTTTCATTGATCCATTTATTTCTTCCGGTCTTCTACAATGATAATAGTAATAGTGAAAACTGAATAATAATGGATATCAATTAAAGAACTTTTGGTTTCTCAGAGAAAGACGACTATTTTCACTGGAAAAAAAATACTAAATAACTATTCGTTAATTAAGGAGAGGCAGACCAGGCAAAACAGTGTTTTGTGAAGGAGGATTAAATGGAATGAACTGTAATTGGAAAGTTGAAAATTGCAAAATACTCTGCATCAGTGAAGTAAACGGAAGTTCATAAAGGACAACAAGACAGGAAAAAGAATGAATCTAACTGCAAAGTGAAATAACATGAAACTGCAAAACATAATAGGACTTAGTTTTAGTTTTTTAATTTCTTTAGCATTTCAATAATAGCATTTTTAAAACTGAAAAAATCGAGCACAGAGGAATTCAGTCTTTTTCTTGGCAAAATTGCTGGTGCGATAAGGAATTCGAATTTCTCATATTTATTTATTCAACAAGCAAATGTCTATCATCACTGTTAGTTTAACAAAATTAAAACGTACACTTATGGTATTGTGAAACCTGTCAGCAAAAACGGAATTGAAAACCCACCTGCTCTCTTGCAAAAACAATAACAACTGAGACGTCTATATTGTTTCCTATCAATTAAGGGGAACTGACAAGAACATAAAAGCAACTTGGTTTCCTGTCAAAGTTGATTAAATCGTCCACCTGCTTTCTGCCGAAATGATGGAAGCCGAAAGTGCATAAGTCGTTTACCTCCTTTCATGTCAAGGCTGAGAAAATAATCCAGATCTCAAAAGCCTGTCTTCCTTGTCAAATAAATCTGACGCCTGGAGCCACAGAGATAAACTTATTCCTTCCTTATACACCTTATTTATCTCTTACCTCCTTTGTTTTCTTACTGTTTTATCGATTTCATTGTTGAGGTTCATCACTGATAAAATGGCACACTACAGTCTCACCCTCCGCGTATGGAAAAGTAAGTTATATACAATATTCAGGCAATCAAGAGTACACGGACAAAGACCAAATGAATGTGACTGGATCAATCGGGGTACAAAAAGAAGAAAGGCAGCTGATGTTGCAAGAATCTAGGCTATCATGTATTCCCAAAATGTAGTTTATTATATGCTTCATCTTCATCCAATACCTATAAAATTACTTTCTCGCCAGTAATGAAAATCATCTCATCCAGCACATTTACTACGCGCAGGAAACATGCGCAGTTTCGCAAAACAAAGAGAGAAGCTCACGGGTCACAGTGCTCACCTCAGATGCCTGGCTGTAATTACAGGTCTGTAATTAAGAATTCTTAATTTATTCGTATGCAAATATTTGGACTCCTTTTGTGGTTCACGCTAGCGCAAGGAAACACGGTTTAACCCAACTTCATTAGAAACTGCATGACGATGATTGCACATTGACTGACTCACCTTATTTCTAAATCTCGTAAAAAGAATATTTTCAAAAATATTTCCCGTACGTATAATTTTGGGGCCCTCTCATGACCACACCTTTACCAAAGGGGCTATGGTTAAACAAACTTGAATCTAAGCCACACAAGGAAGTCTGACGTTGACCTTTCAGTTCTAGAGAAGGAATCTGTATGACTTCTCCTGTTCTCATTATTTTCAAATAATGTCAACTTGGAACTGAGAGTAGCGCGCCCCGCTCCCCACCCAGCCCCCTTCTTGAAAAATAACAAAGATTCTGGAGAAGTTGAGAAAAGGAAAAGTTCATACCAAACATACAGGAATAAATGCATACCTACCAGAAAAACTTGGATCAGAAAAGCTATGTTGAGCACTCACCTCATGCGTCTTTAATTAAAGAAATGTTAAAAAACCATCTCACTCATTCTTTTTAAATTTTCAAACCATAAATCGATTCCCACTGCCTTAAGTAATTTGAATTAAGATTTTGTAAGGGAATATACACCTCTTATTTTTTTCTGAAATAAGCTGGAGAATCTCTTAGCATCGCTTAGGCTTCATTAAGGCATTTGGCAGAGTCTGATAGAAAGCTTTGTTACCTCAACCCCAAGTTTAGGCGTTGCACATTTTTTTTTTCTGGAAACCCATTTCTGGATTTTCATTTGGATCGCCCCTATATCTTTATTTACCTTGTCGCCAAAGATCCATTCACTAAAGTACTCTCTTATTTACTTATTACTGACTTCCTTTAGTTTACTTGTTTCTATTTAAGCTTTTGCTGATGAATTAGTTCACAAAATTCATGCTCCGTCATCATGAAGGAAAATACAAATCGTAATAACATTCCTGCATAAAGGTGAAGCATTTGCGGTCCAGTATGTATGATTCTGTATCGTTCAAAATAAATAAATAAATAAATAGAATTAAAAATAGAGGGATACCGGCGATTATAATACGAGTGGTAGCCGGGCACGATGGGATATGTGATGTATGAACTGGATTTTTTTTTTTTTTTTTTTTTATAAAGTCCCAGAATTATTTTCAGTATCCAGTTCTAGTATCAAGGTTATATTTCCCGACTCATGTACGTTTATTGTCAAACGTGAACATTTGCAGTAAGTCCACGTGTCTTATATGACTGCTGAATGCAATGACAATCATACGGTCACATCGTTATCTTACTGGAACAGGAGTTTCGCTTTAGATTACAGCAATAGCAGTCTAACGTAACAGTTGTCAGACAACTCCAATATCGTTAAAATAGCACAGCGAACTGCGTATGAGTGGTATTGGCACCGAATGAACGTTTGGCCAGAGCAATAACTCTCCGATGTCGGCACAGAATTGGGAAAATAATTTTGTTCCATATCATGTATATTTCTGTTTATTTTTCCATTCTATCTTCTAGTATATTAATTTTGACTATCGTTTCATGTAATTGACTTAAGAACAAAATAGAGGTTATATGATAGGGTATAGTGTACTTTTTTAAACATTTAGGTCTTCTGGGGCCGTTCTATACTAATGAAGTGAAAGATTGAAGGGGCAAACTTCTCAAGAGACTTGTAAACTGGAAAACCTTTTATGTCAATGAAGAAAAATTAATCATAGATAAATAAAGTAAAAAAAAATTAAGGAATTGGATATAACAGCTAAAATAATGGTAAAACTGTCCCTTCCCCCCAACCCCCACCCACCCTCTCTCTCTCTCTCTCTCTCTCTCTCTCTCTCTCTCTCTCTTACACCTTAATCCTCCCGATTAAGCTGTATCTACTTTTCTCTTCGTCATTTACCAAATCAGGCATTCAAGTCTAAAAAAAAAAAAAATCAAATTATGGAAGAGATGACGTGCCTGCGTTGCTCTGACTAATTAACGTGGAAAAGGATCAGATTCAAAGATCGGTTGACTTTCTGAGTTGTAGACTGCAGTGCACAATGTGAAGCACAACGAAGAACAGTAAAATACCCAAGAGAGAGAGAGAGAGAGAGAGAGAGAGAGAGAGAGAAATTTCATCACAACAGGTAATTCTACTGCGCTGTTGTTAGCCAAAGAAGAACTGAGAACTAGACGAGATCAGATGTCTCCTATGACCCACTTAGTAAATAGCAAGATCTCGGAAAAGGCGCCGACGCCGTTTAACTTACTGAGATACCGTGTTCTTACTTGCCTTCTTCGCCTTTCTTTTATTTATTTATTTATCTTTATGCAGAAGTGGTCAGCATCGTCAAGGATTTCCGCCTCCAGAGAGAAGTTGGCACGCCGAGTGGAGTGCTAATAATTCAGAAGCTCATTTTACAATTTTACACTGGTTTGTTCACCAGTTTCCTATTTCAAAACATCATCATGCACTGTAAGCGACTAGACACCTCTTGATTTCCAGTACAATCTTCAGTATATCAAAAAGTGAAAATATTCAATTTTTATAACATCTTATGGTTCAGTAGGCTTACCCGACATAGCAATGCTACTTTAAACTAATTTGCCAGTAACGTGTATCAATAATCCTTCTTAACGTTTCAACAAGAAACAATAAGACGAGCTTCCTCCTGATAAATACCAACGCTGTGAGAGCTGAACCCTAGTATAATTATCATCCAGATTACAAAGCGACGAAAGTATCCTAATTTAAGCTGCTCTTTGCAAAGTTCTACTAAGTTTTTACTCCCATCAAAGGCCAGAATGCTCAAGTAAAAAAGAAACTTATGTGATAAGCCATCACGGTGGCTCATACAAGGTACGAGCAAGCACTTGCGTTGTTAGAAGGGCTACACTAGATTATATTATTAGTAACACCAAAGATTGCAGCGATACTATACTAATCTTGATTTTGTTATGAAGGGAATCGTTACTCAGAATATGAAAAGAGTAGTCATGTTCTTATTTGATATGACTTACATGAAACCAATGTCTACGCAGTATTTAATTTTCTGCAAGCATATAATAATAAACAAAATAGTTTTCAGATGTAACAGGGAAGCTATTCTTTAATATTTACTTCATCTGGGAGAAGGCGCTGTTAATTCTGTAAGCGTGCAATGAGAAAGTGTCTTCTGGCACTTGAATATAAATGGTTTCTCTCCAATTAGGATGACAACTACTCTTGCGTCTCTTTCATCCAGAGGGTAAAGTAGAGAGCGTTCAAAGCAAGTGGAATTTTCATTGGTCTAAGTGTTTATGAGATACAATTTAAGAACCTCTGGAATGTCTGCAAAAATTAAGTAAGTGGAGTGTCGCTAATTACGTTGCGAGTGTAAGTGTTAAAGCTGTAGGATTATTTTTCCCTTTTTTCATATTATTGTATTGAATCATACATTTCAGCACTCTCTGTGTTTGATAAGGCGTACATGTCTTAACTTACAACACAGTAAATATTTAGAAAGGAGGTCCTCTAAATGGCGGAATGGGTTTAACACTTTCTCTTTCTCTCTCTCACTGGTTAATGGATCTTCACTCATTGTTCAGCTCTTAAATGCTCCCGTACAATACGTCCATGAATTAATCCAAGTTTATAGAGAAATCGGTTCCTAAGTTCTGCATTAGAAAATGATAATAATAAAAAAAAACTGATTTTTCAAAGTTCATGGAATAGCAACAGGCTTTTGTTTCGATAGCGTATTTACCGCTGAGCGGTCATCGTCATTGGCATTAAGTAATAGGACATGGTTACCATAGCAACAGCGGCAGACGATGATAACAATAGCGGGAGTGTTTGGCGGTAATTATTATTGCTACTATTATTCCTGTAATGTTCCATTGCTATTAAACTGATAACAAGAATAATTGATTGAGTTATTGTTGTTGACAAAGCAATTTAGGTCATTGTAGTTACTGAACTAATGGCCTTAATCATCACCTTATTAGTTACCTTTAAGAAATACGAAGGCTTGCATGCTGAGACTCTAAACTCTACAGTTATATACACGCCAACCTAATTTATACGAAGGGGAAAAAATTGTCACTTTATACAGGAAAAATAAACCCTCCTTACGCATATTATTATTATTATTATTATTATTATTATTATTATTATTATTATTATTATTATTATTATTATTATTATTATTATTATCATTATTATTATTATTATTATTATTATTAGTAGTAGTAGTAGTAGTAGTAGTAGTACTGGAGGAGGAAACTAATAATAGAATTATTGTTTTAAATTCCAGGAACGCTGGTAGCCTGCAATCGTAACGAGATCGAAAAGTTATATAAATGAGAGTTCCACGAATCTGATAGTTTTTGTTTTGTTTTGCTAATTTTTTTTCCTACGGAAGATAAAAAAACAACAACAACGAAGAGCCGAAATTTCACTAATGACATACCTGACTATTGTTCCTGACCCTTCGAAAGTTCATTAATAAATTACGTTTCGTTTCTCGAATACAAATGGCTTTTCAGGAAGCAGGTGACTTTTTATACGGACGGTGTAAGTAGCCTGCTCACAGAGTAAAATAATGTTGAAGATTATTTTCCCATTTCAAAAGAAAGGAGTGAGTTTTGTTCTAGCATTCTTTTTATGGCCATTCACTGATGTATTTTTTCTTTCGTGAATTTACTTCATCTTTTAATCTGGTTCCTTCATCATGGCATTTTAGTTGTTTATGGCATCATATTTATTCAGTTTTATTCTTTAATTATTTTCTATTCGCTCTGTTTACAGTTCAGCTTCCTTTCCCTTCCAGTTCACCTCTTGTTATTTTCCATCAAGCGCCCTTTTACTGTTTGTTAATCTCTGATCATCAGACCTCTTGGTTCAAAATATTATCATGGTCTAGAATAGCAGCTCTGCTGCACGTGCAGTCAGCATAGTTATTGCTATGGTCTCGGTGTGCTGGTTACTGGCTGAACTTAGGCTGGGTTATAATTTAGTTGTATCGGAGCAATTGCATGTATTAGCATATCACAATCTCTCTGTAGCTTTCTTACAAAAATGTTAAGCGGTCTCTTAAGTGATAACACCAAGCATATCTTAGTTTTACCAGACCACTGAGCTGATTAACAGCTCTCCTAGGGCTGGCCCGAAGGAGTAGATATTTACGTGCTAGGAACCAGTTGGTCACCTAGCAATGGGACCAACAGCTTATTGTAGGATCCGAACCACATTATATGGAGAAATGAATTTCTATCACCAGTAATATATTCCTCTGACTCTGCGTTGGCCGAGCCGAGAATCGAACTTCGGAAAATCGGAATGGCAGCCGAGCGCTATAACAACTTGTCCAACGAGGAGCTAGTGATAACACTAGCACTCATTTTTTGGTAATGGTAATAGTTTTTCATAATCTTCATCATCATTCATATAATATTTGTCGTTGCCTTTTCAACAATTCTGATGCTGATAAATGTCATAGCTACAACTGATAATATGAAAGACAGGCTGAAAAAGAAAATTGTCATAATTATAACTGATTATTTGAGAGAGAGACCAGAGAGAGATCCGGATAACAGGTCCATAAACTCGCTTGTCATATTTTACGACACGTAATGGTCGCTCTATAAAAACAATAAGAAACCCACATAATACGACGGTCATTTTGGATATCAGATTACCGAAAATGTATGGATAAATTGACTCGTTCCGCTGATGGAAACTGGTTCACATTTTAGAGTTTAAAGAACATATGGCACTTGCATAACTGATGCCGATGATAAGAATAACGAATATAAATACCAATTAGTGACTAAAAAAGTACACTTCATAACATTTATGAAATTTAAGCGGTCAAGCCAAGCGCCACAGAAAGGAGGGAGTTGGAGTGGGTGGGCAGCAAGTTAAAGATATCCAATACAAGTAATTTTAGAGTGGTTGGACAGCAAGGCCGTTGAAATTAATCAGGACCAGAGATAGAGTAAGGGGTAAAAAAAAAAGGAAAGAAAAAAAGATAGTGCTTATGGCCAAAAGGATGCTGCAAACACCCTTTAGTAATGTCTGCATTATCCCATTACCGGAACACTACCCAAGAGGCAATAGTATAGGTACTCATTCGAGATAAAGGAGTGGAAAATAGCGTGAAAATAATATAGCAAAATGATCGTTTCCAAACTTTTATCGTTCGGAATAACGAGAACCACGTTGGCTTGGCCAAATTCCTTTAATGTATCATGGTTCAGTTGATATTTGGATAACAGAACGCATCCAATTGTAATATGAAAGATCCACTAAAAGCGACGTTAATAATACATCTTATTAGATATGAACGCCTTCAGATAAATCTACAATTTTAATCAGACTTCGATAATATGTTTTTAAGCATGGCTATAAATAAAACTTGAATTTGAATACATCATATATTGGTCAATATTCAGAATTCTCGAGAAGTGTGTGGCCAATGCAAATTGCAATGCACTCTAGTAGCATTATAAGAGAGCAACTTGAAGATGAAGATTTTTATATTGCCGGCAGTCGTTTTCGTAAATAACCAGACAAATATAGGTTACACATATCTGACAAAGCTGGAAATCATTACATCTTGCAGTATTGGGGGATGAATCAGTGCAACATGAATTTCATCATTTGCACATCATATTCATTATCATTGCAAGCAGTCAGGAAGCAACTTTAACATTCCCACTGAATATATTGAAGAAATTATGCTATACGCCCGAATAGCAGGATTTCCAAGGAGTTTCAAAGAATAAGCATGCAACCTTTATAAATACACAGAACGAAGTGACCTAGGAAATAACGAAATGCGATCTCGACCTCTGGTGAAACCCAGAGTATTAAGCACTATTATAAGGATGGCTGCGGCAGTAACGCTAACGCTGAATGGTCAACGTGATGAGGAAAGAATTCCTTGGAAACATTTTCTCGTAAGGGGCTGTTTGTCTCAGGATTTCCTGGAGGGGAATATGAATACCATTTGGGCGTTTGTATGGTGTTTTTACGTTGCACGGAACCAGTGGTTATTCAGCAACGGGACCAACGTCTTTACGTGACTTCCGAACCACGTCGAGAGCGAACTTCTATCACCAGAAATAATCACCTCTAACCCCTCACTGGAATGGCCGAGAATCGAACTCGCAGACTCCGAGGTAGCAGGCCAAGACCATACCGATCACGCCACTGAGGCGCTTGAACATCATTTGGGCGTTTGTTACGCAAAATTTTTGTTCCCTTAAGGCCCGGTCACACCGCCCGAATGTTGCTGGAGCGTCCCTGGAGCGGTGAAAAAAATTCATCACCGCTGGCCCCGTTAAAGCAACACCGTATACGCTCGGCCACCGCTGATGTTTCTCGAGGGGCCCTCCTGGCTCCTACCGCTACGAAAGTTTCGAGCTGCACAAAATATTGCGAGCGGTGAGAAGGGGAAAATTTTCCGCCCCGGCAAAGTTCACCCCTGCTCCACCAACGCCCAATCAAAGTTTGGCACCGCTAGACGCAAGTTCGTGGACGCTTGGGTCCGCTAGGCCAACGCCGATTTCTTGAACGCTGCACCACCGCTGCTTTGCCAGCGTTGCCCGGTAAAAACAAACTTTAAACCCCTGCCCCGCGAAAGCGCGCATGCCCAGAACGCCGCTATGCCAAACGCTAGCGTCACCGCTATACCAACGCTCGCTACCGCTAAACCAACGCTAAAGCAACGCCGGCTTCAGCGGTGCACCGCTAAACCAACGCCCGTGTTTTCGATTTTTTTTTCCATTTTGTGAGCGGTGACGAGCGTTTGGTCCACCTCCCTACCGTTCAAGGAACGCTCCAGCAACGTTCGGGCGGTGTGACCGGGCCTTTAAGAGAAAAGGACTTTAAATTGTAGGTCCCCAATAACTGATCCGCTTAAATCAGAGGAGGATATGCAAGAGGAACAGTAGAACCTTTTCCTATACCTTTGTAGATCTGCTGTAGTGAACGATAAAATTATGACAAGGTATCACTCGGCTGACCTTCAACACCCTCAGGTATGTGAGTTTTTTTTTTTTTTTTTTTTTTTTTTTTTTGGCCATGCTAAAAGGTTACCTGTTTTGCTCTTAAGTCAATTAACCTTGCGTTGACGCTCTTGTTTGTAATTTACGGCTCAAAGAGAGCTTTCTAGTACGATATCGCTTTAAATCAAGAAAAAATTATGAACAATACTGAAACGATTTTTTCCTCGTGGCGTTCAAGTTACATCCGCTCAGCCATCGTTCTTTATCACGCCTGTTGATCAGAACCATTGTGGTTCATCAGTAAACATCACTATTGTCGGTTGGACTCAGCTGACACAACTACACTTCTGCACCACGATGATTTTATGAATTGTTTGCCATTCGTGTTGGATTTTGGACTTCAAAAGGAAAGTGCACTCATTTACAAGACGAATTTCACTTACACTGAGCTGTCCATGATTGAGGCTCAGTATGTACTTGTGATCTACCCTTGAGATACATCACGAGTCAAAGCCTCTTTACACTATCAGTAAAAAACGGCGTTTTGAAATTTTGACCTGAAGGGGCGTAAATAAACCTTGCTCATTCTGACCTTCGACATTAATGGGAAGACGATGACCATAGACCCAACGACGACAAGATTAGATAGAATTCATCTAAAGCAAAAGGAAAAAAAAAAAAACATCTTTACATCTTCCGTTTATTCCCACAAAATATAACAAATTATTCATTATTCACTATCAGTAGCCAAGAGAAGTCCTGTTCCAGTCATTATACATCAGCCCATTTCTCTTTTCTTTTTCTCGGTTAATTTTTTTGTGAGGCAAGGTATTCGGGTAACACCGAATTCTACTCTGGATCGTTGATAGCCATTACAATTTTGAGTAGTGTCTGTTTCTCTCAACTGTGAGCGGTTTCAACTCATTTGCCCACTCATGGGTGAAGTCACGCATGGGTAGCACATGACAATCAACGGTTTTGAGTTTTCTTATTGCGATAGACATAAGAAAATTTCTCCAATAACACGTGTGAATGTTTATATATACAAAGAAACACCGCCTTTTCTTATATGAACCATAAAAGTACCAATTTTTTTTTCCTCGAAAATATTATCGATATAAATCGGCATTTTATTGACCTAAAGAAGGCGGTTATAAGGGTCCTTTGTATAATATACATCAACATCCAGAATTATTACTGAGGAAATAGTTTGCTTCTTTATCACAGTAAGCCCTAGGCTATCGGAAACATTGACGTCAGACAACCATGAACTCGTAATGCTTATGCCACATCTGCGGTTTTAAAATGACCTAACTGAATTACTAGTTGGGGAATGGAGGAATTTAGAGAAGGTCGATTTTTCTCTTACTGAGGTCGAAATAGGGGCTACTTATTCAAAACCTAAACCCTGCATTAGTAACTCCAGTGTTGATTTCTCGGCTTTCATGGTGAACGTATGTTTTAAATTAATGATTGTAATATTCATTATTATTATCATTATAGTAACTTCATGGGCTACTTATCCAAAACCTAAGCCCTACATTGGTAATTCCAGTGTTTTCTCAGCTTTCATGGTGAACGTATGTTTTGAAATAATGATTGTAATATTCCTTGTTATTATCATTATACTAACTTCATGAGCAGTGTATGGTAGATTGTTTTTACTCAGATTAATCTTATAATCTCCTCACTCTAAACAAGAGCAATTTCGGCAACGCATTATCACCATGATGGGTGAAAAGTTATATAATCATATCTAGTAAGTAACTGAAGCGACCCCCAAATATGAAAAGATAAAATAAATATATAAAAAATGTTGTAAAAAAACAGCCACCAAAGTGTTTGCAACCAAATTAGATTTGGATATCCTTTAGGATATTTTGGGTTAGGAAATACCGCTCCGTTCTTTAGTTTGAATGCTTCTAATATCTTAACGAGGGCCGAAGTAGTGATGCTGTAATATGCATAAATTTCCATGGACAATTTTTTTAATACTATTCATGTCTATAAGATATGAGTTTGATTTCATGCCAAAGTTTGATTCAAAAGTGCCCTATTTTTATCACTTTCATTACCTCCGTCATTTGCATCAGAATTTGGATGTCTGATATAGCTCTAATAGTAGTATTGCCAGTTTGCATATGATTGTGCATACGTGTGTGTGTGTGTGTGTGTGTGAGAGAGGAGAGAGAGAGAGAGAGAGAGAGAGATCACCAGATTACAGGTCCGAAAACCCCGCGGTGTAGTATTTCACGAAACAATATTTACTTCTTTCTATATAACGTACTCAAATCCGCTTAACAAGCCAGCATATTTGGATGCCTCATTACTGAAGTCCACCAAATTCATAAAAGGATACTTGCCCGTACACGTGTTAGGGGGACCGGAAAATATAGCCAAAATATGTGCAAATTTGACGATGATGCCATGATGAAAATATTCTTTCATGTACGGAGTGCAATAATATCCTCGAGTGGGTTATCGACCATAAAATTGGATACCAACAATGAAAAAGATGAAGAGCCTTTTTAGCGGATGGATAAGCTTTTTACCTGAAAATATGCTGGACTATCGACCTTCTGGGAAATGGCTTCCTTTGTTACGTGCCATCAACGTGAAATTTGATCGGCATGGTTTTTAAAAATGTGGTTAAGGATTATTACTTCATCTCTCTAAAGCGTATGTATATGCCTTTGTCACGCAGCAATATCATCTGAAGTGTTTACCATTTTTAAAGTGAGCTCTCAGGAATAAATAGGCAACTGATGCACAGCTTAGTTAAACTTTTACGCTAATTTACTCATCACATCTGCTGCTAACCAAATGTTATGATAATGAAATACTTCCTTGCCTCTTGAAACCTGTAATGGGAAGGAAGTATCAGTCAAGCAAAATGAATCGAAATATCACATGATACGAATAATCCAGGCAGAAGCCTAATGAAAAACATTTTGATCCGTTGCCAAGAAAAGAAAGCAGTTCTATAAATCTAAATAAGACTGGACGACCTCAGACAAGTATATATCGGAAAACACGACGTACGCTATGAAGTTAAGGGACAAGTGTTTTCTACGTTGGTATTAACATTGAACCTTAAGTTTCAAAATATCGGTTAAAAATTATCTAAAATACAAAGCGTCTTCATCTGACGTTCAGGGACCTTTTGCATTCGTCATTTTATCCAAATTAATAATTCTAGAATTTCTTTGCAAACCAGAACGGATGTAACAGTTCTCGCCCATTTCTGATCGCGTATCCCCAACAAATGACATAGTACGAGGTTTCAGTCAACACCTCATAATGAATGATGATGTCTCTCCCGAGGCTTCGGTTTCCTGTTATTGAGATTGCTCAGAAACTACATTGGTTTAAACAATAGTAGAGAGAGAGAGAGAGAGAGAGAGAGCGAGAGAGAGAGAGAGAGAGAGAGAGTTTTCGGGACCAATAGAGGAAGGTGGGAGAAGGCTGTGAATTATACAGCATTGTGGCATGCGAGCGCTAATATTCACACGTGGATGCAGAGAGAGAGAGAGAGAGAGAGAGAGAGAGAGAGAGAGAGAGAGAGAGAGAGAGAGGCTCATCGGAATAATAAATTTACACGAGATCATTTAGTCCACTGACCAACTTTTTCAGTTCGTAAGGATATTCTGTCTTGAAAAATAACTTGATAATAGTGTATGGCAGCGCCCCCAAAAACTCACTATGAGATCATCGTATTCAATAAATAGAGTAAAAGTAATAATGAAGTATACTCACATATATTTTAGAGGCATTAACTCTAGATTGCCCGAAAACAATATTGGTGTTTGGGACTTATCTAGGTACTATATCATATTTTTGAACGCCCAATTAAAAAAAAGACAACAATCTTATAAACTTATGAAAAGTTACAGTTTATAAGAACGTTAAGGCATTTCTAATAACCCTTCTGTTTAAGGAAATGAAGTGTTTATGTTTTACTTAAAAAAGGTAAAGTTTACCTGCGTATTACAGCTTTTCAATGGAAAGAAGAGATTGACAAGGAAAAATACAATGTATACTGCAGCTTTGAAAAAGAATTCTGGCTTGGTTTTACGGGTTTAGCCTTCTTGCGACTACGAACGTTTTATTTATTTTCTTTTGCACAAAAAAAAAACAAAAAAAAAAAACATTTAACTCAGTGCCTTTTAGTTCTGAGAGATCTTTCAGATATGGAAGTTACTGTGATAGTCAGGAAACGTGAGATCTCTCATCCCACCTGTTGTTAAACATGAATCATTCGCCTAAAATATCGGCTCTTTTTCCTTGCTCTTATTTTTTTCCCTTTTTTTCTACCGGGACCCAGACCAAAGCATAGAAAAGTCCCTGTTCATATTTTTAGACTTATATTTTTGCAGTGCATAAACGATGCTTGAAAGGACCATAAATACTCTGTCTGGCTACCATTCTCTGTCTGTCTTCCTGTCTGTTTGTCTAAATATGAAATAATATTTAGCTCAAGAGACGTGCCAGAATGGCATCTATGAACCCCCCCCCCCCCCTCTCTCTCTCTCTCTCTCTCTCTCTCTCTCTATGTGCCTCCATTTTACAAACCGGTTGCGTGTTAGTTTACCGCATTGATGAAGCGCTAGATTTTCAAAATACGTCCATGAGAAGGTATATAGCATTGTGTTTAAGCGCATAACTAATTGGTATATAGGTATTGACACTACATCAACAAAGGCTGGCCACAATGAACAAAGCATAGCATATCATTCCCAGCACCACCCATACGCGCTAGCAACTAACAAAGTTAATTCCCTACGCCTAACGGAAGCAACTACTCATGGACGTCCATAACTGCAGAATGTTAAGGATTAAAATTTGTCAAGGCCATTGTTAGTTTGGTAAGAAGTGTATATTCAGTAAATCGCTAGGTCTGTGGGATAATACTCTCTCTCTCTCTCTCTCTCTCTCTCTATCGCTTTTTAGCCTTAGCAAGCGTTTCCGCTAAGGAATGTTTTAATCCAATAACTAAACTTACACTTTACGGCCGAGTCACAAGCAGAAATGTTGCGTGGCCGCTTTGAAGTTTGACCTGTGGAAAAATTGTTCCTCTTGCGCGAAACCTCTTTGCGGTACAACGATAATGACGGATTTATTCCTTACTACCGTTATATGACTATACTTGGAAAAGCGCCACTGATTGTATGAAACAACACAAAACAGATTCCTAACTAAGTCATTTCGCAGTAATTCAGATATTCGGAAATCGAAGACATTGCCTAAAATTACCATACCACCTATTAAGGCTCTAACATTGAGCAACTAGGAACTGAAGAGCGTTTAAAGCCTAGAATGATATACTGATTTTATCACTGATGAAGGTCGCTAATGTATTGGCTAAGGAATTGAAATCTTCTTATGATAATAATTTCAAAAAGACCTAGAGGCTATGATGATGATAATAATGAAGAATGATAGTAATTAATATAATGATAGCCATTATAGTTATAATGATAACCCCTAGGCATATAAAATTTGAGTTTTTAAAACTGGTGTAGGTTTGACATGAAAAGATTATCCTTGCAAATTAGAAAGAGAATTACCACTTTTCATGCTGGTAGGTTAATCATTGCTTGGCATGTGTACAGAGACAATTCTAAACGCAGAACCTAAGCATTACCTTCTCTGACTGTGTTAAAGAACACTGAGGTAATATACTCATTGACAGAAAGAGCAGAAAGACTGCTGGATTTAAATGAACGATTGCGGGAAAGGAGAACATTATCTCGTTCTCAAGGGATTTTATAAATAATTCTTTAATGGCCGTGAGGTTGGCAGAGGGAATGCATTAACTGATAACAGATTATATTTCGAAGTTGAGTGGTACGTTCATATTACAAGAGATATGCAATGAAGCATGTTTGGAATATTTATGGACTATGTGAAACATATTAGAAATTAACAAGTAACTTGAACAATACTCAAATTAGGGTAGGCGAAACCAAAAGGTAATTTGCGTGACAACTTTAGCTTTAGATAGAAAAATAAATATAAAAAAAATATTTTTAATAAAAGAAAGTGCTATTCAAGTATCAAGTTCTAATCTACATATTTCTCCTAGTTCTTCAGGGGAACCCAGGTACAAATTTTCCTTGTTTTTCATTTTCATCCTGAAATAATACATAAAGCAGAAAAAGACCTTTATTGAATTAACTTCATTTATTCATCTCTCTCTCTCTCTCCTCTTCTCTCTCTCTCTCTCTCTCTCTCTCTCTCTCTCTCTCTCTCTACAGTCAACCAGAAAAATTATAACTGAGGCTGTCTTACCATGAATTTATTGACAGAAATTCTAAGCAAAAAAGCGAACAGTTATTCAGTGGAATGAAAAAATAACATAGTAAGAAAAGTGATGGACTCCTAAGGAGGCAGGATGCAACCCGGAACCCCACACTATAAATACCACCCAGTCGAATTGGAGGACTGTGATAGAGCAAAAAAAATAAAAAATAAAAAAATAATAATAATAATGATAATTATGATAATATCCTGTATTTCAGTTCAGGGCCATATACATGGAATATACAAAATAAAGTAGCATAGAAGATAGTATTCATAATGCTGGAATAAACAGTAATAATATTGGAGAAAAGAAAAAAATTTGCAAGTAATCACGAATACCATGCGCCTGTATATATATATATATATATATATATATATATATATATATATATATAATATATATATATATATATATGATATATATATATATATATATATATATATATATATATATATATATATATATATATATACACATACATATATATATATATAATATATATATATATATATATACTATATATATATATATATATATATATATATATATATATATATATATATATATATATATATATATATATATATTTCCTCAATGATGCCAGAGCCCTCCATAATGGTTTCTTTGAAGGAATGAAAATAAGTTTCTTTCATGAAAAACAATACAAGCTGTGAACTATGGAGGAATTACAATGACAACTGATTATAATAAATATAGTTTTTTAAAGCAGAAAATTCCGCTGAAATAAACCAGCTCAAAAAGCAACAAATGATCAGACGGCATACAGCGACGCATTCTAACTGAATAAATTAAACAACCTTTTCTATGACCATTACCGATAATGTTAACCATTAAAGAATGCAAAAACTCCGTTGCAACAAGAGATTCATGTGACGTGTGTTCTGCAGTCAGAACGGCGCCGATTTGGTACCTTATCCCAAAATGATAACTATAACTTGTGTAACGAATAAATAAAAAGAACAGAAAATTCCCAGCAGCTCTTTCCAATAAAATGGTTGCCGAATTTTCAAGGACGTTGGCGTAAAGGGATTCTTTCACTCGGATACATTTCTAATCCCAGATGTGAATTAATCAACGATCCTAAATAAATATACCCAGAGCATCAATTTCCTGACTCCCGTTGCTTCATCGCTGCCCTTCTTTGGAATTAATGTACGCTGCCACGACCGCGATCAGTATCAAACGTTCAAAGTTCAACCAGAAAGAATCTCATAAAAGGTGAACAATTTAAAGGAACATATCTCGATCTCTCAAAACCTGAGCTTAACTATGACACATACAGTCATCATAAAGCCAAAACTCTCCTTTCTTATTATTCCGTTACCGAGAAATTTTGCATTAATAAAAAGCAAACATTAGAAAAGACACTTTGTGTGGTTCACGGATATAAAACTAATAAAATTATGTGTTTCTAGAAATCAGAAACTGTTGTCTGAAGAGACCGTAATAATTGCTGGAAAAATTAGAATCCTGTTTAAACATCTAATTTACTAAAGGGCAAAAATCAGGAATGTAACAGTATAACTGGAGAAATAAGGACTGAAACTCTCGTATAAGTAGATAAATAATGTACAAATGTAGATATGTATACACAAAAATTAATTAAACTTTCATGTAAATAACTATTACTATGGGCGAACACGGCTTATTTTGAAGACTTATATGTAACATTTTAGATCCACAAATCTTTTAAGAATATCATACCCATAAGAACACCTAACAAAAATCTGTGGGAGTTGTACACTTACGTATTAATTACACCCAAAAATCTACGATTATATAAATAAATAAATAGAAAAATAATGGAAAATGTGTTGATATTACCATTAATAAATAAATCAATAAATAAATAAAATAAATAAATAAATAGATAAATAAATAAATAAATAAACCTGACATACAAGGCTTTGGGAGATCTTTAATACACAGGCTCTGGTTCAACAAAAGTTCTCATATCAATTTAGAGGTAAAAACACAAATATATAGCAACTGTCGTTTATTTCGTCTAAACAGATGCTTGCTTTAGGTGAGAAAACATCAATGAAAAAAAAAAAAAAACGTTCCCCGGTGAAGATCATTGCACTTTCCTACCAAACTTCACAAGAAGAACAGACTCTCTCTCTCTCTCTCCTCTCTCTCTCTCTCTCTCTCTCTCTCTCTCGGGAGACTATCCGTTCGAACTTAACAGATAAATAGCTTCTTTGGGAGACTTACGGACGTGAAAATCAACGCCGACCTTTTAATCGTTCAATAATTTTTTCCTTTGAAGCTTTCTCTTGCTTTTGGTGCAGTATTCTCCTCATTTCTTTCTTACATTCTTTCAAAATCAGCTCATCGGGACGAAATTTCCCCTAAGACGATCGAAGAGAAATGAGGTCATGGAAGAACATGCAAAGCAGAAAGACCAAATACTGGGGCAAAGGAACTGGGGAATTTGGCCCCTGACAGCTTGTAGAGAGAGAGAGAAGAGAGAGAGAGAGAGAGAGAGAGAGAATCGTTTTACGGCTATATACTAAAGTTTGTAGAAATACGATTGAGAGATGTCTTCTCCTGCTATGCTAAGACTGTTTAAAAGTTAAGTAATCTGAAATGGGGGAACGGACAGCATTGCTGCTAAACGTTATCCTGTCACAAAATCAACACCACATTATTATTTACTTAATAAAGATGTGGAGAACATAAAATGAAATAAGCTTGTTGAATTTTTGTCACATTAGGAAAATAATTATGGAAAATATATAAAGATAATGATAAAAGCATACAGTTAAAGAAATAAATATATTATATAAGGCTTGAAGTCTAATAAATTATAATGGAAATAAAGAAAGAATTAAACAAACCGAAAGGCAAGAATTGCCTTAGCAAATAAAAAAAACCATGGCATAGTAACTGTAAACTTGAAAGTTAGAATAATAACATAAATTAAAACAAAACACTTCGAATCATAAAGGTTGTGGTAAACCTTTATTCAAAATAAAGAATTTTCCGTTCAATTTCAGGAAGAGTGACGACCGAAAACGTACCACTTTCTTCTTTGGACTCTCGACAGCTGAGTAATTCGACCAGTACACTTTTTATCAATCGGAATACTCCACAGAATGTTGATGGTCATTAGGATAAGCTGGCATGAGAGAGAGAGAGAGAGAGAGAGAGAGAGAGAGAGAGAGAGAGAGATTTGTCCGCAGGTGGCTAGATGCAGCCATTAATTAAACCGTCTGATGGGAAGCGACGATTCGACTGATCAAAGGTGTAATCGCGAGAATAGTGTAACACAGAATGCTGAACGTTTGTAGTTTATCTATCTGGGTCACGATGACGCTTAGTACATACTGAAGGAACAAGGTTGGTTTTGGATGTCCAAAGTAAGTTTCCCTTTTTAATGATTGATTTTTTTAAATTTATCATTTGATGATTTTGGTTTGCAAAATTTGTTTATGAGAGCTGCTGGCTCGAAATATACTAGACTAATCTATGAAAACTAATGTAAAGTTACAATCTACAATTCTGGTAACTATCTTGTTCTTCAGGCATTCGAATCCCGCTAACAACCTCATTCTTAGCTAAGAATCTAAGTCCACTGATCATAATATATGAAACTCTCAACTAACTTAATCTTTTGCATTAATACACTGATAGAGTTCTTGAAGAATGCGCAAGATGGCTCTGCATGAGAATCTTAGCTAATAGCTTTCGTAGACGAAGACCCTCTTTGTTAGAATATTCCACTCTATATGAATGGTTTTTAGCATTACTAGGAGAAATTGGCCTCCACACGTAGTGGAATCCTCTTTTCGTCCATTTTAAAGAACCTCTCATAACTACATGGACGAAATTGTGATGGGCAGCCCATGGGGTGAGTTTTTCGGTAACAACGCGAATACAACGACCATTCTAATTAACACCTACATAATTATTAGCGAAGTGAAGGAACAACGGCAACTGCGAGAAACGATTTTCTCCAACATACAAAAGGAGGAATTTGCTGAAATTTCATGATGTGGAGAGGGCGTTGCTTGCCACAGCAAGAACCACCCAGGTATTATCAGGAAAGATATCGAGTGAAGAAAAGATGGCCTTAAATAAATTTTTACGCATACCTTTTAATGATGATTTAATCAAAATCCATGGTGAAATAAATGGAGCCTATTAAAATTTACTCCTAAAAGAACTCTTCATATCTAGTAGAAGGGAATGACTGTGCTTGCTGAACTAATCCACCAATAGTTACAATAAACGTTCTGTATTTATTCTTCAATCATGGAAGATGCTGGTGTGGATATCGACATTTTGAAAATTGGGGAAATAGATGGAATTTTTTTAGGTGTCTTTGAAAGTTGACATAGTGCTCTGGTACTATTGACCAAATTAAGACCATATTTGTAGTGAATCAGGTATACTACAACGAGATAGGTATAGGAGAAAGATATAAAAAGAAATTGAAGACTTCGTGGTCATTTGAGCGGCTAAAGTAGGGGAAGGAAGCATAAATTGAGTAGAGCTGCAACTAGAAAGCTGATGTAGAGAGAGAGAGAGAGAGAGAGAGAGAGAGAGAGAGAGAGAGAGAGAAGAACAAACCTTTTTAATGATAGTCCTTTTCGATGTTAAATGAGGGGAAAGAATGTCCGTAATCTCAAGGAAGAACTATGATTATTTTGATCATCCTTAGGACTTTGAGACTGAAGGTCTGTCCAATTCATCTTGAAAACAACACAAGAGAGCTTACATAGTAATGGGGATAAATCCAGAAAATAAGAAAAAATATCCTTGTCTAATCTTTACTTTAGAAAGAGTCTTCCTCGCTTACCTAATATCATGGTGTGGGATAAATTCACCCAATGAATTCATTTTTAAACTATTGTTGTTACATCGAGATAACAGCATCCTAACTATGCAATGCTCAGTGCTTCCTTAAGCATAAAATCCAGTCTTCTTGAGCAGGTCATTAAAATGAGATTACGGCCGGAATTCTCACTGCGTTGGCGTTTGCAGACGCTAATTCACAGGTCGTTGTTCACAGAAGGGACAATGAAGTTTCCCGTAATTACTTGCGTTATTTATTTTTATAAACAATCTTGATAGAGATCTATCCTAAATCCCCTTGCCTACAGAGTCGTTATTAAGTTTGCTGAAATTTAAAACTCTTAGGTTTCAATTACGTTGTTTACAAAAACTTGCATTTCTTTCACATAAAGTGGAGCAATGAGATAGATAAATAAAGAAATAAACAGGAATAAATTCAGTTATTATTCCAAGATCTGGCTTCATGATGCATAGTCTCAAAGTAATCGAGATGATTACATGCATTTAGTTAGTCGACCATAAATTACCTTGAGTTGTCTGTAATAGCAACTGGCTTTTTGAGGATATTTGTCGTAAAAGAAGAAAGGATGAATTTATTCCTGAACATTGAACATTTTAGTAGGTGGTAACTCTTGGAAAGATACTACTTAAAGAAAAAAAACCGAAGCAATCATATAAAATGCAGCTGGAGTTAATGGATAAGGAATTTCCCTTTATACGTGTGTTTATCATGGTCATACTAATGTATATACATATGTATGTATGTGACTGGTAAAAATGTTCTGTTTGGGTAAGTAAATGCAAAAGATTTTCCGAGGGTCTGAGTCACCTTCTTAATCGTGTCCAGGGGTGGAATTTTTATTTTATTGTTGGGTGTATCTCTGGTCTTGTCTTTAGGGGGTCGGTAGAAAATTATGTTTGATTCGTAAATTGCTTTCTCAATTATATGGTCAGGATACTTTAAAGACGAAAGCTGCTTACGAATTAGTTCAAATTCTTTTTCCAGGAAATCTGGGGAACAAATTCGTAAGGCTCTTAAGAACAGGTTGCTGGCTACACCTATCTTGATAGCAATGTCGTGATAGCTAAAGTAGTGAATGTAAGAAAGTGAGAACGTTGGTTTTCTGTATATGGTAAATTTATATTCTGTCGTGTCTCTGATTATTAAAACATCAAGAAAAGGAATTTTGTTGTCTGTTTCCCATTCAACTTTAAATTTGATGCTGGGCACTAATGCGTTTAATTTTAAGAGGAATTCATTAAAATTGCCCCACTTATTATCCCAAAATGTTATCTCATCCACAGCATGATTTTAGGTTTTATTGCATTTATTACTTTAGTTTCAAAGTATTCCATGTACAGATTGGCTAAAACAGGACTTAAAGGACTACCCATACTACACCCGAATTTTTGCTTGTAGAATGATTCCCCGAATAAAAATACGTTATTAGATGCACATAATTAAACTAACTTTATTATTTTGTCAAGCGCCAATGGGAAATTATCTGAATAGAGGGACAATTTTTCCCTCAAAAACTTAAGAACGTCCTGTACTGGTACTTTTGTGAATAGGGAGTCTACGTCTAGGCTTAAAAGTTTTATGTTGTGAAGTGGTATATGTGCTTCTCTGAATTTGTGACAAAAATCTTCCGAATGTTTAATGTGCCAGGGAGAAAAAGTACCTAAAAAAGGGGAAAGGAGGCCAGCTAACCATTTAGAAATTTTGTAATTGAAAGCTCCGGCACATGAAACGATGGGTCTGAATGGATGTTCGTCTTTGTGAGTTTTGGGAAGGCCATAAAAGTAGGTTAATTTAGGATTAATAACTTTAAATTTCTCTAATAGTTCAATACTCTTTTTGTCTTGGCCAATTAATCTTACTTTCCAAAAAATTATTACGATTTTGCCGTCTTTGTCGGATCTACTTATTATAACATCTAACTTTTTTAGCGAGTGGATGGCTATCATGAATCTACGGGGAACAGGATATTTCTTATTTAGGTCAGTTAAAGCCTTTAGTAACACTCCTTTTAAACATATCTCTTCACGGCTGTAGTTTTTTTCAGATATGAATTTATCAAAAGCCACTAGGTTGCTTTTGCCGTCTGGCATAAGGGCAAAGGATAAGCCTAGATTTAAAACTAAATGTTGATTTACAGTAAAGGGGTGTTGGATATGTTTAAATCTTTGTCTTGTTGCTTAAGATTATTCCATGCGCTATTGTCTATTAAGTTATTTAACTTGCGTAGAAGTCTGTTGGAATGAGTTACGCTATTATAGGCAGCAATGTCGGAACAGAATGAAATCAGATAACTGTATATGTGGTCCGTAGTGAGGAGGCGAAGATTAGACTGAGTTCCATATATCACTCGTTTTTCGTATTGGTGATTCTTTCCTCCAAGAAAATCTTGTGTGATAGAGGGAAGGGGTCCGATTGCAGAGTCCATCTCCCGAATCCGTGCATTTTTCGTAGTACTTGTTCCTTGAGGTATTCTTTTAAAAAGACAATAATGCATGGCCATATAACTGAGAAAGCAATTCACAAAGCAAACATAATTTTCTACCGACCCCCTAAAGACAAGACCAGAGATACACCCAGCAATAAAATAAAAATTCCACACCTGGACACGATTAAGAAGGTGACTCAGACCCTCGAAAAATCTAACCCTTTTGCATTTACTTACCCAAACACCTTAGCCAAATCCCTGATTAACGTCCAACAAAAGACATCTCCCAAGGACACTGGGGTTTATCAAATCCCATGCCAGGACTGTGAACAATCTTACATCGGATTTACAGGTAAATCACTTCCCCAGAGATTAATACAACACAAACGGTCAGTTAGGTATGGACAACAGAACTCAGCTATTTTCAACCATATAAATGAACATAACCATAGAATAAACTGGAATTTGTCACATGTAATTTATAGCAGCAACTGCCGGTACAAGAGTCAAATGATGGAATCGGCCTTAATAAAAGAGAAGCAGGTAATGAACATCTCAAAAGGAGCATGGATTTCAGATACGATCGACAAGATTTTCATTTAACCAACGCTTAAGAAGATTAAAGGAAGCATTTATCAGGGGGGGGTGGAACCCTAAAAATTGAGGGCTTACCTGTGGATGGACCTCTTGGTATAAATACACCGTTTTCTGTAAACTTTTCTTATTCATCTACCTGAAGAGGGAGACAGCAGTCTCTGAAATATAGTACTTTTCTCTCTATATTTTGGTGTTTTTATGGGGTCCTTTTATTAGATGTATGTATATATATATATACACATATATATATTATATAATTATATTATATATTATATATATATATATATATATATATATATATATATATATATAAGATATATACATATAAATATAAAATATATATATATATATATATATATAATATATATAATATATAAAAATATAAATAAAATATATATATATATATATATAAATATATATATATATATATATATATATACTATATATATATATATATATATATATATATATTATATATATATATATATATATATTATATATATATATATAATATTATATATATAATATATATATATATATATATATATATATTATATATAAATTCATATATATATAATATATATATATATATATATATATATCTATATATATATATATATATATATATATATATATATATATATATATCATTAATATATATAAAATAATACTTTAAATTAAATTATAATATATATATATATATATATATATATATATATATATATATATATATTATATATATATACATACATCAAAATACATAAATAATATATATATATTTATATATATATATATAAATATATATTTATATATATATATATATAATATGTACTACATATATATATATATATATATATTATATATATATATATATATATATATATATATATATATATATATACATACTACATACATTATATATAAATATATAGATATATATATATAGATATATTATTAATATATTATATATATAGATTATAATTATTTATATATACATGCATACATTATATATATAATATATATATATATATATATATATATATATATATATATATATATATATATATATATATATATATATCATATATATATATAAACAATGACTCGGCGTTTAGGCTGAGAAATTTGATGTTATTCGAGGGAATATTTAGACTTAAATTTTCGTTAATCAGCCTTTATTTTTAAATTTCTTGCTAACCTTTTTCTCAATTTTGACTATATGCCGTATCTCTCTCATCTTAAAAATCTCATCCGTCCTCCTATATTCTTGCACATGATAATCCTCCATTCTTTTTTTAATTGTTCCTTAGATGATCACTATTTTTCCTTCACCGAACTTTCCACTCCCGCATTCCATCACTCGCTGTTTATACACATACTTCCCATCTTTGTGAAGTTACAGATGTTCACTACAGATTCTATAACCCTACACTGGAATGGTACACTTTTTCTATATACTCCTTCACTTTTGTTTCTGTAACCCTTTTCCATTTCTGTTCCTTCTTCTCCTTATCCTTATAATGTCTTCTCACTTCCTTCTTTTCAGGGTCACTTGTTTTAATTACCTTTACAATTGCTTTTTCAGCTTTTCCTCTCAAGCTTTACCTTTTATCTATCGCAACTACTCCAGCAATGACTTGAATAACCCTCCATACCTGTTCTTTTCACTGTACATTGGGTGTTTTGCTCTTCCATCTTCTGAGCACTAATACATAAACTGAGAAACCTCTTATCCTCACCATTTTCTTCATCTCAATTGTATTTATGAAAATTTTTCTTTGGTAACCTTGTATTTCTGACACCAAAGCCTTTTCCTCAGCACGTCTCCCTAGGACCATCTTCACAGCAGTGTAAGAAGACCCTTAAAAATATACTATTGAAGTATGGATAGAAATTTAGTTTTCAGTAGCTCCAGTTTCCTTCTTCAGAGAGAATAAAATAAGAGCAAAGTGAGGTAGAGGTAATATAACTTCCTGGCGGGCCGTCTTGCGGCACTTGTGACATCCTGGAGAAAATTTCTTCCCATAAAGGGATTTTCTTCAAGGGAATATGGCAAAGACCCCGCACATTTTTTCTGATGGTAAGTCTATTGCTGTTTTATCTTAGTGTGGCCGCGAGTTCGATTCTGGGGCATTCCATTGAGGTGTGAGAGATGTGTACATCTGGTGATAGAAGTTCACTCTCGACGTTGATCGGAAGTCACGTAAAGCCGTTGATCCCGTTGCTGAATAACCACTGGTTGCATGCAACGTAAAAACACCGTACAAACTGCCGTGTAAGAAGACCCTTAAGAATGTGCTATTGAAGTATGGATAAATATCCAGATTTCAGTAGCTCCAGTTTCCTTGTTCAAAAATAATAAAATAAGAGCAAAGTGACGGCACTTGTGACATCTTGGGTAAATATCCTTCCCATAAAGAGATTTTCTTCAAGGGAATATGGCACAGACTCGAGCACATCTTTTCTGATGATAAGTATATTTCTGTCTTATCTTAGTGTAGCTTGATAGTTGCATTATAGTAGACGCTGACCATTGGTATGGATCAATCAAAACCTCTTTGTTCCTTAATATCGTTGCCGTTATAAATTAACCTCCTATTATGAAGTCCATGTACAGCATTCTCGTATATGAACAATTTTATTTTATTTTATTTTATTTTTTGTCTGTCCGTCCGCTCTTTTTCTTTCCTCCCTTAGATCTTAAACAGTACTAAGGCTGGATGGCTGCAAATTGTTATGTTGATC
>NC_087210.1:63640711-63663211 GCF_015104395.2 Macrobrachium nipponense
CCACCCCAGTTATATAGTTTTTGTACTATATTGCTTATCCCAATTCCCTTAGTAAGTGTTAAATTTTTGCTGCTACTACTACCACCCCGTCATGTAGTGATAGTGAGTCCAGTGACAAAGTTGAAGGGTCAGAGGATGCTGAAAAAAGACTGAAAAAAAGAAGGAAACTACCAGAAAAACACGTAGCAAATCGACCCCAAGAAAAAAACCCGTATTGTTGGACCAAACCCTGGAATCTATCCAGTTGATAGTACCTCTTCCACCTTAGTTGATATACCTTCTCCTTCTTCCCCACCCCTATAGCTGGACCTAGTATTGATGTGTCTATTGCAGCCAACTCTTCTGCTGCGCCCCTTCCACCCCTGGCAGCCAGTGGTCGTGGGAGACGTAGGAGACAAGCTGAAGTTGATGCTTCCAGTTCCACCTATAGTATCGTTTGATACTGCTTAACTTTGTGATGCAAAGCATGGGTTCAGATGGTGTACCTTTCCGCAGTCAAGTACCAATCGTGCAGCCAGAAACATTGTCGCCGGTAGACCCGGACCAAATGCTGAAGCACAAGCTTGTCATTACCCCAGAGGAGTGCTTTGAACTTATTCCTTGACAATTCATTTCTGGATATAGTCTGTCAGTGGACAAACAAGAAGATGGAGATTGTAGCCAGTAACGTACAAGAAGAAAACATCAACACATAAAAACTGTGGAACGGGAGGTAGCTAAGAGCATTCATTGGGGTGCTAATATTTTCGGGATGCCAAAAGGATAGCCATGTCAACCTGTGACATGTGGTCTCGTTGACATCGGTTGCGGCACTTTACCGTGCTGCTATGTCGCAGGCTCGTTTTTGAGTTTATACTTGGCTGTTTACGCTTTGATGACCCACAGACAAGAGAGATGAGAAGAGAACTGACAGTTTTGCACCTATCCGGGAACTATTTGATAAATTTATGGAGAAGTGTGAAAGGCACTATACACCCAGTGAGAATCTGTGTGTTTGATGAACAGTTGGTAGGATTTCGTGGAAAATGTTCATTCAGGATGTATATCCCAAGTAAGCCAGCCAAGTATGGCATAAAGTTGGTTAACATAAATGATTGCAAGAGTAAATACCTGCTAGGAGTATCCCGTACCTCGGAAAGGATAATATCGGGGCCCTCAGCTGGAGTAGGACTGGGCCATTATTATACTAAGAGCTCACAAAGCCATACCACATGACAAACAGAAATGTGACCACATATTGAGTAATTGTTTTCACCATCCCCGCCGTAGGACTTGTCGCTAATCTTCTGCAAAACTGTGGAATGACCTTGGTTGGAACGGTGAAGGCAAACAAGCGAGAACTACAGAGAAGATAAAGACCCAAAGATAATCGTGAACCTGGAATCAAGTGCCTTTCTCTTCACAAAAGAGATGACCCTGGTTTCATATGTGCCTCCAGTAGGAAAAGGACGGCTAAGAAGTTAGTCCTCTTTCTCTCATCTATGCATAGCCAGCCAGTCCTGCAAGAGAACGGAAAACCTGAGATTATAGAATTTTATAACCGCACCAAAGGAGGAGTTGATGCATTTGATGGAATGTGTGCCCTGTACTCTTGCAACAGGAAAACTAAAAGATTGGCCACTTTGTATCTTTACTGGATAGTGAATGCTGCTATTATCAATGCAAAGGTACTGTACACAGCACACCTAGAGACGACAGGAGTTACCAAGTTTCCAGAACGCCGTCGCTTCATGCTACGTCTTGCAAGATCATTCATAACGGCCATGGCTGAAGAAAAAGAGGTTTGTCGAGTGCCACTCTCCCCCCACCGGAACCTAAGAACAGTTGATAAAACTACTGTCTGCAATACTTCATCAGTAGTCAACACAACAGTACCCAACTGCCAAGTACTTGCCCAATGTAACTACCAACCCTCAGGTACGCTGTGCTGAGTGCCCCCGCTCTCAAGACCGGAAGACACGCATCAGGTGCCTGAAATGTCAAACGACCTGTGTGCAAATCCCACTTGTACCCTACATGTACAAGCTGTCTTGAGCTTGTGGTAAGTAATTACCCGTTATTTCATTTGCGGCCACTGTATATATATATATATATATATATATATATATATATTATATATATATATATATATATATATATATATATATATATATATATAACAACAAACAGTCTGGTAGATCAAATACGTACACAGGCTTGGTATATAACATGATATATCATCACACATCTTTAATACACCCTCTAACATCAATTAATAAGTATTTAGTAAGTTTTCAGAGGAGTAACGAGTGATAAGATCAAAAATATCATAATTTTACTGTGCTAAATTTTGACTCTTTTTTTTGTCTCTCCATATTACAGTGAGATGTGGTGCCAGAATGCTGAGGGCTGCTGAGGGGATGGAAGAAGGATTCATTTCACCATGGCAGGAAGCCCGTTTCTCTAAAGAAATTTTTTTTTTTATATAAATTTTTTTTTTTTTTGGGGGGGGGTGGGGGGGGGGGGAAAAAATTGAAAAATCAAAGTTTTTATTTTTATTAATTTTATTACAAGAAAAATTTTTTTTTTTCAATTTAGTTACATATCAAAAGAAAGCTGAATAAGTCTAGTTTGTGTTTTCATATTTCAAAAATAAGATTGCATGAAAGGAAACTGAGTTTTATTGATCCAAAGATTGGGGTTCGCTACACCCCAGGTTTGTGCTTGTGTTCCTCTAAAGGAAGGTTTGTGTTCTCGGGTTAAGTGGATATTTTGAAAATCAGGGAAATAGATGGAATTTTTTCTAGGTTCCGTTGAAGGATGACATAGTGCTCTGGTACTTCAGACCATATTGCAGTGATTCAGGTATACAACGAGATAGTTATAGGAGAAAGATATAAAAAGAAATTGAAGACTTCGTGATCATTTGAGTAGCTAAAGTAGGGGAAGGAAGCATAAATTGAGTAGAGCTGCAACTAGGAAGCTGATGGAGAGAGAGAGAGAGAGAGAGAGAAGAGAGAGAGAGAGAGAGAGAGGAACAAACCTTTTTGATGATAGTCCTTTTCGATGTTAAATGAGGGGAAAGAATGTCCGTAATCTCAAGAAAGAACTATGATTATTTTGATCATCCTTAGGACTTTGAGACTGAAGGTCTGTCCAATTCATCTTGAAAACAACACAAGAGAGCTTACATAGTAATGGGGATAAATCCAGAAAATAAGAAAAAATATCCTTGTCTAATCTTTACTTTAGAAAGAGTCTTCCTCGCTAACCTAATATCATGGTGTGGGATAAATTAACCCAACGAATTCATTTTCAAACTATTGTTGTTACATCGAGATAACAGCATCCTAACTATGCAATGCTCAGTGCTTCCTTAAGCATAAAATCCAGTCTTCATGAGCAGGTCATTAAAATGAGATTACGGCCGGAATTCTCACTGCGTTGGCGTTTGCAGACGCTAATTCACAGGTCGTTGTTCACAGAAGGGACAATGAAGTTTCCCGTAATTACTTGCGTTATTTATTTTTATAAACAAACTTGATAGAAATCTATCCTAAATCCCCTTGCCTACAGAGTCGTTATTAAGTTTGCTGAAATTTAAAACTCTTAGGTTTCAATTACGTTGTTTGCAAAAGCTAGCATTTCTTTCACATTGTACAGTCTCAAAGTAATTGATATGGCCACATGCATTTAGCAAGTCGACCATAAATTGCCCTGAGTTGTTTGTCATAGCAACTGGCTTTTTGAGGATATTTGTCGTAAAAGAAGAGAGGATGAATTTATTCCTGAACATTGAACATTTTAGTAGCTGTGGCTCTTGGAAAGATTCATCGACTGCTTAAAAAAAGGAAAAAACCCCGAAGCAATCATATAAAATGTAGCTAGACTAAATGGATAACGAATTTCCCTATATATATATATATATATATATATTATATATATATATATATATATATTATATATATATATATGTATATATATATATATATATATATATATATATATATATATGATATATATATATATATATATATATATATATATATATATATATATATATATATATATTACGGAAGAAGCTTGTTCATCAATACAAGATGCGAAATGATGTTAGGATGACAATTGATTCTGAATGACATATCTTTATATGGTTCGCAATGACAGCCCTCTTCGGTATTAATCTTTCGAATACCTTTGTTTCTTCACAAGTAAAGGTGTGTTTTAAGTCGTTATATGTTAGATTCCAAATCCTTTTATCAGTTTCTCTCTCTCTCTCGCTCTAGCGTCCTTGGTACACAATAGAGATACCAATTTTAAATCTGTCACTAATATAAAGGATCATGACTTACATTATCGATCACAACCAATAAATGGAGAAGTTATAAGTTATCGACACCTACGTATATGTCGATTCTATCTTCGCTAGACAACGGAACCTTAATGGCCAATTTGTCTTTGACTTCCATTGCATGAAAGCACCGCTAATGATAACAGTTATGTAGGTAATTATAACAGTTATATTGAAATTCCCCTCACCGACAAACGAAGCCTTAAAATGGAATGTTTACAGAACAGTTTCTGCTTAAAATTACAGTTTCTTTCATTCCCCAAAAAATTTGCATGAACTCGTGTCACACCTCGTACATACATTATATATACATACACACACACACACACATATATATATATATATACATACATACACACACAAATATATGTATTCATTATATATATATATACATATATATATATATATATATATATATATATATATATATATATATATATATATATATATATATATATATATATATATACGCACGTTTGAGTGTGTGTGTGTGTAACATTTGTTTAGTCGAGATGGTAATTGTTAAAAGTCAAAGACCAATCGCTTCTTACTTTCATTTATCCTCCCTTTAACCACAATTATGAACTCATTGTTAATCATTGATATTCTTCGTATAGCTTAGCCTTGTCATCTTTACTCCTCCCTCTTCATACATTCTATAAATACTCCTATCTATGTACTTTTTCTTTATTTTGATTCTTAGAATACTAGTCTAAACCTCGTAAATAATTTTGAAATTTATTTAATTTCTAAACCGCCCATAGAAATGGAAGAAGCTTGTGAAACTATTTTTTTGGGGGGGCAAAAAGCAAAAGGTAAAATCAACGCTCGTGGATATCTGATGGTGGGGAATAAAAACAGAAACGATTCTTAATACTTATTGGTGCTTTGAATTTCGTCAATAAGACAACAACTCCAAAGGCAAAGCAAGTACTAAACATGTAACTGAGATGAGATGAGCATAGAAAAAAATCATACTACATAGTACTAGGATAGTATACTACTAGTATACTATACTAGTACTACTACTACTACTAGTACTATACTATACTATACTAGTATAGTATAGTACTAGTATACAGATATGAACACCTTCAGAGTTTATTTACAATCAGGGTTGATTAATAACGCTACCGAATCCGGGGACTGAAAACCATCGGTTGCGTGGTGCAAGAATTATGCAAATTGGCTTTTGCTTCATTGCATGTAGAAATGTTTATGTAATTTCCAATATTTTAGGGGGAATTGGTACATATTGGCCTTAATATTTAAAAAAAAAGCATGTAAATATCTACATATTCCAAAAACTATAATCTTTGATGTAGATGAAAATTATATGTGAAACCTTGAATAGGTTATGGTGGACCCACTTCCTGAGTAGGTCACAATCTAGATGTACCTACGTAAGCGTCCATTTATCATTATTATGCCTTGTACAGCGCAGATACCGTAATATGAACACATTAAGAAGAGTTTTGTTGGGTAATTCTTGTTAGGTTAATATGTATCTGTATTTCTCTTCATGTGTTGTAGTCCATATAGCTTTGGCACCTTCATTGAGGACTGTCAACACCAAAGACCTTTGTCTCTGCTCCGTCGATGGTACTTGTCTCATCCTCCTCC
This sequence comes from Macrobrachium nipponense, assembly GCF_015104395.2. Classification (NCBI taxonomy): domain Eukaryota; kingdom Metazoa; phylum Arthropoda; class Malacostraca; order Decapoda; family Palaemonidae; genus Macrobrachium; species Macrobrachium nipponense. Next base: position 63,646,665 of record NC_087210.1, read on the forward strand.
CCCTCTTCTTCTTCTTCTCAGCCTTCGGATAAAATTAATCTTTGCCTGAGAATGAGATTGTCAGTCAGACCCAAAGGATACTATCACTTGTAGACACAATTATTTACGCTCATTAATGAGAGATGGACGACGTCATTTCCATGAAACTAATAAGGCATCATTTTAGTCAGGAGCTCAACGAGGAAAGTCTTGAAGACGTCGCTTGAATAATTTTGTTGTCCAATGAATCGCTCGGATGGAAGGCAAAGCCTCAAAAGAAAGAATGGCATATTTGATATATATCATAAAACAAAAGAATTTCCTTATTACTTTTGACTTTATTTTGTAATATATTGATATTCTATCCCAATTTCATTAAAAAATAGTTGATATTTTGCAGACAAATTAAATTTATTACATAGAACATTTTAAAATTTCCACTGAAAAGATAAAAAGATATGAGTATTTACACCAATTGAATTTCAGTTAATAGGATGCGATATGCGTTTTCTTCTATTTTTGGGTAATACCCGAACTTAATGATACCAAATCTACAAAGTATATTCTGGATGTAATATATATATATATATATATATATATATATATATATATATATATATATATATATATATATATATATATATCGGAGTACTGAACTGACATCATACAACTACTGGGAATGGCATTACTTAATAGATCACTATTTCTTTAGAGGACCATAATAATCATGAGCTATTCTCCCTTACATTAAAATGCAATGTTTACTATTTGGAGCATATTAGGTTGTTATTTTAACGTCATGAAATTAGTTCTTGGAGGAAGAGGTCAAAGTTTATACATTTGCCGTTTATGATTATTAATCGTTGGTGTCTTTACTATTCACTATAATCATGCCTTTATTGTTTAACTATTAAGTCAGCCCTCATAGTAATAATTTTAGAGAAACTAATGGCAATATAAAGCAAGATTATAAGAGAAAGATCATGTATGATGAAAAGGCTACATTACCGTATAAAGGTTTAACTGATCATAGCATTGTTTTTATGTGCAATGTTTTCCAGTAAAACAAGCTCAAATAATTATGGCCTCATTCAATTAACAGCATTTATTTGGCAATTAAGTGACCAGTTAGCTAGACATTGCAGTACCACCCTGTGACGTATTCAGGAAATCATGACAACTGCGGAATCAAATGATGTCGATGAAGCACATTCTTTCCGGCGAATAATTTCAAAACGGAATTTAATACAATATTATTTCATAGGCACGTTGAAGGGGCCTCGGACAGTTGGTAGGTTCTCTGGGGGCAGAATGAAGTGGCGGAATCATCATATAATCTGTCGAGAACTGACAGAAGAGAATAAAGAGTGGAATTTGTAAAAAAATGGAGTAAGTTTTTAATTGAGTTGGGAGGAAGTTATTGTAATCCGTTAGCATTTCTGCTGTTGAATAGTAACAAGTATCCCTTAGGATGATTGTCAGTCAGACCCAAAGGCTACTCTCACTCGTACACACATTAGTAACTCTCATTATTAAGGGATCGACGACGTCATTTCGAAACCTCCCCCCATCCACACGTTTTAGTCAGGAACTTAGTGAAGAACGTTTTCAAGACGTCGCTTGAATAACCTCAGTGGTTCAAATGAATGGCATATTTCATATATATATATCAAATACCAAAGGAATTTCCTTATTACTTTTACATTATTTTGTAATATATTGATATTCTATCCAATTTCCATTACAATATACATGATATTCTGCAGAAAAATTGAATCTATTACATAAAACATTTATAAATTTTTATTGAAAAGATAAAAAGATATCAGTATTCATACCAATTAAGTTTAAATCCTTTTTCGTCGTCTCGACTCACGAGAGCTTCTGTATTTTTGGGTATTACTCGAAATAAATGATGCCAAATCTACAAAGGACAGTGATGTTCAGAACTCATGCTATAGTAAGTTCCAGAAGTGAAGCGACAAATTTCAGAAGATTTCATTCGAAATTCATTAACTAGCAACTACAACACGTAGCTGAAAAACGTTTTTTTTTTTTTTCTACATTGAAAACTTTATCAAGCAAAATAAAGCTAACATATGATGCCCAAATATCAAATCTATGATATTTATAACAATCATAAGAAAAATTACGGTGATAGTAATTATTTCAAAGTATAGTAATTACTTTAAACTATAGAAACGAAACAATTTGAAATTTTCGTTCAACACAGGATTACCAACATTACCAAAGTATATTTCGAGCAATGTAGAAACAAATATTTAATATCCTAGTGTTTTTATCAATTATTTCAGCGAAGATGCATAATACAATGCACAGATTACAGAGTATTAAGGGAAAATCTCCACAACATTGAACATAATCAACCATGAATGCACCTAGATTCAACGGAGAAGTTGGGTGTGGTTGGTAGTTCTGATCTTAGCTTTAATGTAGGACCGAGCAAAAAACCTCATCTTAAGCGCCTCAGTGGCGTGGTTGGTTTGGTGTTTGCTTCTCGTCTCGGTGGTCGCGGGTTCGATTCTCGGCCATTCCAGTGAAGAGTGGGAAATGTGTATTTCTGGTGATAGAAGTTCACTCTCGACGTGGTTCGGAAGTCACGTAAAGCCGTTGGTCCCGTTGCTGAATAACCACTGGTTCCATGCAAGGTAAAAACACCATACAAACAAATAAAACACCATCTTCGTAAAAGGCCCTAACTGCTGCTGCTACCTTCATGTGACTAGGTCTAGTTCCAGGCATAGCAAGGCTTACAATGCAGGGCCACTGTCTGTTATTTAGGCAATGATAGAACCATTAGGACCGACACCAGGACCTGTTCTTGCACCTGGGAAACAGACTAGCTATATAAAAGATAAGAAAGACAGTCGAAGCAAACAGGACACCCGTAAAATCACCACCTGGTTAAATAGGGAGACTACAGACCCCACCCCCCTCTACCTCTACTTCTACCCACAATCCTAATTCCACCTTTTTTACTTCAACCTTTTACCTCAAATCTTCTAATCATACTCCAACCGCAAAATTTAAGACTGATTTTGTGTAAGTGGGCGTATCATAAGGGAGTGATATCAGCCAAATTCATATTTCCACGGGCAACCAGAAATCAGTTCGATCCAGTCAAGTATTATTGTATAACAGAAATTTTATTTGGTGAGAATTTTTTTTTTTTGCGGGTATTTACATATATATATATATATATATATATATATATATATATATAATATATATATATATATATACAGATATATATATATATAATATATATAGCTCCCGAGCATGACCAATAGGCCTCTTGCTCGATTCTTGAAACAGGCCTCTGGTTATTCCTGACTAGTTAAAAGGGTCCCGAAAGAGAGAGAGAAAGAGAGAGATAGCATAACAGGAGATACTCGAATTAGAATAATGCTCGCCAAGCATATCCACACTCCGGATCGTATAGGCAATAATAGGCTCACTTATGCACTGGCAAAAAAAAAAGGTGGAACCTACGAAAATACTTGTTTGATGCGACCCTGAACGCAATTCCACATGCAAAAATTTGCACAATTGAGGAATTCGATGAAATTATTCAATAACAAGCTGGAAAATATATTTCCTTGATTCTTGAAATATGCCTAACCATGTAGTCAATGCTAAACGCGCATATAAATTGGACTTTTTCACAAAATTGTGTCTTATTTATATTTCATTTAATTAGATGCTAATCTTTTGTGCTTTATCAAAAGAAATCATAATAACTTTCGATATAACGCTATAAAAGTAGAAAGTTAATTTACAAATCATAGTAGGCCAATGCTAATGCACTCGGTTTCTGCTGCCACTCAATGGTGAACACTCGATGTCCCATATTGGGAGCCGCAGATGTTTCTCTGGGGAAATATTTTTGGAGCCACTACAAATCCGGGGACGAGCGATTTTCGCGGGAAAAATATCTGAGAATAACGTTTATTGCCCTTTTTTGTAATTGCCCCAGTAAAAATAAAGCCTAAAAAACATCAAACAGTAATGGGGGGACCCATTGGGAACCGGGGTTTTTGGGTGGGGTGAACGTGTGAACGACTGTCACGGCGAACGTAACTCTCAATTCCCGGTTATGAGGCCCAGAACTGTGACACTTAATGCAAAAATTTGACCTCTTACTCTGCATTCAAGGTTGACGTAGGCTAGGCTAGGCTAAGACCACTTACATTGCAAAACTTTAGAACGGCTAGCCTACATGTAAAACTTCTAGACTAGGCTACCACTAACCGACATAGGCTCCGACCCCTTACTCTGCATTCAAGGTTGACGTAGGCTAAGGCTATCTACCACTAACCGACATTATATTATCCGCATTTTAAAGATCTTGGCAGGCGAGACATGTTCTGGCAAGAGGTAATATTGCGCTGCGCGCGCTAACCACAGAGCTTACAGTAGGCCATGGCGGAACGGCGCTACGCGCCTTATCCGATTTTTAAAGATTCTTGGCAGGCGAGACATGTTCTTGGCAAGAGGTAATATTGCGCTGCGCGCGCTAACCACAGGAGGTTACAGTGAATTAGCCACAGTACATACAAAAAACCATGACCAGCCTATTTTTCCCCACCATAACTGTAACATTGAACACCTTCCTCGTTCGTCACGGCCTTACTGTTCGAACACGTGCTCCGGTACAGGCTTCGAACTAACCGACAACAGTACTGTTCGAACACGTGCTTCGGTACTGGCTTCGAACTAACCCAAACACTAGTTTTAAGGCTCAAACATTAATATACAACTTACCTTATTCACATTTCAAAGTCGCTGCTGTCTGACGACCATGAAGGGGTAGAAGAAGGCATCAGTCTCGGCCTCTTTGGAACGGGTGAGGGATCACGTGTCTCGCTGGTAGAAGGTCCTGGCCTTATTGTTTGGGCCAGGAAATCCAATTTGAGATGGGGGATGTCGGGCGGCTTTTGAGCGGGTAGATACGTTTGATCAATTTCAGGAATGCCCGAAATGGACACGGAATATCTTGTAGATACCGCTTCTGGATGCAGTACGTAGAAAAATAGCTTTCCGTAAAGTTCTTTCTGCGTACGTGTCTCGGTAGCGCGCTCCGTTTAAGGTACACGCCACTGCTGGATTCTATAGTGTTCGTGTACATTCGGGTCGTCAGGGCTAACAAAGTTAACGCTGTGGTTCACGACATTATGCGCAAAATAATGATCCGGACTTTGCTGTACGACTTCCAGCATCAGATATGATTGTGGTTTCTGGAATACGTTATCAAGCAACACCGGGATTAGATCGGTCGGGAACCACCTTGAAAAAGGTCTCACGTGTCTGCCGGTCAATGCCATCAAACACCCAAGATCTGTCTACCTTTCGGCCACGGTTGTACTTCCGTTTCCCAAATTTTAGATTCGTCGATCTCAACAATATGACCAGGACCACCGATTTTCTTATTATCAGCACACAGGATTTGGCAACATACATCTCTACAAAAATTATACCAATCGACCATGGTGTTCGGCGCTAAGGGCATAATCAAATCTGTGACAACACACTGTGGGATCTTCTTTGTGAAGCAAAATATTAATATAATAATTGTCTCAAGAGACAAACGCGACTTTTCAAAAAAACGATCCGTGCCGAACTGATACCTTCTTACCACACTTACTGTTTGACATCGCCACAATGTATATCGCTTGGCCCGTGGCCTCGCTAGTCCCATGTTTCATGAATCGTCGGTTCGCTGTGTTGCATGATGTGCATAACCCCGAATAGTCCCCAAGTAGCCCTTCCCTATATAGCCACCTCATAAATTCGTCCGTGTTTCTTAAAAACTCGAGAAGGATACCAATATACAAATGTGTATATTGATCAAACTGGTCAGCAGTAACACTTTTCGGAAACAATACGGAATGAGTTCTATCCATGGCGGCGGTGTAGAACGGAAAGGGCAAATTTTGTGACTGCAGGTATGATTGTCTGATTCATATTCATGGGACACGTTTTTATTGGTTGGGAGGAAGTTAATCCATGTCCCTTGGGAATGACCTGGGTCAACCTGATACAGGATTGGTTTGGTTTAAAATTTCCCGCGTTGGGGTGGGCCGACGTACAGCGCCTGTCCGCGGCCAACTCAAGAACTACGGGAGCTCGGACCGCCGTGTCAGCCTTCACATCAAGTGGGTACTTTGAAAAATATTAGTTTCACGGGAAATATCGGCGGATGGTATTTTGGCCGTAAAATTAGTTCGGATAAGTGACTTTTCTGGTATATATTGGAATTCTGGACAACTTTTATTCTATGCATTTTGTTATTTGGAGTAATGGTTCTGGAATTGTCAGATCTGTCCCCGGATCTGCGAACTACCCATATTTTTATTTTTTTTAATAAACAATTATTGAACTAACATTGATCATTCACTGGGGAAATACTTTCTGTGCTTGTACAGTTAATCACTGGTGTGTATTGGCAGATAAAAAAGGATGACAATAATTGGAGTAAAATATACTAACTGGCAACTCGACGAGAGGTTCTAAAGAAGTACGATCAATTTTGACATTTGTACCTTCACTTTTGACTGCATAGGATTTCATTGAAATTCACTAACTGGCAACTAACACCCTCCATATTGATGCGTTATTTCAATGCGAACACATGATTATTGCATACAATAAGGCTATATTATGTTTAATAAAAGTGAAATCTGCAATAATTTCAAAACTCTGAAAAAGTGTTACGTGTTGTCAAATTTCAGAAAAAAAAACTCTTTTGAAATATTTTAAAAACTTTCGTTCACTCATCGCTAATGCATGGACCAAAACCAAGACATCATGAAACCCTAGTTCAAATATTTAAAAAAAAATTTGTCATAAAATTAATAATGCTTCCAAAGCAAGCATGAAATTTGAAATAGTCCTATTTTATTGCTTTACCACCTCAACGCTGAGAAAATGTAGATATGTATATACAAAGTAGAATGCGCCCACTGATAACGTGAGGGGAACGTGTGTGATGCATTCATTAAGACCTGTCCGCACTTTGTTTGCAAGCAATGTTTGCAAACAGTTTCCAAACTGTTTGCAAACAATGATTCCTGTCCAGACCTCGGTTGTCGTCAGGATGCTTGTCGGTGCAGTAACCTCTGTATTCTAATTGGCCATTTTAATGCACTCACGGAGGGACAAGAGAAAGTGAGAAAGAAGAAAAAAGATGGGTGAGAAAGTTTTTAGAAAAAGGAGCATATCATGCTGACTTGCTTCTGGCAGAATTGAAAATAGATCATAAACACACAGACAGACACACACACACACAATATATATATATATATATATATATATATATATATATATATATATATATATATATATATATATATATATATATATATATATAAATATATATATATATATATATATATATATATATATATATATATATATATATAATATATATATATATATATATATATATATATATATATAATATATATATATATATATATATATATAACATATATAAGTATATATAATATATATATATATGTATACTAATATATATATATATATATATATATATAGATTATATATATATATATATATATATATATATATATAATATATATATATATATATATATAATATAATATATATATATATATGTATATATATATATATATATATATATATATATATATATATATATATATATATACCTATATATATATATATATATATATATATATATATATATATATATATATATAATGTGTGTACGTGTGTTCAGATAATTTATTAATTACTTTGTTTGGAAATTGATTTTGTTTAATTTGAGATGACACCATCAAATCACACTCGTCGTCCACATTTTCCGTTGCCCTGAACACGTTGTTGTAATACAAACATTCAGCATAAAATTTCTGCAAGGTGTAGAGCATATTTTGCTTCTCATTACTTTGTATAATTCAATCGTAATAATAACTGTCGAGTTTCACAAGAATAACCCACTTTCTCGTTCACTCTTCCGCTATTTATTTACTAAAGCTGAAATACCTGATCTATCCTATTGGCTTTTATATAAACTCGTAATATTCCTCCTAGGTTCATTTGCAATTGCAGCCAGTAATGAATTGCAAAGTATTAAAACAGGGAACAGGTGCTCATTCAGAAGGGTCCCCGAAAAGCTGGTCCAATTCTGTATTACGTTAATGCTCTTTCAGTTACAAAAATACAAGTAAATATACTATAGGAGAGTGCAAATACTACATAATTAAACAGCAAACAAATGTAACAATGATACTCCTGTGGAAATTATTTATTATAATAATAATATGCTTACTTTAAAGAAGTGTCAGGAATTACTAGGGTTATAAGCGGATATAATTTTCATATTATTTAACACGAGCCTTCACCATCATTAATTTTCTCAAAGTACACGAGACAGCATCTGCTCTTTGCTCGAGTATGTTACCATTCCCCATTAAAAGAGGTTAATTGAAGTATTGCCCTTTTCGGAGTCATTATAGTCTACTATAATCATGATGAAACGCTAACAGTATGGGAGTGTTGGGAATCATTTCGATAAGTGTCAATGGCATAAGGACCATATAAGCTAAGGGCCATTATATTATTATCGTAAATGAAGTACTCTTTAGCAAATAAAATCAGCACCAGGTTGATGAATAATCCAAATTTAAACTATATCAGGAAATAATTAGCAGGTATTATATAGATATATATATATATATATTATATATATATATACTATATATATATATTAGATTATATATTATATACATATTACCTCTTATTCAAACACTGCTCCAGCTGAAGCTGCTTGTTTATTTGATTTGTGCCGCTGTGCTGATCCATGCTGTCGCACATCACTCAGTCCACCGTGTGTGATACTAAAATTCTTCGAACATATTTTGCTGTATGCTACTCTTTTCTTGTTGTTTGGGGCAGAGTCAAAATATATAGAGTCTGCTCAACTTGGCAGGGGGGCGGAGCTATTACTGTGACGTCACAAGAGTCATACTTCCCGTGCTTCTCCATTGAATTACTTAAAGAACCTTTAGTTTTTATACATTTAATCCATAACACATGGTGTTTATGATACAATCTTGATAAAATCTGTAAAGAGGTCACATGCTTGATGTTATTTAATACCCATTCAAAGTATATAGGGTCTGCTCAACTCGGCAGTGGGGGCGGAGCTAATACTGTGACGTCACAAAAGTAACACTTCCCGTGCTTCTCCATTGAATTACCAAAAAAACTTTTTGTTTTTATACATTTAATCCATATTGCATGGTGTTTTTCATAAAATGTTGATAAAATCTGTAAAGAGGTCACATTTTTTATGTTTTTTAATACCCATTCTCTCATTTAGTCACCAATCCTTGTTTTATTTCACATAAAATATACCAGTTTGAACACATAGCTACTCCAGCTTTCTTCATATGTTTATTCTTTACTTATTTATTTACTTACCTATATACTGGTATATAGATAAGTCCATTTTTTATAACATGACAACTCTCTCTCTCTCTCTCTCTTTCTCTTTCAGGTAGTAATATTATCAAGATTATAAATAATTCTTAAGAAATGCATTTAGTACTGTCACTGTGTTCATACCTCACTTTGAAAAGCAACTTTTTTTATTTATGGTAAAGGTTAGAATAATAGATTAATTATATTTTCCAAATCTTATTATGAATACTAATTGTTATGCAATAAATACAAAGAAAATGTGGATATAGGCAGTGTAAAAAATAGCATTGCATTTGCACGACTTGGCCCCAAAAAATAAAACAATATCAAAAGTATAAGAATTACATTATATACGATATAAGGTATCAAAGGAATAGATGATGAAGACAATGATACATGGAACACATTTCCAGCAAATTTTTCATTAGCACTTCATATCACATAAATATACATCCGAACACATAAGTTTACATATAATACAAACTGTATACATAAAGGTATTAATTATGCATGCCTCAAACGATTATTATACTTTTTTTTCGGAAAAAAGTACAAAAAGGTATTTGTCAAACTGGCGGGGCTAGATTTCAGATCTCCCACGAACGCTTAATTTTTATAATTTTTGTGTGCGTAGATAATTTTTTCTGTGCGCGATTATGGGTTTGAAAGTAATTGTAATTGCAATGTGTCATATACCAATTGAAAGAACATTCTTTGGACATTTTTATGGTATATGGCAAAATGTAATAAGATGAAAAATTATGTAAGAAAAATGTGGTAAATTTTTACATAAAGTTAAAATTTTGGTCCGTCTTTGACCTAGAATTCCTCGAAAATTTCTGAGAACACCTATCAATTTTATTTATGCATTATATATTAAATTTTATCAGCGTTCTAATCCTTTTTTCAGTTTCTATCTATCATCATCCTTTAGTCAGATATGCTACGAAACGTGAATGTATCTAGGTTGACGGATGGAGTAATTGCACATTTTTGTGTGCGTAGATAATTTTTTTCTGTGCGTGCTTGTGGGTTTGAAAGTAATCGTAATTGTAATGTTTCATATATCATTTGAAAGAGCATTCTTTTTACTTTAACGTAGTATACGGCAACATGTAATAAGAGGAAAATTTATATAAAAAAACGCCACCGCAACTGATGACGTTTCACAAGGGGCGGGGGTAGGTTTTAGTACCGCCTCGTGAGCTGACCCAATATACTTTGGTTTGCGGGGGACGAGCCACTGCTTTAAATCACTGTCATTTTGCCACTGGTCTAAAAGTACAATCTCGCTTCACTTTTTTGTCGGACATGCTGCCTTATGTTTAAAAAATCAAATACCAAGATTGCACTGTTGCCAATTTTGGGCGGCCACCTTTACCCCGCATTTTGAAAAATTCCACTTGTACCAACGTACCGTATTTTATTTTTTTTTTTTTCAAATATTCGAAAATATGGGACAAAAGGCGTCCCGGGGAGGGTCGATTCGGGACACGGGACACATATAAAAATGGGACAATCCCGTCAAATACGGGACGTCTGGTCACCCTGGGACTGGGTCCCAACCAAAACGACAATAGACTTCACGTTCACAGACAGCAGTTGAGACTGCCTCGTCCGAACGCCGTATCTCGACAATTGTTTGTATGCCACAAAAGGTATTTCTTGGCAAACTGATCCATGTGACGTTTGTATCTATTGTTCAGGAGTTTTTTTGTTTTTTTGTTTGTTTTATTCAAGTCACGGATCGTTCGGTTCCAAAGCTTCATAAACAAACTATTTGATTTTCTTCACTCTTCTCAATTCTACGAGAATTACTTGCAATTCTCGTTTCAGAACATTCCTTAAACGTCGGAATGTTTTTTTTTTTTTCCTTAGGAAGGGGGTGGGGGGCGTACTGGTTTTAGTTTTTAAGTTTTGCTTTCAGCAACTCGGCCCCTCCTCCACGGTCCACCCCTCACTAAATTTCGTAATCTAACGCCACACAGATGACGGTTTACTGATTCAGTAGCAACTTGCTTGGGTTGTTGGCCAGGTTCAACTGAAACAACAATCTGAGCTGTCGCATCAACAATTAATGCATAATACTAATCGCAAGATATAACTGGCAAAAACAGAGTAAGAAATGGCGTGCACGAGCGTAAGGAAAACAAGTTACGAAGTTCAATATATCGCTATCAACAGACAACTACTAATTTGAAATTTAGGCGGGAAGAGGTCCGTTCCGCTCCCCTTCCGCTCTCCACCCACGCATCTCGCCACTGTCAAACTACTTTCTCAAGTGGACAGTTCAAAGTGAGCAAAGACACTGCTTCTTTTGGAGTCATGTTAGTAGAACTCTCCGTTTCAGTAAAAAATATAATGTGCATCTCAAGAGTTATTACTGCTTCAAGGATATTTAGAGGCAGTGCGGACTCGTTACCTGCTCGATACCGGAGAAAATGCGTAGTATTTCATTGATATTTCAAATATTAATATTGTCCCTGCGTTCACATTGCACTTTCCTTGCATATTAATGCTTTAGCTCAGATTATGGGAGCAGTACTTCGAATGTCTGAAATGTAATGCAATTCATGTGTCTGAGAACAATTGGCCATTGTTTCTCTAAATTTATAAATTGTCAGTGCCATTTATTTTAGAGGAATATCATAAAATTTCTCTATATCAGCACAAATTCCTTTATACTACATGAACAATGTCAAAATCATTGTCCAATTGGCAAACCTTGTCAATAGAGAGAGAAACTAGATAACATCTCCAGTAGCTATCTGTCGCATCAGAAGAAATGCTGAAAATGTTCAAGGCTTCTCCATTTCTTCGGATGAACCCATTGCAATGACAAAAGACTGAGAACTAACGCTTTCATATCGAAAGTATTGCCACACTTCTTCAAAAGGCTTATTTTTTCAAGAACTCCGGTAATATCGAAGACGTGGCACTTCTCGTAAAGAGGACATTGCCTTTCTTTCTTTCAATATATTCCGAAGTCAGACTTTTTTCAAGATTTCGCAACTGCGCATGCGCGGATGTTTTCAATTTCTTTTGACAACAGTTGCCGATGTCAGTCTATTAGTTTCGGCTCCTTCAGGAAAAATCTGGAGAGGAAAAGTGTTCTGAAATTCGTAATAAACTTTTTTCACCAAAAATAGAGAATTAAACTATTTTTTTAATGAACTATAATGGTATCACAAGATAATTAATGTTGTCTCAGTAGCTTTCCAAGATTTTAAATTAAGATGATGTAACTGAACTGATTTTAACTTGTGATATTCGTTCCGGCATCCCATGCCTTTCCTTGTCTTTTTAACCTTCCACAAATCTCCAATCATCTCCAGCCTCCTTTCCCAAGGTCTCCCTACTGTGCTGGTCCCCACAGGAGCACAGCTGACACTTTCTCGTACTCGCCCCCCCTCCCCCACCGCCGAAGGCTGCAGGATGCGTATGTAGGCTTACAGGCCATCAGCATCTCCCCTTCATCATGTCATCCACGTATATAACTAAATTTGTGGATGAATACCATTAATGGGCTTCTATATGTGTAGGCATACTTTTTGATTATATCTCCAATGATTTTTGTGTCACCTAATCATCGATTCGTTGTCAGCATCTTTATTGAAGACGCCAGTAACCATTGGTCAATGGAAAAGTAATAGAGAGAGAGAGAGAGAGAGAGAGAGAGAGAGAGAGAAGCTCAACCATGAGGTCCATATTCAAGCTAACTGACAAGAACCATCCAACGTCCATTAGTGGTGAGATTACATATCCGCTTTGGTTTACCTCAAGGCTTTGAATTCGATGTATCAGCTGGGGATCAGAATACAGAATATACAATGAATAAGTTTTTAAATAAATGTTATTTAATGGTTATCTTTCTGACAGCAGCCCTTGAGTTATACATACAAATTCTAAAGCCTACATCCTTCATTATTCGTAATCCTTGTTCTATGGTAAACTGGTATGGTATATAAGTTGATTTGGGATGGAAGGAATCCGGATGTTAGTTTCATAACCTGCTGGGGTGTTTGAGGACAGGGAACGTTTTTTGGAAAACATACGTTTGTGGGATGATGAACCTTTGTCGACTCTCAAGATGGAACGATGAACTCTGAGCGGCGTTTTATCTCATGTTGTCAATATGGGTTGACAATTTCTTATTTTTCTTTTATTATTCTAATGATGAATATTTTATGACGAGGTTTTTCATATATTTTTCAGGATTTGATTAAAAAGAAAATATAATATATAATATATATTATATATTATATATTATTATATATAATAATATTAATTTATATATATATATATACTATATATATATATAATTATATATATCGGGAACTGTTCACATGGAAACAGTTCAAACTGATAATAATGATATGGCAATTGGTTATTGTTAACCAAGGCGTATGATCCTAATTAAATAAACCTATAGGTTACTTTTCCCTCTTAATATCCTCGTATTATTCCACCCACTTGTCAGTCCTCCTCCTCCTCCTATTCTCCTCCTCCTTCTGAATAATGCTCTCGACCCGAGAGGAGCCGAAAACGGAAGCTGGCCCTACGAATGGACTAGAGAGACCCACCGGAAAGCGGCAAACTTACAGAGTTTAATGTCTTTGCAAAGATACCTACGCGGACGGACACCCGGCAGCTCTCCAACTCGCCTCTGCCAAAGTACTCTCAGTTGCTCTTTCTTAACGCGTTGCAAACTTATACGGAGTTTTATTATACACCATAAGTCTTCGATTGATATTTTACAAACTAGTGATATTAAGGACGGCAGGATATAACATTTTGAAAAATGTGCTGAGGAATAAAGACAATCATCAACCGTATTAGAAAGAGAATTTGAGCCGAGGGTTATTCTCTTACAGAGAGATCTCGATAGAGAGAACTGACTTGCTTGACCCGAATCTTAGGTTCCAAAGCTGGTTGCCTTTTATCAGGTTGAAACCAGCTACCTGGAGGAATGAAACCAGGGCCTATAATCTATGCATAGCCTTGGAACAGAGGCCTTATACTTGCTTGAGAGCGCGGTAAGGCATGAATAACTATATTTTCGTACTTCGTTTTTTTACACTTATGTTGATTTTGTTAGATTTTAGCCTCACCTTTCTTCTCTCTTTGTTTCTTTTATTTTGGAGAAATTAACCGATAGCAACAGCTGTCTTATTAGCTTTTACCATATTGGTGAATAATCATTGTGATTTATTGTGAATAATTACAACAGAATCATTTCTTCAGATTTCATTCAAGCACGGGAGCAGCAGATTAGGCCAAAATTTAATCAAGTTACGTAGGTTTAGAATATGCCCCATCTTTAGTAAACCAAGTAAAACGTGAGCCGAAATTTCCTCGGCGCAATCGATTTTTCTGTATGAGCCTCGGCCCATGAAGCTTTCCTATAGCGTTGCCAGACGCAGGAAAATTGCTAACTTTAACCTTAAATAAAAAAAAAAAAAAAAAGACGTAATAAGACCAGAGGGTGCAATTTTGTATGTTTGATGATTGGAGAATGGATGATCAACATAAAAATTTGCAGCCCTCTAGCCTTAGCAGTTTTTAAGAGCTGAGGGCGGACAGAAAAAGGTAAGACGGACATACAAAGCCGGCACAATTAGTTTTCTATTACAGAAAACTAGAAATAAGAGCAGCGACCTAGAAACAGTTAACAGAAAATATATAAATTTCCGGACGAAAATGAGTCGTTTAATGGAAACATGAACGCTATCAGCATCGCACGGAGAAAACTGTAGGAAATCATTCCCAATGGTACAACCTAGGTAGCGATCGGTCAGCCGTGAGGGGAAGGGTTATCTATTTGCTCAAAGAGAGACCCTCCTGGTGTCAGTATCCTGGAGCAATGAACCTTCCACGACCTGACCATTATAGTTAATGTGCTGAAGGGTTGAGTGTAGTGAAGAATTATGTGGATATCTTAAGATCTTGTGAATGGGAAAGCGATCTGAGTGATCTAAGGAATGTGGAGAAAAGTAAAAAGACGAGCGACTCATGACGATGATTGAATAAAAGGGGTAAACAAGAAATATTCTGGGAAGAAAATGGAACGATATGGAAGAGAGAGAGAGAGAAGGGGGGTTAGGTGGGTCTTGACGAATCATATTCCGTTATATCCTTTTAACTTCTTATCTTTTGTCAGCTCTGTTCAACGGCAAAACTCGAAATTTCATTATGATATTGTCTGGTTTCTGATGACTTATGTTCCTGCAAAGTGCCCCTGTAAATACACTAGCACTTTTTCTTTAAAAGGGGGTTTATTCACAATAATTAATTTTTATAAATGACCATCCGGAAACATCTGGGAAAGATCTGATTAGAATTGATATTCAGGAGACAATTATCTTGATGGACACTTCCCGGTCATAATATGAAAATATTTAGATGATATACGTTCACAGTCAAACAATCGGTGATACAAATAATGCACTTGCCTGAAAGTGGAATCATAAAACCAGTTTTCATTGTTAATGTCTTAACTTAACACTCCTTTAAGCAAAATATACTTTCGGCAAAGGTCTGTCCAAGAAAAGTCAAGTTGATCAAATGCCTGTCAACGTACTGTTTAATACCGATGATATGATGCACCAAAGCCTATATGTTCACCGATGACAGCCAACATATGTGTTACTGGAACTGCCACTGAAGCAGGAAAACGCCTACCGATATGCAAAGAACGGGCGTTCGGAAATGCACTTCAATTTTATTTGAGTTTTACTCCTTTTTAACGTTAGGAATATTTCAACGCATAGCAAAAAAATTTTTAAAATTCCTAAGGAATATATTCATGAATAAGAAAAAACTTTGTAAAGTTCCTAAGGAACAGGTCCATACATAGGAAAAAACTTTGTAAAGTTCCTAAGGAATATGTCCATACATAGGAAAAAACTTTGTAAACTTCCTAAGGAATATGTCCATAAATAGGGAAAAACTTAGTAAAGTTCCTAAGGAATATGTCCATGCATAAGAAAAAAAAGCTTTGTAAAGTTCCTGAGGAATATGTCCATAAATAGGAAAAAACTTCGTAAAGTTCCTAAGGAATATGTCCATACATAGGAAAAAAA
>NC_087210.1:63668211-63673211 GCF_015104395.2 Macrobrachium nipponense
TTGAATTTCAATTGAATTAATTTTCTTGAATTTTGTGATAAATTAATTTTGATTTAATTTTACTTATTTGATTCAAGAATTAATTAAACTTTACTTTGTTTTCAAGTAACAGTAATTTTCCCTGATATTGTGAATTTTACTTATAAATTTTGAGTTTAATAAAAAAAAATTGTATTTAAAATTTTTATAAGTGTTTTTATTTTTCTAATCAGTATATTTGCATTTGATTATATTTATGTTAGGTAGAAACATAGAGTGGTAATTGATTTGCTTTCTTTCAATTTACTTGAAGTGACTTAGAACCAGGGAAGTACTTAGACTTCTGAAATCAGGGAAATACTTAGACTTCTGAAATCAGGGAAATACTTAGACTTTTAAAGTTGTTGATGGAGTGATGCCCTTTGAGTAATTTAATTACTTACAAGATTACCTCACACCTGTTTTGATGAACTTAGTCTGATTTTCTGCAATACTGGTAAGTGTTAAGGGATCACTGTTGCCTTTAGAGTATTCAGTCGTTTAGTACCTGTGTTGAGGGTTCAGGTGTCTGGGTTTTGGTGAGGTAACAATAAATGAATGGTAAGTTTGGTAACCAGATACTTGGCACTTCGTAACATTGTATTAATGATGCCCAGACCCGGGAAAGCAGATTTCATTATCACTCTAGAATATACTGGTGGTGTTAGGGATATATTTTGTTAGGAGAGTGACCATATAGTTTTGTTTTGCATTTATTGTACTGAATTGTAAGTTGATAACTTAGAGGAAAATGGCTCAGTTCAAGGTTCAAGAATTTTTAGCATCCCCTTCCATCCAAGTTTTATCTGAAACCACTCTGACTAAGGCACAGTGGAGTGCTTTAGCAGTGGCATGTGGTAGTTATGTGTCTACTAGTATGGTAAAGGCACAAAAAAGATATATTGCTATGGAATCATTGATAAACTCTGGTAGGATAACTGATAAAGATGAGTTAGAATTGGCTTAAGAGTTGTTGAATGTAGCACGTGCTGATCTCATAAATAAGCAAGCAGAATAGAAAGAGAAAAGTGATGCAGAGTTAGAGCTTAAACGCATTGAAGCAGAAGAGAATTTGATTAAGCTAAAAATGCACGCTGAAAGAGAGAGAATGCAAGCTGAAAGAAAAAGAATAGACAGGGAAAAACAAGAAAGAAGAGAAAGAGAAGAAGAAAAAGCAGCAGAAGAGGAAAGAGAAAGGATACAAGAGGAAAGAGAAATCACAAGACATAAAAGGGAAATGGAATTAATAAAAGCTAGATCCACATTACCTGTAACACCGTCTAACCCTAACCAAGGTAATCAAGACCCTGTATTTGATATAGTGAGAGTACAGAAGTTTAATCCCTAAGTTTTACTGAAGAAGCTCCAGATGAGTTTTTTGATCACTTTGAGAAAGTGGCTTCAGGTTTTGGGATGGCCAGAGATAAACTGGTCAGTTTTGCTACAAAAGGTGGTCCTTGATTGGTAAAAGGGCAGAAAGAAGGGGCTTATCTAGTCTCAACAGCTGATCAGTGTAAGACTACAAGGTACTTAAACACAGTGTGCTACAAGTTTACCAGATGACCCCAGAATACTACAATCAAAGATTCAGAAATTTAAGAAAAGATGAGAAGGGAACATTCTTAGATCATGCTTACAAAAGTGAGAAGGTGTTTTTTCAAATGTTGGGTAGAAGCTGCTAAAGTTAAAACTTTGATGAGTTAGAAGAGTTACTTGTTCTTGAACAGTATCTTAAGGGAATTCCTGAACATATAAGAGCCTATTTAAGAGAGAGAGAGGTGAAGAAACTTGACAAAGCTGCTACACTGAGTGAAGATTACAATATAATCAGTCGTAAACGTAATTACAATGTCAAGTACCAGAGTCAACAATGCCCAGGTTTTAAGTCTTATCCAAATAACAGGAACAAATTTAATGGGAAACCTACAAGTGATACTACCAAGAGTACACAAGATAATACAACTTAAGCAAACTAATGTGAAATCCTCATCCAGTTTTTCAAGACAGTTAGAGAAACCTAATTTTGTCTGTTTCAAGTGTGGAAGAGTAGAACACTACAGTCAAGAGTGTTACCGGAATCAACAGCAGTCAAAGTCAGTTGGTCAAGTTGTAAAAGGTGACCAGGTGAAACAAACTACTAAGAGCAGTGTGGGAAAGAATCAGACTCCAGAGAAGAATGAAACTAAACAAGGTGAATGTTTAGTAACCAGTGGAAATGTTACCTCAAGCAGCGAGTGGCTTAGCAGTGTGGAGGCTTTTAAGCCATATACCTATAGGGGGTATGCTGTCAACTCAAGAAGGAAGTGTACAGGTACCAGTCAAAATATTACGTGATACAGGGAGTAACCATAGTGTGGTAGTACGTGGTTCTCACCCTCAGTTGGAGAAGAGTCTCACAGGAGATTCAGTTATTTTGAAGGGTATAGGAGGAGAGGAAGTAACTCCTATATGCCGCTTACACCTGTCATGTTGAATTGGTGACAGGGAATGTGGATTTTGCTGTAAAGGACTTACTGGCTGTGGAAGGTGTACATGTTCTGTTGGGGAATGAAGTTGGTGGTGTGCCATTTATTCCTTGTCTGTAGTGACAGACAAACCATTGAGGATTAGTCCTACAGTAGAGTTGGAGAAGAATAACCCCCACCTGTTTCCTAGTTGTGTAACTACCAGAAGTATGAAGAGGACTACGACTGAAAGTGAAGAAACTGAGGATTTACACACACAAGAAGGATCAAGTGAAGGATCTTTGTGCTTAGAAGAATTATTCCAGGGAAGTGAAGTTTCCCATAGTGCTGACCAAGAAGAGATTTCCCAAGAAGATGAAAAAGACGACGACAATGAAGAAAAAGAACCTGATGTTCCTGAAGAGACTCCGAGTAGTCAAAGTGTTACTGAAGACAGTAGTGAAACTACAGTAGCTGAGTTAGCAGATATTAAGAATTCAACCCTTGAAGTTGGTCAAGTGACAAGAGAGAAGCTAATGGGCTTGCAGAAGAAGGATGCATCATTAACTGATTTGTTCTTCAGAGTTGTTGATCGAGAAGAGATGCAACAAACTCCTACCTGTTATTATCTGAAGGAAGGTTTGCTGATAAGGAAGTATAGACCTACACATATACCAGGAGATGCTGTATGGGGCGAATATCATCAAATTGGGATTCCATATCCGTTAAGAAAGCAAGGTGTTGCAGTAGCTCATGAGTCTGGACATATGGGAATCAGGAAGACTGTGGAGAAGATCATGAAATATTTTTTCTGGTCTGGACTTCACAAAGATGTTAGCAGGTTCTGTCGTGAGTGTCATACCTGCCAGATAGCTGGAAAACCGAATGAAACCATCCAGAAAGCCCCCATACAACCTATAGAAGTTAGAGGAGAACCCTTTAGCAAAGTGATTATAGATATGGTTGGACTGTTGCCGAAGACAAAGAAAGGAAATGAGTATTTGTTGACATTAATGTCCTGTGACAAGATATCCAGAAGTAATCCCTGTTTGAAACATATCTGCCAAGATAGTTGCTGAAAAACTTGTGGAGTTTTTCTCAAAGTTTGGTATACCAGAAATAGTACAAAGTGACAGAGAAACAAACTTTACTTCAAAGTTATTCCAAGATGTGATGAATTTGTTAGGAGTGAAACAACAGTTATCCACTGCCTATCATCCAGAGACTCAAGGTGCCTTGGAAAGGTTCCACCAGACATTGAAAAGTATGCTGACAAAGTATTGTTCTGAGTCAGGAAGAGAATGGGATGTTGGTTTACCATTAATGTTATTTGAAGTTAGAAGTGCTTATCAAGAAAGCATGGGATGTTCACCTAATGAAGTGATTTTTGGAAGAGAAGTGAGAGGAACGTTGAAGATTCTTGCAGAAAATTGGGAAGAAAATCAAGAGGAAAGCCAAGGAGAGTATGTGAAGAACTTAAGGAAAAGGTTGAAAGAGATTAGAAAATTCTCTTTAGAAAATCTGAAAGAGAGTCAAGAGAAAATGAAAAGGAGATATGATGCTAAGACTAAGCTAAGAAGTTTTAGTGTTGGTCAACAAGTGTTATTGTTCTTACCTGTCATGAGATTTCCCCTCACTAATAAATTTCAAGGTCCTTACAAGATAATTCAGAAGTTAAGTGATAGAACTTATGTGATTGAAACACCAGAAAGAAGAAGACAAAGGAAGATACATGTGAACCTCTTGAAACCTTATTTCTCAGAAACTAAAACTGAAATTGTGTCAGTAACCCAAACATCAGTAACCCAAACAACTTTATCTACAGAAGACGATGATGGCTACGAATTGGGAGCTGCAAGCAAGATGAATAATTCTTCAATTTTGGAAAATTTGGAGGATAAACTGAAACATCTGAGCGTTGAACAAGGTGAAGACTTAAGTGAAGTAATTAGAAGTTTTCCAGAAATTTTTTCAGATGTGCCTAGATGTACTGATCTGACCAAGCATGAAAACAAGATTCAAGAAGATGGAAAACCTTTCAAGCAAAGAGCCTATCGCTTATCACCGTATCATCGAGATGTTTTGAAGAAGGAAGTTGAGTATTTGCTGCAACATGGATTAGCAGAACCCAGGTCAAGTCACTTCAGTTCTCCATGTGTGTTAGTGAAGAAACCAGATGGTTCATTTAGGATGTGTACTGATTATAGGAAACTGAATTCTATCAGTGTGGCTGATAATTATCCTTTGCCTCTTATAGATCAGTTACTTGATAATATTGGGCAAGCCAAATTTGTTTTCAAGATAGACTTGTTGAAAGGATATTATCAAATTCCCTAAGATGGGAATGCCAAGTTGCTGTCAGCTTTTATTACTCCATTTGGACTGTATCAGTATACTGTTCTGCCGTCTGATGAATGCACTCACAACATTTCAATGAGTGATGGATCAACTGCTAGGATCGATAGAAGGAGTAGGTGTATACCTAGATGACATCGTGATTTACTCTACAACGTGGGAAGAACATCTAAAGATTCTGAG
>NC_087210.1:63678211-63688211 GCF_015104395.2 Macrobrachium nipponense
TTCTTCTAAAAAAGACATAAAAATATTGGCGAACACAGGCCCCAATGGGGAGCCCATGGCAACTCCATCGACCTGCGAAAAGAGTTGACCATTAAAAACAAACATTGAGTCTTGCACAGCAAGCTCAAGAAACGTCTTAAAAAGTTGTCTATTAAAACCATGAAACACTGTGTGATCGTCATAAAAAATCTTGTCTAAAATAATGTTGATGGTTTCATTCAGAGGCACATTTGTGAAAAGAGATTCTACATCGAAGCTTGTCATGTGTAGATCACCATCTTGTAAGACTATTTCTTTCTGGAACTCATATCCATTTTTAAGTGAAAATTCGTTGTAAGCAAATTCACTGAGTAGTGAGACAAGGTATTTAGATATTGCATAAGAAGGGCTGTTATAGGCTGCCATAATGGGTCTAATTGTCCACATATATGTAAACCTGTCTATTATAGACGATATGTTGATGACACCTTTATATTATTCAAGGAGCCTTGGCAAAGTGAGATATTTTTGGAACATATCAATAATCAACATCAAAATATAAAGTTTACCATGGAAAAAGAAAACGACAATTGTCTACCCTTTCTGGATATTAATGTAAGCAGAGATAATGGTGATTTTACAACATCTGTGTATCGGAAAAAGACATACACTGGACTTGCTAATAACTTCTATAGCTCATGCTTTAAGAATTTTAAACTAAATTCCATATATACTCTTATATATTCTTCGAGTTGGTCTCTTTTTCATAATGAGATTTTGTTTTTAATCAATTTTTTTTCACAAAATTCTTATCCAAAAAACGTGGTTTTTAAAGTAATTAACAGGCTGTTGTCACAACACTTCTCTGATCCAACACCCTCTTATAATGTCCCAAAGAAAAATATATTTGCCACAATCCCGTTTATTTCGGACAACAACTTTGCAACCAAAATTAAACAAATAATTGAACATGAATTTGGATGCCTTAATATTCAATTAATTCCAATCAATCCACTCAAGATTGGCGTATTCTTTAACTACAAGGACAAGCTGCAGACCTTCATGAGGTCCAACATTATTTATAAATTCAAGTGCCCCGGGATGCCCCGGTATTTTATGTTGGATCTTGTCGCAGTTACTGCAGTTGAGATATTGTAGCCACATGGGATACAGTTATAGAACGGGCCAGAAACTGAGTAAACCCGAATTTTCTAATATAAAGAACCATGCCTCTATATGTAAAATTGAAGTCAACAAAAAGCATTTCTCCATTATTGGTGGTACGAGCCATAGTGATTACTTAACTACCCTTGAGTCATTAATACATCAAACGGCTTGTTCCTTCTTTTAAACTCTAACGTTTCCGCCTCTCCTCTTTATCTCGCCATAACTGAAGTCGTAGGTTGGTGTCAAATCTTGGTCATTCGTTCTTCTCCTTCTTCTCTGAATGGTTTGGTGAGCACTGGGTCTTTTTTACTGTAACCTTTTTAAATAATGTTAATTTTAAAAGTTTTTAATAATAACCCTTTTTTTTCTCTTAATATTTTTTTTAATGTCTTTTTGTAAATTTTAATGATTTTTATGTTATATTTACAGATTGAAAATGCACATAGAACATGTGTGAAACGTTTCGTTTGAATAAACTATGGCCTTGTTGATGTGTTTTATGGACCCTGCTGTATGCCTTTTCATATCTTCACCTGGAATCCGTATATATATATATATATATATATATATATATATATATATATATATATATATAATATATATATATATATATATACATATACATATATATATGAGTGTGTGTTTGTGTGTGTGTGTGTTTGTTTATCTCAGTCATTGTGCAGGCAAGCATAATAACGCCATGTCGTGGGTATAAGTACACTAAATGTATAATGTATATATTTGAAATCAGTTCCATTTACTTGACGGGTAACTGTTTTCATCTATAGCATGGGAGAAGCCAAAGGGTGATATTTCCTTACATTTAACAGCCCTCATAGAACCTCCATTGAACAGATATTGTGTATGTTGTACACTATGTACTTGATACATGCGCAGGATGTAGTTCCAAAATAAAATTTTGGTTTTCTTTTTGACAGCGCAGCTACACTAATATACATATAAATTCTAAACAGCATGTTGCTTACATTATTTCGTAAGTACTATCTTTCATAATGGTCTTCATTTAAAAAATGTAATTAGTAGTTATAAGACTAGAGATTGGTAAATTATGAAATGCAGAAATACTGTGGAATATTATTGGAGAATGACAGAATTCTCTGGCTAGCAAGAAATTCTCTCCGCCAGATCTGCGGAAAAAATCCTTTAATGGACTAACAAGTTTGAGAGATATGGACCAAGGAATCTTTCAGAATCATTTACTAAGTGGATGCAAGACACCCTCTTGTTAATGTCCACGGAATTAAGGAACTAGAATCACCCCCAAATAAGAAACAGAAAGTTTTCTAGTATATGATGATTTTTTTTCAATATTAGAAAGATTCGTTGTTAAAGATACAGCAGAGCATACTCTGTCTAATATCAATAATTAGTGTAGGATATGAAATGCTGTTTCTTTCGTGGCAAGTCACTGCAGTACTAAAATTGTTTTAGAACCGGTAAAAATGTACAAGTAAGTAATTTATGATCATATTTTGAACATGGATTGTGTACTGTTCCAAAATGTCTTAGCCGAGATGTGGATCACCAGCCTTACGTGAAGACGTGCCAGGAATACCGAGAGAAACAAGTAAAAAATGTGCCACGGTTTCTTCGGTGCAATAGAGTTTTCGGTTCAGCCTATAATGCTGTATGACACTCTCAGTCACGGCCCATGAAATTTTCAGCCACGACCCGCTGGCGGCCTATGCTGTATGCACGATCATGACTAACTTTAACCTAAATAAGATAAAATATACTGAGGATAGACGGTTGCAATTTGGTATGTTTGATGAGTGTAGGGTGTATGGGTAATATACCAGTTTGTAGCCCTCTAGCCTCAGTAGCTTTTAAGATCTGAGAGCGGACAGAAAAAGTGTGGACGGACAGACAAATAGCCATCTCAATAGTTTTCTTTTACAGAAAACTAAAAGGATATCAGTGTAGAGTAAGGCAGAGGTTATGAGAAAAAAAAATTAGATAAATAAATTAACACTTTGCAGTATGCCTTCTGAAAGCTATTCTAAACCATCGTGCATCTATTGTATATCTAGAGTGAGCCATATGTGGAAAACTGCCACTAAAGAGAAATGTTACCATGACCCCAGATCATTGTTGCTGTAGCTAAACTGACTCAATCTGAGGCATGGCTCTTTTTCCATCCTACTGAACAGTCTCTGGTACGTATTAGAAGAAATTCTGTTCAATCTTAAGATACATTTTTTCCCCTGGACTGGCAAAAGAATTATTAGATGAATCAATAAGAGAAAAGGTTTAAATTCTCATAAGGCAACCGCAAAATAAAATGAACTACACTGAATCCTGCTGGACAAAATGCTAAAATACCTTATTTTTAAATAAGTATAATCGGTCGTACATTTTAGTTGCTCGATTAAGATAACGACTAGGCGTTGAAGAGTAATGAAACTATATCAAAGTCATTTGCAGTATTTTCTGGTCTACTGTTTCTCCTCTTTTTCACAAGTGTACCACATTTTCAGATGAATCGTTCCCCACTATACATTAATGGGAACAGGAATGAGGTACAGACAGCCGACAATACTTATAAAAAAACATCTACGAGGTATATCCTGTATTCTTCTTCACTGGACAATATTGTAGAAAAAAATGTGTTATATTCATTGTATCGAGTCATTAACATCCATGCCAGATAAGCACATCCCTTTGTTCATTATAAAAAAAAATCCGTATGAAAATATACAACAATGATCCTTTCAGAAGCACTTTGAAAAATCGTGAGCTATTCGATGAAATACCTATTTGATATTCACCTTTTTTTATGGAAAAGTAGTATTTCCAAAAAAAGATATGTATTTTTTCTTGAGAAAACTTCGCGTTTCTGAAAATAAAGGTAAAAAAAAAGTGAAGGGGAACAGTGATTCTTTTGACAACCATAGAAATATTTCGTGACGGTACCGAATATTCAAGGAGGGGATTTTTTTTTCTGTGTGGCGCAAAAGGAGCAAGTCTTGGGTCAAAGTACTTTTCAGAGAGATGTTTCTTTTGTGGGTTAAAACACGCCTCGTGAATGTACGTGAGGGATAAGAACGGGAGTAAAAATAGTTTTCTATACGTACAAAATGACGAGCGAAAATACGCGCATACATACATAACTACACAAATCATACCTACATTTGAATATATATATATATGTATATATATATATATATATATATATATATTATACCTATATATATATTATATATAATGTATATATATGTATAAATATTATAAAAGAAAACCATAGAGACAGCTATTTGTCTGTTCGTCTGCACATCATCATTCCTCCCTCATATCTTAAAAAGTACTGAAGCTAGAGGGCTACTAATTGGTATGTTGATCGCCAACCCTCCAATCATCAAACATACCAAATAGCATCCCTCCAACCACAGTAGTTCTGATTTTGTTTAAGGTTAAAATTATCCATGATCGTGCCACTGGCACCGCGGCAACACAGACCACCACGGCCTGCTGAGAGTTTCATGGGCCGTGGTTCGAGTTCCATACAGCATTGTACGCTGTACAGAAAGCTTGCGCGCTTACTCGTTTCATTTGGACTCGATGTTATCCATCTTCACCTTCTGAATGTCGTTAATATTTAAAAGAAAGATCGCTGTTAGACGTATAATGAAAGGAAGACTTGAAATAACGGCTGAGGAGAAATAACTGACTGAAAAGAATACAGAAGAGAACAACCATTGTTAAAATGAAACGTTTACTAATGAGTAATACAACATTTCTGCAAAAGCAAAATACAACTATATCTTTATGGAAAAATTACATTTCGTTAGCAACTATAGCTTACCCGAATGGGTTCTGTTTCTGTAAAGGCGACTTGATGTGTCAATTTACATTATTTGACATAATCAGGTAGTTATATTATCACTGTTTAAAAGAACACATGGGTTCAGTATACGAACAAGGTCATTATTCGGAATTTCCGAC
Organism: Macrobrachium nipponense; assembly: GCF_015104395.2. Taxonomy (NCBI): domain Eukaryota; kingdom Metazoa; phylum Arthropoda; class Malacostraca; order Decapoda; family Palaemonidae; genus Macrobrachium; species Macrobrachium nipponense. The sequence goes on from NC_087210.1 coordinate 63,683,321, forward strand.
AAAACAGATCATCGTATGTTTACATTTTGCGCATTTTCCTACAAATAAGAGAACAAAATTTATTATCCTGACATCATCGAGGGAATTTAATTCCTATCAATAAGAGAGCAAAATTCATCATCCTTACATCATCTTAGGACTTCAATTCCTATCGATAAGAGAGCAAGCTTAATTATCCTGATATCATTTCAGGAATTTAATTCCTACCGATAAGACAGCAAAATTTATTATCCTGACATCATCTGGGGAATTTAATTCTTACCAATAAGAGAGCAAAATTAATTATCCTGACATCATTTCAGGAATTTAATTCCAACCGTTACGGTAGGAATTTTGTTCAAGAGAACAAAATTCATTATCCTATCATCATCTCAGGAATTTAATTCCTACCGATAAGAGAGCAAAATGTATTATCCTAACATCATCTTACGAATTTAATTCCTACTGATAAGAGAGCAAAATTCAGTGTGCCCGATCTATAAACGGCCTGAAGATTTATTGCTGATCCGAACCATCACCAAGAAAGCCTATTTAATTCTTTGGACCAACAGGTGGGCAACTATAAACCTTGCTGTCCTTCAGACAGCGAAGGAATTTGTTGCAAACTTAATCTAAAGCATCAATAAAAGTTTTAGAAATTCGTGCGTCGATTCGAATTATTCTGAATCGTAGGGATTACGTAACAGATAGAAATGCAGGAACTCAATGCATAAAAAATTTTAAAATAGCGGAAACTGCAGGCATCTAATTAAGAGATCATTCTGGCATCACTGATTAAAGCAATAAGCCGCCGTTGAAGCATGTAATACATCATTCTAGCGGGAGAAGGCATGGAAAACGCATCTCTCACTTTTTTTCCCTCTTACTCCTCCCTAACACCATCGCTACTCTCTCTCTCTCTCTCTCTCTCTCTCTCTCCAACCCTCGTGTCTCTTTCCCTCATTCTTCTCCCTAACACCTCTCTACTTTTTCAAGAGCAACAGTATTTTCACCTTATTTGATAAAATTACTTCGATACTTATTTTATTAGTACAGCTACGCTCGAATCTGACGCAACAGGATTCTTTTTGTATCGTCCAGAATCTCAGACTCAATGTAACGTTGCCAAGTAGTGTTAAAAAATTCTTTCTCATTTCTAGTGCCATACATGTCGACAAGTTTGCGAATTCGCAGCCAGCACTATTTTCCTCGTGGTCATATGAATATGATCCCTTTTATGCAGTGGTAAAATTCGTAAAGTGTGTGATTTGATCAATTTTTTTTTTTTTTTTTTTTTTGCCGTCAATGACAGCGCCATCAACTACCTCTGCAGCATCATAATAGTAGACTTAATAAGCTCAACGGTCATAACATTTTCGAAATACGAATATGAATTAAAACAGGTTTTCTTTGAATGTTGAAGCTCTAGAATGATTTATAGATCTAAGAAAAATAATCTAAGCCTTCTGAGATTTAATCTGTTGCTAAAGAATTTGTAGAAATTACCTGTTCTTGTAGGAATGATAGATGATAATGATTTTAATTATATGGAAAAGAAGCTAATACAAATAACAAGAGCCATGGAACACTTCTTTTTCAACTGGCTTAAACTATTTTCTTAAAAGTATTTCTGCTCACTTTTGGTGTACAATTTATTCATTCACTATGTAACATGAAATGCAAGAATGTGCATATAACTTCATATTATGCTTTCTGGCCAGCAATTGTTAATATGGAGATGTGAATGCTAAGTGTACTGTATTTATAGTAATAAAGAAATCTAACACAGCTAGGCCAAGGAACAATTTCATTTTCATGCACATCTAAATATTCCTCAAACAATCTAAATATTCCTCAAACAAATATAAAATAAATGGTTTTAAGATCGTTTTCATTGTCGCTATTCATTGTAGACCTATATTACACCAGGTGGTAATGTGTTGCATCGCTATTCTCATGGTTGTGTCACAAACAAAGGCTCCTCTCACCAGTTGATATTGGAGGATGCATTCTACTTTTGTGTTTGCTTAGTAGTTACATTTTTTCAGCTTTGAGCCGTAAAAGCAATCTAATAATACTTATTAAGTTTTATGGTTACGTTGGAAGCAATATTAATGTACTGACGAATTTTTCCACTTTTTATTTAACATTTGAACTGAGGTTTGATGATGATTTTTTTTTTTTGTCAAATGCACCGGCGATGAGTGAACGAAAGATTTGAAAATGTTTCGTAACCTTTTTTTCCGAAATTTGGCTAGACGATATTTTCTTAGTTTTTAAATATTTGACCTTATTGTAAGCAATAATCGTGTTTTTGCATTGAAATAAAAGATAAAAATGGAGCACGTTCCAGTTAGTGAATTTTGAACGAAATCCTATGCAGTCCTGTAGCATAGTTCCGAGCAAAATAAAGAATAAATCCGTTCAACTTAAAAAATCTGAACAAAACATTCAATTTAGAGTAAAATGACACTGGCAGGAAAAAAACCATTTACGAGAATAGTACATTCCCAAGATTATGCCAGTAAATCAGTAGAATGTATATTGACAATATATTTCATTTTTAAAACGAAATAGACTCTTGTAATAAAACTAAAAACAAATGCAGCATTAATTACCTTAGGGTATATTCTTTTTCTTTATCTTAGAAATATTTGACATTGATGAAAACAAAAATAGCAGTGGAGCGACAGAAGCAGTAGGTATCAGTTAGCAGAGAAGAGTTGTTGGGAAGGCGAGTACGAGGAAAAATGTGCAATAAAAGGTAACAGAAAGTTTAAAAAACACGGAACTGAAATGAAAAAGTTAAGGGCGCGCACACACTAAAACCAGGAGGAATTTCTAAATTGAAACCTAAAAGGAACAAAACTGGAAGTAGAACTGAGAAAAAAAGTTAAATGACAACATTTAAGCAATAAAAAAATGAGGATAACTATGGCTGTAAAAAATCATTTTTAGAAAATGAAAAAAACACTAAAAAAAAAATTGTAAAAACATCCACGGTCTATATGTGCGCACACACCCACAATTCGTTAGCAACTATAGCTTACCCTAATAGTTTCTGTTTCTGTAAAGACGACTTGATGTGTTAATTAACATTATTTGACATAATCAGGTAGTTATAATATCACTGTTTAAAAGAACACGTTGGTTCTGTATACGAACCATCATGATACGAACAAGGTCATTATTCGGAATTTCTAAGATCATCGTATGTTAACATTTTGCGCATTTTCCTACAAATAAGAAAGCAAAATCCATTATACTGACATCATCTGAAGATTTTAATTCCTATCAATAATAGAGCAAAATTCATTATTCTAACACCATCTTAGGACTTCAATTCCTATCGATAAGAGAGCAAAAGTTACACTCGAGGTCACATTTAGAGGAAATGAAAACAAAGAAAACCAGGGATATATACGAAGCTTAATCCGCCTTTACCGCTGAAGTGTTAGGTTAAAGTAGGGCTGTTTCCTTGTGTATAAAATGACCAAAATGCTCTTAACCGCGAACGACAGAGTCCGGGAGAAACCTCCCGTCACCCCCATTGACATTTTGGTTGGATCATAGCGCACCCATCGCAGTGATAATGAGGGGATTGAGATCACTAAATATATATATATATATATATATATATATATATATATATATATATATATATATATATATATATATATATATAGAGGATAGAAGAGAGAGAGAGAGAGAGAGAGAGAGAGAGAGAGAGAGAGATAGATATATATATTATATATATATATATATATATATATACCTATATATATCTATATATATATATCTATATAATATATATATATATATATATTATATATATATATATATATATATATATATAGTGTGTGTATGTGGGCTGAGTGTGTACGAGTAAAACGCCCTTATGTAAATGGGTTAACCTGTGGCTGCATGCGTATATTTTCGGTAATCTATTTCACAAATAGACATTTTTGTACTACTTGTTAATGCAAACATGTATCTAAATTTGCTCAAAATATATTTTCGGCACAGAATACGTAATAAATAAGAACAAAGACGCACACTCTGGAGATATCAGCATTCGGCAGCCGTCTACCAGAGATGTCAACACAGCAACTGTGTAATATATGGTTCAGAGAACACAAAAACGTCCGCGGAGAAATTGCAAGTGGTTTTGGCTTTGGTGAGCGCTTGCTTGAGGGTAAAGGATTAGGCGAAGGTACGCAAGCCACGTATTGCTTGATAAACCTTCAGAAAACAGGGGTCGAAGCAGAGGAGGCTTCTTTCCTGGAAATCACCTTTAGAAGTTGGGAGTCAAAGAGAAACCGTGATGAGGACAGTCAAAACACTTTCTCGTGTTTTGTAAAAAATAGACGAGAGTAACTTATCATAATCATCATATGAGAGTTATCTGAATTCCCACACAGTTGGCCAAAGGTTTTTGATTCTAAACTGTCATCCGCTGTTTGTTGACTAAACAATACTAAATATAATTCCCTCTAAATCTCTTCGGCCATGAACCCCACATCTATTTTTTCTAACATACATTTACATGATAGGCAGATGTGAATTGAACTGAATAGAACTTAGGCCAAAGGTCAAGCATTGCGACCTACGAGGTCATTCAGCACTGAAACGGGAATTGATAGTAAAAGGTTTTTAAGGTGTAACAGGAGAAAAACCTCTCAGTTCCACTATGAATCAATTGTTAGGAGAGGGTGGAGAGTCATGTGGAAGAGGAGAATATGAAAGGAGGTACAGTAAAAGGAAGGAAAGGGGTTGCAACTAGGAGCCGAAGGCACGCTGCAAAGAACGTTAAGTAAGGCCTACAGTGCACCGCGTGAGATGCACTAACGGCGATACCCCCTACGGAGATATGCAAATGTGATAAACTAACACGTGATTTAACTGAACTCAG
>NC_087210.1:63693211-63695711 GCF_015104395.2 Macrobrachium nipponense
TTTGATGTGACGGGAGAAAAAGTGCCTAAAAAAGGAGAAAGGAGGCCAGCTAACCATTAGAAATTTTGTAATTGAAAGCTCCGGCGCATGAAACCATGGGTCTGAATGGAAGATTGTCTTTGTGAGTTTTGGTAAAGACCATAAAAGTAGGGTAATTCAGGATTAATTACTTTAAATTTCTCTAATAGTTTCAATACTCTTTTTGTCTTGGCCAATTAATCTTACTTTCCTGAAAAAATTCTGTGGGAACGTTCTGGAGGGGATTTTTTCGAAAAAAAAAAAAAGTCAGTTTTTCGTAAAGTATTTGTGTCGCTAAGGAGCTGGTTGATTTTGTCGAGGTAGAAGTCTTTGTCCTTATTACAATTTTGCCGATCTTTGTCGGATCTACTTATTATAACATCTAACTTTTTTAGCGAGTGGATGGCTATCATGAATCTGCGGGGAACAGGATATTTCTTATGAAGGTCAGTTAAAGCATTTAGTAACACTCCTTTAAACATATCTCTTCACGGCTGTAGTTTTTGTCAGATATGAATTTATCAAAAGCCACTATGAAGTCTAGGTTGTTTTTGCGGTCTGGCATAAGGGCAAAGGATAAGCCTAAATTTAAAACTAAATGTTGATTTACAGTAAGGGGGGTGTTGGATAAGTTTAAAACTTTGTCTTGTTGTTCAAGATTATTCCATGCGCTATTATCTATTAGGTTATTTAACTTGCGTAAAAGTCTGTTGGAATGAGTCACGCTATTATAGGCAGCAATGTCGGAACAGAATGAAATCAGATACCTGTATACGTGGTCCGTAGTGAGGAGGCGAAGATTAGATTGAGTTCCATATATCACTCTGCGTAGCACGAAGATGTCGTTTCTCGTATTGGTGATTCTTTCTTCCAGGAAAATCTTGTGTGATAGAGGGAAGGGGTTTGATTGCAGAGTCCATTTATTCAATCCTTTATTCAATCCTGCTTCGCGCTTCTAAGTTGTGAAAAAATTAAATATGTCGCGAACAGTGTTTGAAACAGTCGATAAATGCAGATGGTACAAAAGTGATAATGACAGTTAAGAGAAATTCCAGAAAATGATAAAAGAGAAAACTCTTGCAAGTAGAGACTGCAACCTCATACAAAAATACGCAGGTGAGACAGATGCTTAACCTCCTCCCAACAGTTACACAAATATCCTACAATATGAAAATAAAGAGAAAAAAAAATTCTGAATGACGACCACAAACGAAATATCAAACGATAACATATTGAAACATTTTAATCTGAGGCAATTATGTTGATTAACCAGCGATTATTCTCATTAATTCTCATCACAGTAAAGTTCCATTAGACGATGGCATGATGAAAGGGACTCATGATGTTGATCTACTGATTAGGATGCTCATCACGAACATACTTGAAGAGTAATGCAAATTTCTATATGTTCCCCAGGTGAAATGATTAAAGGGACATTTAAAGTATTTGCAGTCGACGCAATGGTTAGCATCATACAAATACAAGAGGGAAATAACTATTGTTTCAAATTGATCCAAGTTAATTTTTATTTATCGTATTAACGTGTGTGTCAGCATGTGTATATATGTGCACACACACATATATATTAATATATATATATATATATATAATATATATATATATATATATATATATATATATATATATATATATATATATATATATATATTATATTATATATATAGATATATATATATATATGTATATATATATATATATATATATATATATATATATATATATATATGTTAGAAGGATTGACAATGTAAGAAATATGAGATAACGCTATGATGCCAAAGAAAGAATTTCCATACAAAGTGAATGGTAATATGAAGAAGAAAGAGGGGAAGGCCCATTAGCTACTGGACAGATGGGGAAAGCATCTGTGTCCGGGAGTTTTGTCAGACAATACAAGTTAGGCTCAAATTGGTGTAATACACGCAAAACCGATGATCTGACGGTGTACGATACAGACAATGTTTTCTGCATATGATGTTCAGCCATGATTCAACAGACACAAGTATCAAAAGAAGCAAAGACAAGTGTCTTATGTTTTCTAGAGCAAACCTATTAAAAAAATGGCTTCATGTAAATCAAGTAAGTCAGTTAACACAAGAGGATAATGACAAATTAATTGTCACTTCTTAGGTCAGCAATATTCCCAAAAGGAGAGAACTTAGCTGAACTGAGGGTCGTGAAGTGAATCTTTGCTTGGAGGAAATGCAGTCTAAATTGCTAATAAACCTCTTTCTTGACAATGATGTCAGCCACCGCAGCAGATCTGCCAAACCACGACTGTTGAAATCCTGTCAGTTACGCAAGTCAGAATTGACTGCTCTTGTGGCAGTATCAAGCGGTACAAGCTGGAAAATGTCTTCCAGTGGGCTGGAATTCGAATGCAGTGTATCCTTAGGGAGAGGTGCGCACAGCTGACGGATGTGAAGCCTTGTTGAGTGGAGAAATGTACCATAAATGGCAGAAG
>NC_087210.1:63703211-63713211 GCF_015104395.2 Macrobrachium nipponense
TGGTACGTGCCATTGTGGTCTCGTGGGGGACGCCCCAGAGCCCAGGCCTATAGTTTATGGAACAGTAGAGGATGTGGATATCCCGATAATTATAGACTCAGGAGCGTCTATAAATTTAATGGACTATAATTTGTATCAATCCATGTTTTCCAATTACCCTTTGCAACCCTCAACGGAGACAGCCCATAGATTAAATACCCTGGGCTGTGTTAAAATACAGTTTACTCTCGGTGACAGATTACTAACAAAACCATTTTTGGTAATGAAAGGAATTGTGTTGTGTTGGGCAACAGACTTTTGCTGGGTCATCATGCGTGTAGGAGACACAAGATTTCGATCCATGCGGGTGTTAGCAGGATAACAGTCGGAATACCTGGTGTTTTTCTGCCTTATGAGGACGTAATTAGAACGGAGGACATAGAGATTATTGAAAAAGGAGATGTGCTCGGTGATAGTAATGGCAGTGATACAGGTGTTACGAAGAGAGGTAATATTAAAACCCACATTGGTGATATGGGAAATGATTGCGGGGATTCTATCGGAGTTCACGGTGATAACAATGATGGTGATGATATTTTGGATGGTGATGTTGATACTAATATAGATGTTATTTCTGATACCAACAATGCTGGGGATGATACTGAGGGTGGTAATGTGTATGGGGTGGTGGAAAGGGGAGATACTAACCACAAATATAGAGGTGTTTTATCCGAAGATATTGTGTTACTACCTGGTTCAAAGACTGGTAAAAAGTCAAATTGAAGGAAGTGAGAAAACCTACGGATGTGTGTGTTATTGAAAATAGCGAGAGGCTTAGAGGGGTTATTAGCACGGAATCGGTGAACAGTGTATCCATGGATAGGACAGCATGGTAGGAATTACTAAACTGTAATGATAGAGTTAGGAGACACCAGAAGAATACATATATATTGGATTTCCAAGATTGGAGCCGTGATACTGGTTCAGTAGCTATCGTAGAGGGGAAACCTGAGTATTCAGAGGCAGAAATGCAATCAAGGAAACGTATATTTAGAGAACATTTAGCTAATGCAGATTATAGTGAACATGTTGAAGCGATAAGCAAGCTCTTGGCGAAATTTGGGGATGCGGTAGCCTTACAAGGTGATAAATTGGGGTTGACTAATGTGTTAGAGCATAAATTTGGAGAGTGGCACAAAACCTATTTATATTCCTGCATATACCATACCTTTCAAAATCAGAGAACAGGTAGAGAAAGAGGCCAATAGATGGGAGGAAGAAGGAATCATTAGACCTAGCATGTCTCCTTACAACTTTCCCTTGCTAGCGGTGCCTAAGAAGGACAGTTCTGTCCGAGTATGCGTCGATTTTAGATGTTTACATGAAAAGACAATCCCTGACCACTAACCAGTCACATGCATACCAGATCTTTTTGTTGAAATTGGGGGACATAATATTTATAGCTCAATTGATTTGGCGCAAGGATTTTTGCAGGTCCCTCTTAGTGAAAGTAGCAAGAAATATACCGCTTTTTCAGTGCCCAAGGGACACTATGAATTTACGTGAATGCCTTTCGGTTTATCGGGCACTCCGATGACCTTCACTGGGTTATTGAGCAAAAATTTTTTTGTGTATATGGATGACATATTGGTCGCAACACACACGATCGTGCAACACCTGGAAATGCTTACAGAAGTACTTACGAGGCTTAGATTAGCGGGGTTGAAAATTAAGCTAGCCAAGTGTTCGTTCTTCAAAAAGCAAATTACATATCTAGGCCATGTCATATCTAAGGAAGGGGTTAGAGTAAATGACGATAAAGTCAAAGCAATAGCGAATTTTCACACCCCCAGACCAAAGAAAGAGATTAAGTCATTCCTGGGTATCACCAGTTTCTTCAGGAGGTTTGTGAAAGAGTTCTCTAATATAGCAGCTCCCCTAACAAATGTGGAAGGAGCCCCAGGTGGAGAGTTTTCAAAAGCTCAAGGACGCGCTAATGAATCCCCGTTTTGAAGTTTCCAGATTTTAGCAAACCTTTTACATTAGTGACTGATGCAAGCCAGGAAGGTATAGGTGCTTGCCTTATGCAAAAGTTTGATGGGAAATTCCATCCCATAGCCTTTTATAGCAGGAAGTTCAGGACAAATGGTAGCAACGAGAGATCAATGGCTACCATAGATAAAGAAGCCTTTGCAATAGTGTCGAGCTTGGTTCATTTTAAAATGTTACTGATGGGGAACAAAGTAAAAGTTCTTACATACCATAAGCCATTATTAGATCTTTTTAATAAACCCAATTTGTTGCCTAAAAGAGCTCGATGGTTTTTAACTATCAGAGATTTTGATGCAAAGCTCAAATATATAGAGGGCAAATTTAACGTAGTTGCCGATGCTCTCAGTAGAAGTTTTCATGACACAGAAGGTTTCCAAGTCGCGCAAGTCACTAGCGAGGCTATGCAATGGGATATGGGTCTCATAGATCAAAGGCAAGATGAAGACGAGATTCTAGCAGACGCGAAAGCGTTTCTTAGAGGGGAATTAGTCAGGAAACATTATAAGTTGCCTTTTTCGGGTTTGCAGTTTAGAAGGTAATCTATTGGTTAGGAAAATTAAATATAAATTGAGAACCAGTGGAAGTAAAGGAGATACGACACAGATCGTAATTCCGAAAGTCCTAATTCCAGTGGTTTTGGATATAGTTCATTTCAGGTTCAGTAGTCCACACTTGGGAATAGAAAAAACGTATGATGAGGTTCGTGCTAAATACATTTGGAAAAACATGGGGAAAGATGTGGAAAATTTTGTGAGAAATTGTACAGTGTGCAACGCATGTAAGCCTGCGAGGATAGCTTCATGCAAATTAGGATCGTATACTATACCGAGTAGACCTTTTCAGAGAATACATATGGATGTCCTGGGGAATTTTTGTGAGTCTAGGTATGGGAACAATTACTTGTTAGTGAAAATAGATGAGTTTACAAGGATAGTAGAAATTTTCCCACTTAAGCATAAAATGGCTGAAGAAGTAGCCATAGCATTTTTCAATGGTATCATTTGCAGATACGGCTCACCCGAAGTATTGACCGACAATGGTAGAGAATTTGTGAATAAAACTTTGGAATGTTTAGCGGAAGTCATGGGGATACAGAAAGTAACAATTATTCCATACAGACCTGAGGCTAATGGGTTGTGTGAACGAGCAAACAGGAAAGTGCTCGAGGCTCTCAGGAAAACTGTAGGTGGTAATGATAAGAATTGGGACAGACATGTTGATGTTGTTAGACATAGTATTAACACTATGGTTAGAGATTCCATTAAAATGTCTCCATTTGAAACTTTGTTTGGTTGCCCAGCACGAGGCACATTTGATTTGCTAACTATACTTCATCATGGGGAGGATACGATTGAGGCATTGGTATCCACAGCGAGAGAGAGACATGCTTGTCTCAGCCATAATCTCGAATCCACAACCAGAGATATGGTACAGAAAAGTATTAGTATAACATCTGATCCCAAGATCAATGTCGGAGACAATGTATTTTTAAAACTTAATGTGAGAAATGAACTGAACTACAAATTAGGCCCGAAGTTTGAAGGTCCTTTTAAAGTCATTGAGGAGAAAATTGGAAAAAGATTTGTAGTCTTAGAGGAAAAAACAGGTTGGTCGAGGTTAACACATATCTCGAAATTGAAAAGAATTGGTTGTGGTGATTAATATATTGTCGTGCAATTGCATTTTTTTTCTTTTTTTTCTTGCTGTCTGTTTTTTACAATTTGGTGGCGAAATGCTTTTACGTTTTTTTTCTCTCTTTTATTTCCTTCTACTATTTTTTTTCTCATTATGCACATATCTGCAGCGTTTTGGCGCAAGATTTCGGGGTTTATATTTTACGTGGGAAGTTGTTGGAAATACGACAAATTTTTGTTTTAGCTGAGAAATGTGATGATAAACATGTGATAATTCCTGTGTGTATGATATTTGGGGCTGAAATTCTTTGGTTTTACAAGCCGAATAGGTGGCATTGGGGTTTTATATAATTGGTGTAATGTTGTGGGGAGTTATGATTTAAGGACAATTTTTGGGGGGTGGGCACCTTGGTGATATCCTGATGATAAGTTTGTGGAATGTGATTATATGGTGTCAGTATAGAATTTTTTTGGAGAATAAGGGTTTCTGGCATTGCAAGTCTGACTAGACAAATCTGTAGTGCGGTTCGAAGCACCTGAGGTGTTCAAAGGTGGATTTTTGCAAATAATGCTGTGATGAATCCGGTTGCTGATTTTTCCCTTTGGATTTGATTACTCGGAGATTTGTACTATTCTCGTAGATGTTGACTATGGCATTCCACGGAGATGTATCATGTAAGGGGATTGTTCTCCGGTCATTTCTGGTCGATGGGATTGTTGCGGTAGCAAATTCCGTAACAGTACATATTGCATTTTGGGAAAATATTGAATTATATATGTTTTTTTTCTTCTCTTATGTGCCCTGTGTAATGGGGGAAATTTCACTTATTGTTGTTGTTATTATCTTTTTTCCCCCCTTTTTTTCTTTTTTTCTTTTCTTACGAGAGATGTTGTAATTGGTGTTAAGCTCTAAATAGCATTTCTATTTTAGATAGGAGATATAATTTGTTGGGGTATGTGAGTTAGATAGAAACGGTGTTCGGCATTATATATCATGGAGGTTAGTTATATAAACAATAAAAGGGGTTTTTGCTCTTAGACATTATGGGTTCTCTTTTGATAGCGTGTTTGTCAGATATGGGATTATTTGTGAGGATTCAGTGGGTAAAGATTATATTTTGTGTAGTGAGGAATTATTAATAATTGACTAGGATATTGAGTATATTAATTAATGACGGATTTGTGGGGTAAAGCAAGACTTTAGTTATTTAATGATCATGTAGTCCTTTTAAATACGGACACACAATGACTTTAGAGAATTCCCAACTTCACGTGATGGTGACAATGGAAACGACTTCGTTCTACAGTAACAGAGGTTGAGTCGAGTCTATACACGAATGGCGATTCTATGGACTGCCTTTGCAATGGCTGAGATGTCTTCGGTATATCATCTCAGGATACGTTCTGGGATAAATGAGGAGTCTACAATCTTCTATGTGGCGGGTGCGAGTAGCACTTGCATGGAAGTCACGGGGTATTTCCTTGACAATGGGGTGGTGACCATGTTTCCTTCAGTAGAAAACATTGAATCTACAGTTTCGCGACAAGGGGGCGTTGGATACACTCACGAGAGTCACAGACGCTGAATAATCGTGCGTGCTGAGTTGTTTCGAGTTGGTTTATGTACTCAACCAGCATCTACAACTATTCGTCGAGTTCTGTTTTTCCTAGTGACGAGGATGAGCTTTTCATCAATGAACGTTGCACAATTCCAATAATAGTGATCATGCTAGGTGTTAATACTGATGATAATTTGTGCGCTAGGAGTTCTTAAACTTCTGTGCATTCGCCGAGGCACAAGGGCTCCAGCAACGGAGGTAGCCCTAAATCATGTGGCAAATTGATACATCGTGCATTAATTTCTGATGTGGTATGTGACAGGAGTGCACAAAGGACATAGGTGTCCGAGCCATCTTACAAGTCTGTGATGTGTTAGTGAATTACATATCGTGTCTTGCTTGGAGACAGAGTGAGCTGTAGAGGCAGCCTTCTTGAATGAAGGAATCTGATGCGTATGCATTTTTAATCTGGAGGCTGTCCATACTGTTGCCAGGGGCAGTTTGGGGTATGGTGATTATGTACATTCGTTTGTACGGATGTCACAGGTCCAACCGATTGAGGCACTTGGGGGAAAGACACATTCCTTTTGTGATAGGAAGGAGGACGGTTGAGAAAACGCCAGGTGTCGGGAGAAAACCCCATCTCAAAGGTATGGCACATATTTTAAATGACTTAGAAACAGTTGCCTTTGAAAAGAGAGAAGTGTGAAATGTATCTCTTTACTTATTATTGCCTTTGAAAAGAGAGAAGTGTGAAGTGTATCTCTTTACTTAATATTATGTTATGTATCTTTATTACAGATGGGCTCTATTCCATGATATTAGAGACGGGATTCTCTAACTTGACTGATACAATGTAACAATTGACATTTTGGGTCTGGGAGTGAATACTTAGCCAGGAGAGTGGAATGATAATAAAATAGTTTTCTTTGTTGGGCAGACTTGGATTTTATCACTATGACTTATTAATCAATTTACTCTATTTTATGTTCATCTGCTTTGGGTAATAAATAGTTTATTTTGTATTTATGTGCGCTTAATAGCCTAGTGACATGCTTGCAGATAGAGGGCGCCGCCTGCTGCCACAGGTAAGAATTGTTAATTTGTGTAGTTTTGTCAAAAGGGAGAGGGTAAAATATATATATATATATATATATATATATATATATATATATATATATATATATAAATATATATATATATATACATATATATTTATATAGATATTATATATATATATATATATATATATATATATATATATCTATATATATAGATATATATATATATATATATATATATATATATAGTTTTCTTTTTTGTAACTTTTTTTAAGATGTTAACCCGGAGGAAGCAAATCAGTGAGAGAGTGGGATGGCACGGTGGTAGAAAGGAAGTTAGAACGGATGTAAAGTAGAGGTCGCAGCTCGGGGCTGAAGGGACGCTACAAAAACCCTTAAGTATTGCCTACTGCGCACCACAAAAGGTGCACTGCAGGCATTACTCCCTTGACAAAGAGAGAGAGAGAGAGAGAGAGAGAGAGAGAGAGAGAGAGAGAGAGAGAATTTTTAGTCAGTATAAAATCACCGTCAGAGGAGAGAGAGAGAGAGAGAGAGAGAGAGAGAGTTCAGGTTTGGGTTCTTAAACGGGCATATACAAAATATATGGTTAAAACTCCTCCTAACTGACAAAACAAGTACGAAGTTATGGTGGCAGAAGTGAAGGTGCCGTGATTTACATGAAACATTTGTTACACCGATGAAGGTCTCAGTTATCCTGTCACCTTTTCATTCCCTTCCGCTCCATCAAGAGCTATTTTCTGGTGTTTTCAATCGCCTGGGTTCGCTTTTACCTACTCTCTTCTCCTCCTCCCCCCCCCCCCCCTCCCCCACATCTCCAACGCCCTCCCCCCTTTGTTTTTGGGTAGAAAGGAGACAGAGTGAAAAGATAAGGGAAGAGAAAGCGGTAGATGAAAAAAAGACATATGTGGAAAAAGGAAGACGTCAAAATCTGAAAGTAGACAAATGAGAGAGAGAGAGAGACACAGACAGACAGACAGAGAGTTCATATGATGGAAGGCTCAAAGTGGAAAAACAATCATTATAAAATTATAACGGAAAAGGAAGAGTGGCGAAGGGAAGGGGAATGGGGTATAAAGGGTACAAAACTAAAGTATAAAACGACTAATCGACTCAGTAAAAATATAAGACTTACGGTACAATAACTTACAGGCCGCAAAAAACTGAGAGACGGAATGGTCATTAGGTAGTCGTTAAAGAGATAATATTAGGACTGTGGTGTTTATAAAAACAGGACAGTACGCGTAGAGCTCTCAAAAGGGCAATTAGCTGAAGCAGACGAGGAGAAAAGAAAACATAAAGCGTCGCCATCAACTGGGAAACGAAGATTTCAGAGTTTATGTATTTGGGGCATCTTATCGGGCCCCAAGAAATTACCTTTTCATTTGTGATCTCTGATAAACGATGTAGAATCGCTTAATGTTCATCACTGCGGTCTAGTTTTGGCGTTCTTATGGATCCATATGAAAACATCCAAAAGTTGTTTGCATTAGCATGCAGTAGTATTATTTACGCATCTGAATACTAATAGCAACTATAAAGGGTCATCTACGCGTTTATCAGTAGCTTAATATTACTATTTAGTACAACATACATATACAAATTTGACGGTAATAATAAGCACTACAAGGAGTTCATAACCCTAAGAACATTGTTTTCCGTCAATATAATAACATCAGCCTAATAAGGCGAGTGGAAGTAATATCACTGAACTTTCAAGACTAAATATAAATTTACATAATCCTTCAGGATTTAAAACTGTTATTTCATGAGCATTATTAACAAGGTATCCCATATTCGCGCAAGATTGGTAATAATAATAATAATAAGAAAATAATAATAATAATAATAATAATAATAATAATAATAATAATGGACATAGTTTTCCGTGTCGAAAATGAAGGCAATGGTTGCTGGTCCACAATAATATAGCATGTGAGTAAATGGTCTTTAATAGATATTAAAAGCTTTCGAACCTTTATCAGGTTCATCTTCAGTAAAGACTTGACTGAATATGAACCTAGTACAAGGTTCGAAAGCTTTTAATATCCATGAAAGACCATTTACTCACATGCTATATTATTGTGGACCTGCAACCAATAATAATAATAAATTTGCCGAAGAGTAGAACGTGGTAGGATATTCATCATTCTCAGCGGAAAGGAGATTTGATGAGCTCAATCATACACCTTTCTCGACTTCCTAAAAGATGGATTGAAGGGTGCATTATGTTCCTAAATGGGAAGAAATATGGGAGCAGGAAAGTTTAAGAAGTTGGACAGCTAAATGAAAAGAAGTTTTTTTTCTTTAAATTTTCATTCAGTAAATTGTTTACAAAACATACAACAAATCCAGAACTACATACATTTTCATCTAAAATACATTGCTTTTAATGTTACAAAAATTCTTTGTGAAATACTTTAACAATTTCCCTTTCAAAATGGCCTTGATATCTCTCAGGTTTTTTTTATAATAAAAGCTTTTATTCTCTTTATAATCAAACGTTCAGCACATTCTTGTCTTTGAACAACCACGTGTTTACAAAGTGAAAAGAAGTTGGACAGATAAGTGAAAAGAGCAAAAAGAAATGGATGAAAAATAAAAGGCAATAAATCACCGCAGGTAATTACAAGATATGCATTACAAGTATCCCTAGGGCTACCAACCGTTCTCCTCAAGAAGGACCCTGTTTTCTGGGTCCTTCTCTGGTGAAGGAGGAAGAAGGAAGTTGAAGGAATGTATATAACAGAAGTTTTAATAACAATATAAGTAAGTAAAAAATGCGTTGAAGTTTCTTCGGCGAATCAAGTATTCTGTCATGCATATACTGCTCTCAGTCACGGACCGGTGTTGGCCTGTTTTGTTTTCACTCATAGCATTCCCAGACCCACGATCAGGACTAACTTTAACCTTAAATAAAATAGATAAAATAAAAACTACTCAGGTTAGAGGGCTGCGATTTGGTATGTTTGATGATTGGGGGATGGATGATCATCATAGCAATTTGCAGCCTTCTAGCATCAGCAGTTTTCAAGATCTGAGGGCAGACAAAAAAATAGCGGACGGACAAACAAATTCTATTTGTGATGGTAAGTCAATGCTAGCTCACTATTAGCATAAGAGGGTGGAGAACTGGCAGACAAGATATGCATGGTAGACATTATGCGCTCTTTTGAATGCAGAAAAAATACAGAACACAAAGAATGGGAAACATAGCATTGAATACCCTAGATAATAAAACAACATTATTATTTTAAAAGTCATGGCATCATATTTTTATGACAGCGACAGGCAGAATACTAACAAATTAGATTGAAACAAACAAAGAATTACCGACGACAACATGAAGGTTCTCCCTGCAATAAAATATTAATATCTGAAAATGACATCACCTTAGTTCAGTATGGCCTGTTCCATCCTACACAATCAAAAACAACGAAAACACACTCTTGGTACAGCATTGCATTTTCTTGGTGCAATATCTCTACCACCTGTTGCGAGTTCCACTAACTAACAGACTATTTTCTCCTCACTTACGAGTTCCATGCTGGACCGGTGGTTTTCGAGCTCGGCTGCCAATCCGGCGGTCCGAAGTTCGATTCTCTGCTCTGCCAACGCGGAATCAGAGGAATTTATTTCTGGTGATAGAAATTCATTTCTCGATATAGCATGGTTCTGATCCCACAAAAAACTGTAG
>NC_087210.1:63715711-63725711 GCF_015104395.2 Macrobrachium nipponense
CACATTCTCCAATTTTGTCAGGAAATTAATCATATCAGAAGCTTTCTTCTTTCCCACCATTATCCCTACGTTAAGGGGTCGGCTGCTTGATGTGCCTTCTCCAGTGCCTCTTATCAAAGACATCATCCTCCACCAAACCTCTTCTTTCCATATCATATTCCTTACATCATCAGGCATGGTTTACTGTTCATCAACCACAGGTATTGTCGGTTGTCCTCGCCTTTGACTAAAACGTCCACCTACAAGGCAGCAGTTTCCACAGTTATTAGCGGTCGGCCTAACCTTCTACTCAAAAGTAACACTACAAGGAAGCAGTTGTCCTATTAGTCGCCTTTTACGGTAGTATTCTTACACCCCTACCACTTGGTCCCATAACAGAAACATTACCTACGGTCAAATGCTGAGAAAATATAATTTGAACTCTGCAGATAACAAACAAGAAGATTCAAAGAAGTTCTGAACAAATATTAGACACTTCCCCCAAACGGACGACTTTCTCCCTCTGCTTTGGCCGCGTCGTCATTCATCCAAGATTGATTTTCCCTGAATGGATGTCACTCAAACGGCAAAGATATAATACAAGCAAAATTTGATGTTTTCGGAGAAGAATTTGCGAAGAGTCCAACACGCTGTTGGGTATATATGATTTTCTTTCAGTGGTCGAGCGACGTTTGCGTTACCATAGTTTATCTGGTTTGAAGAATAGATGAATAATAAAAAAACACTTAGGAATGCTGCTATTCTTAACCTATCTAACTATTTATCTATCTATTTAGAATTATATATATATATATATATATATATATATATATATATATATATATATATATATGTGTGTGTGTGTGTGTGTGTGTGTGTGTGTGTGTATGGTATCTAAAGGTATAAGCCATGAAGGAATTAAAAACAACAGAGTTTCTGCAAGATCTTTTGAATCAACGTCCTTTACTTAGCAATCCGAACATGAGAAATTGAGAGTACAGGAAAGGTCGTATAGTGACAGATAGGGATTATAAGGAGATTAGTACCTAGAATCCAACACACCTGAAGAATGAGTAACTTTTCCAAACAAGCATAAACATGGGTACAATTTAAGAACAAATCGATTTAGTCCAACTGCTCAGAGACAGTGACAAGACAATTAAAGGATTATATGTATGCTTAATATGTTTTAGTGAATAAGTTTTTGTTTACCAAAGATCTCAAAGTGGTCAGCTGCCACCCTGTATAATCCATTAATTGTCTTGTCCCTCTGTCTGAGCAGTGGGACTTAAGCTTTTTGTTCTTAAATTGTACCCATGTTTATGCTTGTTTGGAAACGTTACACATTCTCCAGGTGTGTTGAATTCTAAGTACCAATCTCCTTATAATCCCCATCTGTCTCTTATACGACCTTTCCTGTACTCTCAATTTCTCACGTAGGTCAGTTCGTCTGCTAAGTAAAGGACGTTGAGTTGAAACATCTTGCAGAAACTTCGTTGTTTATCTTTCCTTCGTGGCTTATACCTTCATTTATGGATTTATCACGTTCCAAACTTTCGTGATTCAGTTATACACACACACACACACACACACACACATATATATATATTATATATATATATATATATATATATATATATATATATATATACTCATATAATCTCATATCGTAAGGAATGGCGGTTATCTGGTAATCTATGGGAGTCCTAAGACCGGAAGCTGCTTACCATAGGAAGATCCTAAATTGTCACAAAGGCTTGGACTAGGGTATGTGCATTCTGATAATTTTTGGTTTATTTTAACAGTATATATATATATATATATATATATATATATATATATATATATATATATATATTAATTATTATTCAGAAGATGAACCCTATTCATATGGAAGCCTACAGGAGGGGCCACTGACTTGAAATTCAAGTTTCCAAAGAGTATGATGCTCATTAGTAAGTAACAGAAGGTAAAGGGAAATACGGAAATAAGAGATCTGACTTAATAAAAAAAAATATTTAATGAATTAGGGTAGTAATGCATTGGTTCTACGCTTAAACTTTAGAAGTCCCAATTCCAAATCCCCAAGGATTTGTATAGATTTATATGCATTTTTGACATTATGCGAAGCCATAGGGCAGCTAAGCCCATTCAGCGCCGAAACGGAAATTGATAGTAAAAAATTGCAAAGGTGTAACAGGAGGAAAATCTGGCAGTTGCACTATGAAACAATTGTTAGGAGAGGGTGGGCAGTAAGAATGAAGAAAGAATATGAACGGAGGTACAGTAAAATGAATGAAAATAGTTGCAGCTAGGGGCCAAAGGGACGCTGCAAAGAACCTTAATTAATGCCTACATTGCACCGAATGAGGTGCACTGACAGCACTAATCC
Source organism: Macrobrachium nipponense (assembly GCF_015104395.2). Taxonomy (NCBI): domain Eukaryota; kingdom Metazoa; phylum Arthropoda; class Malacostraca; order Decapoda; family Palaemonidae; genus Macrobrachium; species Macrobrachium nipponense. The sequence continues at coordinate 63,718,083 of NC_087210.1, forward strand.
CCACCCCCACACCGCCCTCTACGGGGCACATCCTCAAGGAGACTGTTCCACAGTCCAATGGTGTGAGGAATAAAGGTCCTCAGAAACTGAGAAGCACAATCACTGCATATTAGTGATACAGTTCAGCGAATCTGGTTGTTCTTAATAGGAAACAGTCATCAGGGATCAAATTTGAATGTGAAATACCTTTATTAAAATACATCTTATGAGTAAGTGACAAACAGGAGACCATTTCATTTATCAGTGAAATGGCAACATGCAGGATACAAACGAATTAAGATCGGTCTTTTGGGGACCAAATTCGATGCAACATATTGCGTTTTTTGCACAATGCAATAACAAGAATGGCAAAGCTCTGTAGCAAAACGTCTTGGGAAATCAAACGAAATGGCGTGATAGATGCAATTATTTCTGATGAGAATCAACAGTAAGATATCCGGTAAACAGCTCATACGTAGAAAGAAATTTCTGTAGGAAACTATAAAACAAGGTAGTCTCATCTCTTAGGGCAACACGTCTCCACCACTGAACTACTTCACATTTCTCGAATCTGAAGCGGGGCGAGCAATCGTATCCATCCACATGTTCCCCTCTACCTGGCATTAATGACTAAGAAAAAATGTTTACACAGGGATGATAAAGGAAAGGTATTCGTCGGGTGTCGAATATACTCGCTAAGGCAAAGGTACCAATGCTCCAGAGGGCGAGGGAAACCGATATGCGAAAAGGCGAAGAAAAGGTTCGTAGCAATACCCGACATCAGAGAAGCAAACGGTTGTACAATTTCCCCGTCAAAGAGACCCACTTCTCGAAGGCAAAAACTTGGTAAGTGGAGAGCAGAGGCAGAGCAGAATGTAACGCATCCCACCAAATGAACTTCGGCATCAAAGAAACCTTTTGGGGTCTCGTGGATTAATACACTTTCCAGGGGAAGTTTCAGAGCAGGGCACAATAGGAAATGGAATGTTTTCTCAACTGCACAATATACCCTTAGCTATTAAATTCGTTCAGCTGGCATTTGCTTTTCGATTAACATGCCTGTCTGGTTCTTCTAGTTAATTGCCAATAATTTCAACATTATAGCTAACAGTTATTAAAACTATAATGTGCGTAAAACTGGAAAGGTCCATGAAAGGCTGTTAGCCTGTTACGTAATATTCAGATTTCTAGCTCCCGAAAAAATAAGCGGCACCCATTCTCAACTGTATAACTTACTTTTCATCCTTCCACAAAGCTACGCAAATGAGGGATGCGATAGAATCTTTCTAATTATTTACCTATACTATTTATGTAATTTTAACATATTTACTGCAAGAAGTAATAGCCGAAAAATTCAGAACTAAATCTAGAATTTCATTAGATGCTCAGAGAAAAAATGAAAGAGGTTTCGAAGGAAGAATGCTCTTTTCACGATACGATCCCGCAAACGAATGATAAACCTAGAAAAAAAATGGATTACAGTCTTTTATAGATATTTACAAGAAAGTTTAAGGCTTTCGGAAAAGTCAGAACTAAGTATTCGCATTAATCCAACTGACAGCTATCAAATAAGCACAAAAACAAAGGTCCTCACGATCCTAAAATAAACATTTAAAGTGTTTCAGTTAAATGCTGGTTAACATATTGATACGAAGGAGGTTAGTCTATTAACCTGATACTGAAATATAACATAGTTATCTGAGAAGGTTTCGTTAGATGCCCTAGTAAAGTACAAAACCTAAAAACAAAGATCCAAATGTGTGGGGGTAGTTGAGAGAGAGAGAGAGAGAGAGAGAGAGAGAGAGAGAGAGAGAGAGAGAGAGTGCATGAATGACAGACCAAGACGAAGAATCTTGATGCTGAAAGAATCTTTTTGTTTGTGTTATAAGTAATAAGATGAAAATAATAGTCTTTTATTAAGAAAATAGGCTACAGGCACAAAATAGGAATGAAAGTTTTCATTTCCAATCGTCTTTAACGGAGAATGCTATCCATTTACAGAAGAAAGGGAAATCATAGAAAAAGTAATTTTCCTTAATAATTCAGAAATAACTCTGAAATGACACCTTGATGAAAACGAAATGTCTAACATGCCATTAAGTTGTGTAAGTCGCAATATGAGAAACTAGCGTCGAACAAAAAAAAGTGCTCCTCCAATTTTGAACTAAAACAAAAATGGGAGTGAAATTACCGGGAGTGAAATAACCGGGAGTCAAATTGACCGGAGGCAAGCTACCGGGAGTCAAAATACCGGGAGTCAAATTACCGGGAGTCAAATTATCTAGAACCGTTGCATTGTTTCCAGAACCTCTTGCTTAGGTAAATCTAAAGTATATGGAAAGAAGCAGAAGTAATTTTCTGCTTTTTTCATAATTTTTGACATTACACAAACATTAAGCAATTAACTCTGTATTTAGTTGTTCAAATTGGATTTGGTGGTATGTTGCCTTGCTTCCGGAACCCCTTGCGTAGGTAAATCTGGAAGCGCACTAAAGTATTTTTCCATGTTTTCTTCATTTTTGACATTACACAAACCTTTAAAAGCAATTAACTGTTATTAGCTACTTACAGTTATCAAACTATTGTTAGTGAACTCTTCAACATTCACACCTTTTTAATTGCATCTCAAGAGAAACATTACACCATTCATTCTTAGAAACCTACCTAAGTTTTGGAGAACTTGTGAGGTGGATCGTATCGTATGAATCCCACTTAGGACCAAAATGCCGACACTATGCATTGAAATAATCCAGTGAACCTAATTACATACATCATTCAACCAAGGCGTATTTACTGCGATATCAGAATCCGGTCGAAAAGAAATGAACGTTGCGTTACTACATTCGGTATGGTTTGTTGGCTATGGGAACCGTCATACTCGAATAAGAGAGTTGTCATTTCAAGAGCACACAGACTCAGATTAAAGGCACAAATATCCAGGAAGTGCGCTGTTATATCAGCGACAATTCTCCTTTGATAAACAGAACTTTCGATGAACACTCACAGTAATGAATGTAAACTCATACATATCCATAGCACACGTCTTGTGAATTTTCCTCTGGCTACAGGAACGTTTGCATAATGAGGGTTCAGGTATGAAAATCCAAAGTTATAAACGGTTTGCATAATATATATAACAATAAAAGTATAGGTTTAAACTAAAATATACAAACAAAAATAAAATAAAAATGGTATTAAAGTTACAGATTAAACGTAATTAGTGTGAAAAGACTATACGACTAAGGAAAAAATAAAGGTTGTATTAAAAGCTGTTCTCAGAGAGAACGAATTTCCACCTCGATTCACAACTGAGTTTCTGTCTTCTGCTACATTATAGAATAAGCTTATATGACGATTTGAAGAGTAAATATAAAAAATTATGCATTGGTTGTTCTTTTCAATGTTAAAGACATTTTTGATGCTTGAACCCACTTATACCCCTCTACACTTGGAATAAATTTAAAGCTAAACGTTTCATGACAGCAGAGAGATTATCATCCATTCTCTTATTACAATGCAAGGAATATATTCTTTTACGAGATCGTATTATGCAAAACTGGTGTTAATTTTGGCTAAGTGCATCAATACGGTTTTATCATATTTCAATGTATCTTTTTGTAACTTTATACATGTATCGTATATTTTACAATGGGTTCTTAAAAAAAATTTTAAAAAGGAGGATCGTTATAAATGTATCGTATATTTTCCAATAGATTCTTAAAAAACAAAATAAAAAACAGACAGCGGTTCGTTAAAAGAACTGAAATAAATTTGAATTTATAGTGATGGATTGCGTAACAGACATGTGGTACGCACATACATTCACAGAGTTGAATGGGAGTCTGTATCATAAAAATAACTCGTGTTACTGACGATAAAGGGACGAATTTAAAAAAAAAAAGGGTGGGATGTTTCATGGACTATCGAATGTCTATACTTAAACGTCAGTCTAGAGATGCAAAACTGAAAAGTGTTCGTTGCATGCAACACTCGTTATCCGAGGCTCAGATTGGATAGAGTTAATCGACGGTGCAGACTGACTGAAGTTAGTGTGATCCTCCAATCCGGTCTCCCCACCCATCCCACCAAGCAGTCGAGTAATCTAGTGACCCATTTTCGCATTCCAAACAGGGCCGATGTGACCTCTCTATTCTTGAAGAGTACTGTTACTCAAGTTTTATTTATCTACGACTTTTGTATTCTCCATACCTGCTTCGTTTGTCTTTGTAATTTTCAACAGAATGGAATTAAATGGCAACAGTCCAATTAAACAATCACGAATGACATTCATCTTACGATACTTTACATCTGGAGTAAGTTTCAGTGCCCTCTGTCAAAATCCTCTGTCTTTTATTGCTTCTTATTTAACTTAAATGAACACGGAAGATGGCAGAAGGAAAAAACTGGTTCTTATTAAAAAAAATCAGTCGTTATTAACGCTGTGCCGTACGAGATAACAAGACTCCACTAAAACGCTAAAGCAGATTAAGGAAAAACTAATTACGTCTGACGGTCCTCAGGTTGTTCCAAAGGGAGAATTGTGTTGTGCGGATTTTAGCTTAAGTGAAGTTATCGAACTCTAAAAATAAAACAAAATGAATCTTAAATTATTTCAAGAAACATTAGTTTTGGCTGTCATACAATGTGGCTGTTTGCTAAAATTATTAATAAACTAGTAATTTGCCATTATCTCACATAATTCCGAAAAAAAAACTTTTTTTTAATCTTCTAAAGAGTACAACGTCTGATGTCAAAGATATACAAATACGATGAAGACAACAAACGCCTATGCGAGAAATTAATCTAGAATTAACATGATTCATTTGTTAAACGAGTAAAAAGAACACGGCCAAGAGGACAATAATAACTGCAAGCATGTTTCTAGACGACATTTATCTTCTGCCTGCAGTTTTCATCAGACTGAAAGAAGCAACATCATCAGGTAACCTTAATGATGGCCACTATTAAAACTAACAAGTGCGCAGAAGTTTTTTCGGAGCAATCAAGTTTTCTCTACAGTATATAAATGCTGTCTGAAGCTCTCTGCCACGGGGCATAAACTCTCAGCAGCGGCCTATGGTACTTTCAGCACCGATGGTGGCTTGTATTGTTGGCAGCTATAGCGGTGCTGTACGCACGATCATGGCTAACTTACCCTTAAATAAAATAAAAACTACTTAGACTAGAGGGATGCAATTTAGTATGTTTGATGAATGGTGGGTGGATGCTCAATGTACTATTTTGCAGCCCTCTAGCCTCAGTCGCTTTGAGGATCTGAGGGCGAACAGGAAAAAGTGTGGACGGAAAGACAAATAGTCATCTTAATAGTTATCTTTTAAAGAAAACGAAAAGCATGAAAGGTTAATTCCTATATTAAATGTCTCACGTCTGTTTTAATACGTTTTCCCACTCCATATTTCCCTAACAATAGCAAAATTATTCTCTAAGCAACTAAGAAATATGCTTTATCAACAATACCATCAGATAAGTCAACTACCAAGAAAAGATATACATTTAAATGCCAACCCCTTATAAGCACAATAAAATTGTGTATATGATCAGGATACAAAGGATGTATAGACTCATTCAATAAAACCTAAACGGCCATAACTTATGCCAAAAAGTGAAATATATAATTATAAATCAGAGTTCGTAAACACCCGCAGTGATACCGAAATCATGCATACTACAAAGAGGAGTGAAAAAATTTTATTACAGAACACAAGGGAACACAAGGGACCCCTCATATTCTTTCCAGCAGTCGAGTAAACTTAAACGACAATTCCAATCATTGAGGCACCTTTCTCGTTCATTCCAAAGCCATTACCTGCAAGGAAAATGTTCGACTGGAATGGTGACAATTGATGGTATCTCTTTAAACTTCTGAAAGCCAATCGAAGTTTGTTGACGCTGAATGGGACAAGGGATTGAAAGGGAAAAAAGAATCCGTAAATTGAACCTTGCTTGACGCGTCACTTCTCCCAATACCTACGTAATTTTGGCAAGGAGTTACTTTGGGGAGTAAAGGTGTATCGTGGATCTAAACCTTAATTTCATTTTTAGAAAACTGCTCCCGTTTGCTGTAACATACAGGAAGTAACACATGATTGCACAACGGACAGCGAGATTTGAATATATGCTTAAAGAAAATTATTTTGGTTAACAAAAGCATAATTTACACGAACTCATAAGAAATATTGCCTGTGATTGCAGATGATGAACTGCAACGCATCCTTATGTTTGTAACAATTTCAAGGATAGTTTCACTGCTTCAGCGAACTAAGTACCGGAATAGTTGCACGTGCTTGATGGAATATTGAATGAGATTAGCAACATAAGAGTCAGACGACACGAGTCAGAAATGATACCAACAGAGAAATTATTGAAGTGGTCCCATAAATAAATGAGATAATGATAAAAAGAAGAATAGAGCGTACAGTCAAGTAAGCTCCAGTGAGCATAACAAGAATTTGAAGACCAGGCATAACAAGCGAAAACTATGAGACGGGGACGCTGATGGAGATTTGTGGTAGATAAAAGCACAGCATAGATATGATTGGCTAAGTTTCAGAAACCCTTTGGCTCACTCGGTTCGGCGGCGGCGGTGATGATAACGATGGTGTACAGCAAGAGGGAATAAGGGATCTTATTCCATCTAGGTGTACTGTACGGGACAATATGTCCCTGTATTCGCGTCAAATCTGCACTGCACTACAGCAAAATCAGAAGTGTACGCACACACACACACACACACACTGTAAATATGTGCAGCAACAGCAATTTTAAGTTAAATGAATAAAATATACATAAGTACTCAGAAATTAGCACTTTATCTAACCTTTTGGAAATGAAGTCTTAAGTTTTTCTTGACGTTCTGTAGCTCGAAGCTATTGGTATCTCGAGGAAGGCAGGGCTGGGTATCACAGTCCTGAAATGCATAAGTAGTTTCATTACTGAAAAGCATTCTCGCCCAGCAGCAACTTTCAACTAACTTACATTTTCCTTTGGGCTGTTTACTGCAACTGGAAGGCGAATTCGACTCAGGCTCTTGTAGAAAGAATATGTGATAACAGATTGCATATAAATGATCGGAAATAAATCCGGAAACAAACCAAATGATAGAAAACTGTAGCTGATAAACTGAAACGCATTGAAATCTAGATTAGAAATTGAAACGCCTTGAAGACATCTTTGAGTCAATTAGCAATTATTCATGCTGCATTATGTTATGTATAATTGTTTAGCACGTACAATTTACAAAATGTCTCTTGGGCTTCTTATATTTCAACACAGTTTTTTACATGAAAACTTTGTGATTATAATGAAAATTGTATACCTCAACCATGATATGAATACTGCAAGGAAAAGTATTATTTTTGTAAATGTAATCAAAGAGAATCTGTTGTGTGAAATTACCAAGACAAAATCTGAAGGAATGATAATCGTATTTAGTGTCCTACATCATTTACCCTTCACACTAAACTACAATAAACCAAAGAATCAAGGGTCATTTAATTTCGAAATAAGTCCCGAACCACTGTTTGCTCGTTCAAGAACCTATTCACTGAGCTGTTCAAGTGATCAGGCAGGTGGCAGACGAAGCAGCTCAGAAAGACCTATATACCAAGGCTACCTCCTCCTTTGCAATCC
>NC_087210.1:63733211-63745711 GCF_015104395.2 Macrobrachium nipponense
TGTGTGTGTGTGTGTGTATGTATGTATGTATGTATGTATGTATGTGTGTGTGTGTGTAAGCATATATAGCCGACTAGTACAAATGTACTGTTACAAAAGAATTCCATTTTATAAACTTAGCCCATAAAAACGCCAAATTATTGAAAGACATTACTATATTTCAGAGACTTCTGTCTCTCTCTTCAGGTAAGAAATAAATAAGAAAAGTTACAGGGCTTTTTTATCTGCCAATATTAAGATACACATCATATAACACAATTAATCCTACCTTGGGAATAATACATATGTCGGGAAGTAGAATTGATAAGTATATCTGCGTTCGAATTCTTTATTCGGGATTGTGAGTTAGCTTGGTATAAAATTAGTTTTTAGCATATATACACATTTATACATATACATATATATGTATATATATAAAGACAAAATCCACAAAGGTACGTGAAACAACAGAGTACCATCATGGATTTTGTCTTTATTTACATATTGAACACGTTCCATATTTTGGCGATTCAGTTATACATATATATGTATATGCATATTATACAGTGTATCAAAACAGATGACTTGACCATTCATCTTTCAAGCGGCAGAGCCACTTAATATTCATAATTCATCACAAATTCCCTTTAATATTGATATCAAAGCCGCATTTCTGAAAGCCCTGCAAAAAACGCTTGAGTTAATCTTGACCAAGGTAACATGAAATCATCTTTAGCTAGTCTTTTATTGACAGCATTTTTTGGCTATGTTTTGCTCCTCAAAAGTTGTATCACAAAGTTGAGATGATTCTAGATTTGAGAGGGAGTCAGTGCACCTAAAATAATCCAAGTGCAACTCTACCCAGAGGGTTGACATCCTTTATTAATCTTGTCACTGTCTAGTGAATTTTACAACTTCTTAAGTTGTATCTTAGGCAGATTATGGTAGAGTCTTTTTCATTAATAACACTATTAATCACAGTTTTCCTAATACAGCACTCATCAATATTAGCAAAATTGATTCAGGATTAGGCTCAGATTACTAGTGACGGTCGTAATTATCAACAGTGATGAAAATCACAACAAAATTGACAATGTTGATAAAGATGTAAAGACTATGACAAACATAGACAAAACTAATGCTGAATCACTAAAGACAAAAAAAAAGTGTTACTGATAAAATCTACAAAAGAAGAGAGCACAACAGCAAATGCAAATGGCAAATTATGAGTAATTATGAGCAAAATAACGGCGCCGTTTGAACAGGTTAAAACAACGAGAGATGGACACTTATTTGTAAGATTTCCAGAAAGCAAAAACTTAGAATTGGGAAAGAAGGAGATTCAGAAAATCAGAATATATCAGTGAATGACATGAGTAAACTTAAACCCAAAATATATAAATGTAGTATGTGTCCCGAAGGATGAAGATGACATTGTCACTACCATTGTCAAGAAAAATCCCTGGATATGTAATTTCATTCATGAAAATTGTAAAGGAAATGTAAACCAAAGATGACAAATATATGCATTATATCATTAAATGAACATCACAAATACGAAATGCTATCTATGACAGAGGTGACAAATTGTGTACACTGTAGTGTCGGTGTAAAGCATACGACTGTTACACACCCCATCAGTGATATAAATGTCAGGAATTTGGTCACAGAGCAATAAATTGTAGAAATGACCAAGTCTGCTCTAGATGCGGTGAAAATCACAAAGCAAATAAATGAGTTAGCAACACCGTAATGTGTAAAAATTGTGCAAAGAAAGGCCATTGTGATACTATATATAAAACATATGATGGCAACAAATGCATAGCATATAAAGAAAAAATGTCAAAAGCGAAAAATGATACTACTAATCTTCTAAGACTATACAACAAAATACCGCCTAAGGTGAAGAGCATACTAGAAGAAAGAAAATTTTAGAAAACAGAATAAAAGATCTTCCTTTTCTACAAGAGCTATGATGCTGACGAGAAAACAATAAAAGACATTTTTAAAATATGCGAGGCACCTTATTTGGAAACTGATCAAGTGCCCGCCAGAAATCATATCCGAACGAATCCTTGTGCCCTTCAGTCCTCTGACAGCAATTTCGATACAAGCAGTTTTATGAGTGAATGCCCAAGCTCTAACTCCTTCCATATTATAAAATTAATAAGTAATAATATATGCGACCCTGTATTTATCGCTATTAAGATGATTACGCAATACTTCCTCAAAAAAAGGAAACTCCAAATCACACATACTTAAGCACAGGCCTATCCTTGGTCTGGAGAGTCAATATTCAACAAGGTGTGATCCGACCTCCAGCTTATTCGACGCGCCTGCTAAAATCTAGTCAAATAGAGCCTCGTTTCACCAATGAAAATTAAAATAAATGCGCTATATTTCATTGGCAATAATTCTAATTCTCCTATACTGTTTAACATGCATATTATATTTTCTACATTTTCAATATAATAATAAAAATCATAAATATTCTATCCTAACATTCCTGTATCTTTAACTCAACGCGAAACACCTTTTTCAGACAGTTTTAAGCTTTCCTCCCCCCTCCCAAAAAAATCAACAACAAAGCACTTAGCAAGATTACTCCCCAAGTAAGCGAAAATAGGTAAACAAAGGAACCTTTTACTTACTTTTGAGTGGGACGTTGGTATAAGCCTTCAACGGGTTAAGAGGGAACGTTTGATAAACTGTATGAAACTTTCAAGATGATTCCATGTCCTAGCTATGAACTGTAGCCTGGTTAACGATAATTATTTATAAATGATTTAATGTCATACTACCTAAACTTCTTAGCTTAACACCACATCATTCTTTTATAATATATATGACTCCTGGTCTTCAATGGTTTCCCGTTGGCTGAGAATTTCTTTTGACTAAAAGTCAGGATGTTCGTAATCACAGGCTCTCGTAATTACAAGGAATGACGTCTGAATAAATGACCGGCCGGGCGAATGAAGCCTGTCAAGTCGTATTATGCGTTCGCTAGATTCAATGGCAGTCCAGAGTGCTCTTCAAAAATCATCCTTCGAAGCCATCTGGACAGTCATTGGGAAATTTCATGGTGAACCCCCATCTCACTTGTACATGGCATTTTCTGATTCTCTCCTTTACGTGGAAACATAGCCCTTAGATGGTTACTCGTTTTCTATTCCATCTAAGTGGAATCAGTGGATGAACACATTACATAAAGTAGATAAACCTTTTCGTGAACATTTTCGGGTTATAACCTCGACAGTCAATTATGTTTGTACCATTTACGCGCCACACACTGTAATACACCACCAAAAACCAGAATACAGATACTACTAAACTACTATGAGATTCAGGGTCTCTGTAACACGGTTTTTTGGACTTTGCTCCTTGTCAAAGCATCGGATGTAGCTGAAAGTTGACATATGTATATTTTACAACCACACACAAATTTTGTCAGCATTATCAATAACCTAAACCCGATAGTTTTAATTTTTATAGAGTAAAAATGATCTTGCCGGAGCCATGGCCAATGATTACGAGCCAAGAGTCGAAAAACATTCATTACGTAAGCAAGGTAAACAAACACCTCTTGACTAAATGTTGCCCCGCCCATCCACCAGACAGAAATTCCATTGGCTCTGAAACCCAAAGACTTTATGAATGGCAGAACGATACATAGATGTGGGTGGGGTATCAGTGCTAGCGTAGTAATACTACTGTGGCAGTAGTGCCGCAACAGTATAGCAGTAATATAGATGAATTAAACGTTTAGGCCAACTACTGGGATCCTTGAGGATCATTTAGCACTTCTTAGTTTTTATTGCCAGAAGTTAAATTTTCTAATCCAACAATGCCCATGGTAGCCTTCAGTGTTATCCTGAATTATAACGAGGCGAAAGTGGGTGGAGCCTTATGAAGTTACCATTCTGACGATAATTATTGGTGAAGGTTTAAAGCCAATATACGGTACCGGCTATTTTTTTTCAGTAAATAGGTAGATAGCCAAATAAAAATTGCTTTACATTGGATATAGCAGTTATCAAAACAAGCTTGTCTACTATGTTTTTGATAATTACCAACTATTCCCTACATCTTGTCAATCTGATTGTGACCTATAAAGTAGACTGTAATTTCTTTGGAAACTTATTTTGGGAGTTAGACTAATAATCGAAGTGTTTTTGTATTTATTAACATATTTTGGTGGTTTGTTCATTATGACAATTATCAGTGGAGAGGTTCCAGAGTTCATAAAGGTGTACTGCTTTGCTTGTATTTAAATTTGTATGTCATTGTTGCCAGAGGTTTAGCCTTCGTTCCGTACAGCCAATCATCCATCGAGAAAGAGAGAAGAAATGCTGTCATAAGTTACGTAACGAGTGCGTTCGAAACCTTTTCTCTGAGTAAGTTGGCCTGTCTTCAAAAAAGGTCACTTTTACATTATAAGTATCAAATTTATTCAACCTACGTAGTGCAGAATACACTCAAAATTTATGTGTTGATATAATATGTTATTCTGAATAAGCGTTATATTTATGAAATGCATAGATAAAAAGTTATTGCGAAAAAACCGTGTTACAGAGGCCCTGAATCTCATAGTAGTAGCACTGCTTAGCTGCCTCTTCGTTCTGTAGGGAGGATATTGTTTACATAGGAGCGGAACCGATGCACCGTCTACCGTGTCATACAAGACCGCTGAAAGATGGTTATATATCTTAACAACCATATTGTGTGCCATGCAACTTTGCTGAACGTTATCATTGCTTTATAAATTTTCTTATAAAGCTACTGATGGGACAGTGTTTATGAAAAGAAGGATATATTATAGGGCACTTTCTCTAAGAGTTCATTTTTATACGATGAGCAAAGCGAGAGTTACTGCTGGCCGGGTGAGTCCATACGCGATGCTCTTGTGACTAATGAAGCTTGCTAACAATTATCAGTTCCTCCTCTGTGAAATTGACAGTATTTCCTCACTAGTCCATTTGTGAAAAAACAGCTATCAATGGCCATGCAGACGTGTACGAATAGATCAAGGAAATGTATTCTATTAGGTACAAGGAAGGCCGAATGCGTAATTCTGAGTTTTCTTCGATCTAAAGTGAAAGGCATTGCAGATGAACATTACGCCAATTTAGTCAATTTTGTAACGGGATTTATTCTGTAAATGGACGTTATTACATTACTGGTAACTAATCACCCAATTTATATTGCAACCGAACGTTAATGCCATTTCTCAATTATGAGCAAAAATACTTTCATCCGTAGCAGCTGAATATAATTCTCAATGAAAATCACAGATGCCATTTTTCATTCAGGTAATGATTATATCAACGAAAATAGTGGCTTTGATTTGTATATTTCCTGTGATATTAAGTATAGAAAGGCAACAGAATGATAAGTAAAAAAATAAAAAACAGCAATTTCCTTAAACGATCGACTGTAGTGACAACTAACGGTGCTTAATCTTGCACATCCTCAGCTTATGCACAAGTGTTACTGGTGGTCCTTCTCCAAATCAAAGTGTCATAAGGAGCCCCCGTTATTTCCACGTATGAGAGATAGGTCATTCTTTCAGGTGCATCTCATACAAATGTAGTAAAATGGAAATCATATCTGTATTATAATATAAGAATTTATTCCTGTCCCTTCAAGTGTTTTCAATATTTCATTGATATTTACAGATAAAGGCTTCAATTTTTTTTATTATCTGATGATTTATCATACTTAGTAATGAAATAACATTAATGTCATACAATATTGTTGTTACTAATTAAACATTACCACTTTTTATGATACTATAAGGTACAAGTATGATCATTCACTTGTAATAAAATGTATCTGCTCTTCTGATAGGGATATTGGCTACATATCTAAGATTCTGTACCTGTATGGGATCACTAACCCTGGTTTTATCCCAGTATCTTAAAAAAAAGAGTAAAAGCATTCATGCAACACTATGCATCATAAAATTATACATCTGGAACGGTTCGATAGCACATTGGGATTTAAAGGTCCGGTGGATGAGAATTCTCTCTCTCTCTCTCTCTCTCTCTCTCGTTTTCTACGGCATTATGATTGTTAGGGAGGTGAAGCTTTCACTTCGTATTTTTGTAGCATGATTCATGAAGATGAGATGAACAGAAAATTGGATGGCATATTCAGCATGGAGTTCCCTCTAGAAAATCAACGTTTGGTGTATATCTCTGTAGAATTCGCGATTTAGCGTCATCGAAACTTATTTACATTTTCGCTTACTTGGGGAGTAAGCTTAGAAACTACTTTATTGTTGTTGTTGTTGTTGGGGGAGGGGGTAGGCAAGCCTAAAAAGGTCTGAAAAGGGTGTTTCGCATTGAGTTAAAGATACAGGAATTTTAGAATAGAATATTTATGATTTATTTATTAGATTGAAAATGTAAAAATTAATAATGTTCATGTTAAACAGTGCAGAAAAATTATTTCTAGTAAAATATAGCGTATTTATTTTAATTTTTGTTGGTGAAACAACACTATTTGACCGTAGATTTTAGCACGAGCGTACAGTAAGCTGGAGGTTGGATTATGCCTTGTTTTATATAGCGACATTCCTTCCTTACTCATTGGCTTAGTCAAGCTATGCGCACTATTAGGGTGCACAGATCATTCTTAGTCATTATTTCCTGGTTTTTTTCTTTTTTTTTGAGAATTGTTTAACAGATTTTATGGAAATTCGAATAAACCTCAACTGTTATGTGGTGGTGTTAAGTTCACTTCCCGCCAAAGTGGTCCATTCAAAATCAGATAGTGGGTGGTTCTGTGGAGAGAGAGAGAGAGAGAGAGAGAGAGAGAGAGAGAGAGCGAGAGAGAGAGAGAGAATAAGTTCATCAAATTGCCGTAAATATAGAGAAAAAGGAATGACAAACTCTCCAGAAGCTTAATAGTTATTCTTACAAATATATGATCCCCGTATTTCTTAAGTTTTCTGAGATTTACTGTTTTATTTAAACGATCCTTTGCACTAGAGTGTATTTTCCCTTACTTTTTATTTAGTGTGGGTTTTGTTAACGGTGTGATCGCGAAAGATTTAGGGAGAATAATATTTTTTACAAGGCCCTCGAACCCTTGTCATCTTTAGAATAATATCAAATACATTTGCAGTCCTGACGATTAGAGTCAATTTTCATAGCATCGTTGATTCTACGACGTTTGATGTTATATACAATTTTTATATCTGTTGGTTACTGTCAAATTTATTTAGCAAAATATCTTAATTTAAGCTTAAATAACCTATCACTTGTGATTCATGAGTGCTACGCAATAAACCTTAGAAATTAAATGAAGAAAATCAAAGATGTTGGCCTTCACAACCCGCCAATCCCCTCCCACCCACTTCTCTCTCTCTCTCTCTCTCTCTCTCTCTCTCTCTCTCTCTCTCTCTCTCTACTTTTAACGATAAATGAAATTGGAGAATAAATAATGGAAGCTATACAGTCTGCCAAATCCACTGTGTTCAATTTAATAGTCGCCCTTAAATAGGATATGGCTGTCACCCGGATCAATTTTGCACGTTCTGAAATATTTTCTACTCGGATTTCTACTTTTGCGATAGTGTCAGCTCCTATATTTAAAGGTACGAAGCAAAAAAAAAAAAAAAAAAACAGAATTTATATTGAAGTTATGAAAACTTCCAAAAGTTTCTTTCGGAGGAACGATTTATCATCAGTTTTTAATTAAAATTTGTTCAATTAAAGATCCTGCTGGAAACCAGGTACAATGATGCCGACGCGAGGGCACACAAATAGTAACGAACAAACAGTAGCTAAAGCTCACACTGACACACTTACTCGCGGACACAGATTGTGACTTATTTCTAAAAAGAAGATAGATTTCAAATGAATAGGTAGTATGCATATTGCTGCTTTGTAAAAGCATGTATGAATTGCATACCTTCATTTACGATACCAGAAAGTACTACGGTTTGGCAGCTTGAATAGTAGGAAACATCACTATAGAAATGGACAGGTAGGAAGAGAGAGGGATCAAGTTTTGAACTGTGCGAGATGTATGAAAATAGACTTATAGGTCTATATGTGGCATTCGCGAACACACACACGCACACACACACACACACAAACAAGTAAAAAATGCGCCAATGTTTCTTCTGCGCAATCGAATTTTCTGTATAACTTATAATGCTGTATAAAACTTTCACCTACAACTGGTAGTGCTTCAGTTGTTCCCCAGATGCGGTATAGTGAGGGTGCCTCGTACGCCTCCGGAAAGTGCTGCCTGACGGACGATCTATGGCTAACTATAATCTTGAATAAAATAAAAACTACTGAGGCTAGAGTGTTGCAATTTGGTATGTTTGATGATTGGAGGCAGATGATCAACGTCCCAATTTGCAGCCCTCTAGCCTCAGTAGGTTTTAAGATCTGAGGGCTGACGGACAGACAAAGCTGGCGCAATAGCTTCCTTTTACAGAAAACTAAAATCCAAGGAAAATTTAATAATGTTGTATTTCGGAAGTAGAAGTAGTGATTATATGAGAATAAGAAAAGAAATGAGTCAATAAATAGGTGAAACTAAAAAGGTAGATGGGAATAAGCATAAGATTTCGATGACAATTGAAGTTTACAAGGATGCACAAATTTAGAATGCAGAAAAGAATTAGGATGAACTGCTTTGTACAGTGCACATAGCATTGGCTGAATTAATAGTACGAGAAATGTAGAGAAGAAGAAGAAATAGTGATAATCTACTATGAGATTCAAGGACTCTCTAACACGTTTTTTTTAACTTTGCTCCTTATTAAAGCATCGGATGTAGCTGAAAGTTGACGTATTCATATTTTACAACCATAAAAAAATTTTGTCAGCATTATTGATAACCTAAACCCGATAGTTTTAATTTCTATTGAGTAAAAATTATCTAGCCGACGCCATGGCCAATGATTACGAGCCAAGAGTTGAAAAACATTCATTACGTAAGCAAGGTAAACACCGTTTTTACGAAATGTTGCCCCACCCATCCACCAGACAGAAACTCATTCACCTTGTCCCATCGGCTCTGAAACCCATAGCAGTCAAGAATGGCTAACAGGATTTGGAATTGTCCCCGTGGTTGCAAAACAGCATTTGTCTTACGACTTGCAACTTTATACAGACAAGAGAAAGCCCGTGGCCATACTTACTATAGCCTGAATAGGTAATTATTCAGTTTCTAGTTTAAATCCAATGTTTATGGTCTGATTTGTATTTAGCGTAACGTGATTATAACATTTGTAATGTCACTCAGGATTTTGAACATTCCCATTAACTATTCACTATGCCACCAAGAGAGAGAGAAAGAGAGAGATTGTATGTAAACAGTATATATAACTATTTTTGTTAAAATAAGATTTTTATCCAAAGTAAATACAAGCTTATATGTGCTAAAATCTACTGCAGATCAACGGATCATCCGATATAATTTTTTTCTTCTTCTTTAGGCCGTACGACCGTGTTGGATATAAAGACTTTATGAATGGCGGAACGATACATAGAAGTGGGTGGGGTATCTGTGCTAGCGTAGTAATACTACCGTAGCAGTAGTGCCACAACATTAGTAATAGCAGTAATATACATGAATTAAAAGTTTAGGCCAACTGCTGTGATCCTTGAGGATCTTTTAGCACTTCTTACAACTACTCGAGAAATTAGTTTTTATAGCAAGAAGTTAAATTTTTCTAATCCAACAATGCCCATGATAGCCTTCAGTGTTATCCGGAATTATAACGAGGCCAAAGTGGGTGGAGCCTCATGAAGTCATCATTCTGACGATAATATTGGTGAAGGTTTAAAGCCAAAATACGGTACCGGCTATTTTTTTTTTTCAGTAAATAGGTAGATAACCAATAAATAAAAATTGCTTGACATTATATATAGCAGTTATCAAATCAAGCTTGTCTACTATGTTTTTGAAAATTACCAACTATTCCCTACATCTTGTCAATCTGATTGTGACTTATAAAGTAGACTGTAATTTCTTAGGACACTTATTTTGGGAGTTAGACTAATAATCGAAGTGTTTTTGTATTTATTAACATGTTTTGTTGGTTTGTTCATTAAGACAATTATCAGTGGAGAGGTTTCAGAGTTCATAAAGGTGTACTGCTTTGCTTGTATTTAAATTTTTATGTCATTGTTGCTAGAGGTCTAGCCTTCGTTCCGTATAGCCAATCCTCCATCGAGAAAGACGGAAGAAATGCTGTCATAAGTTACGTAACGAGTGCGTTCGAAACCTTTTCTATGAGTAAATTGGCCCGTCTTCAAAAACAGTCACTTTTACATTATAAGTATCAAATTTATTCGACCTACGTAATGCAGAATACAGTCAAAATTTATGTGTAGATATAATGTGCATTCTGGATAAGCGTTATATTTATGAAATGCATAGATAAAAAGTTATTGTGAAAAAACCGTGTTACAGAGGCCCTGAATCTCATAGTAGTGTGGATGGTAAAATGAAAGAAAAACATAGTGAAAGTTTAAATAATTTGGAAGTGTTAGGAGTGATCAGGGGAGGAAGATCTAGGAAGAGCGAGACTGAAGGAACGTAGGCGGTGTAGGAAAGAGAGGACCTTATCATCCAAGAAACACAAAAGTGCTTGCAAGACGAGCCTTCTGTGTAATCTACATATGTGAAAGTTTTCTGCATCTAGAGCAAATCCTACCACTGAGCATTTTATGCAATAATATCGTCATAAGAATCCAATTTGATTTTCTCTGGAGCCAATTTGCTTATTAATATTCATCCTTGGTACTTATATGATTTCACACACACACACACACACAATACACACACACACACACACACATTTATATATATATATATATATATATAGATATATATATATATATATATATATAGTATATATATATATATAGATATATATATATATACTATATATATAATATATGTATATATATATATATATATATATATATATATATATATATATATATAGGATATAGTATATACTATATATGTATATATATATATATATATATACTATATATATTCCATATATATCTATATATATATATATACATATATATACGTATATATATATATATATATATATATATATCTATATATATATATATATATAATATATATTATATATAGATATACATATATTATATATAATATCTATCTATTATAATCTATATATATATCTCTATAATATATATATATATATATATATATATATATATATATAGATATATATAATATATGCAAAGAAACAAAGGTTGTGGATTAATAAATATGCCCCGTTACTGTTGAAACCCGGACAATTTCCCGTGTTTAGGAAAATTAATTTGTTTCGTTTGTGGAATTTATCGTTGAACTTTAAAAAGTTAAGTTGCTCCTATCACCTAGATATTTTGCCATGAAGAGAAGACTGATTTGTCCATTACCCTCATTTTTCTTATTTTTATTTCATCTATTCAAGAAGGGGAGATACGAGAAGCAATAACAGCAAGATATGGCCCATAAATTCAATTTATTGTAAAAATTTTCAGATAAATTCTTTTTATTGGTAAATATCATGTCTTCGGTTTCTGCTTTATGTATAGTCTGCATCTTGCTAAATAAAGCAATGTCTTGGAGCAATCTATTCAATCGTGTGTTGACGCTATCCATTTATTATTATTTCTGCTCAAACACCGGAAATGACTTTCCTATGCATCACTGAATACTCTTCTGCAATATTGTACCAGTTATTTTGATAGGAACTGAAGCAAACACAAAGGTGTCAAATATCAAAAAGCTCACCACCTAAGCTTTGAATAATTTCCCTCACTGAAGATGACCTCTCCCTCCCTCCATACCCTTGTAAGTATATATATATATATATATATATATATATATATATATATATATATATATATATATATATATATATATATATATATATTTATATATATATATACCACGAAAGGTCTTAATTTGCATTCCAAGTCTTGCTTAGTAAAAAGTGGATGTAATATGTATGTGGAGTGAAAGATTGTGCCCGACAAAAGGCAGTAGACGTAAGCCACGCAGATTATATCTTTCATAATCTCTCATTACACTGATTGATGTAGATGCTATAACAGTGATATTTTTACATAAGTAAAATATCCAAGAGTTTTCGGAGCCATTTTGAGCTGCTTGTTTTCAAGTTTTTTGGGAAGTCAAAACACCTTCGTTAAGGATTCGGAATTAAAGAAATTTAAGCAGACGTATGATTGATGCAAAGTGAATTTGAACAGTTTTCACCGAGTTGTCCTACGCAACTTACCACTTCTGTTGTTGCAACATAATAGCAATTAAAACGCGTTTTATTCCTTTGCAGTGCCCTAAGACTATATTACCACGAAGTCCATAGGCCAAAAGAAAAAGGAAAAATGTCAGTAACCAACGTTTGACACTTACGCACTCTCTACTTAATATTTATTGAGGCGTTTATATTCCGCATATAATTTTCAATCGTAGATTCCTTTCCTAACTTTGGAAATTTCTGC
>NC_087210.1:63750711-63763211 GCF_015104395.2 Macrobrachium nipponense
AAAAAAAAAATTCTAAACCAGGCACACCTGTTAGACCCATTATGGCTGCATACAATAGTCCTTCTTTTTCTATCTCCAAATTTTTTAGTATCACTATTAGCTGAATATTCCATTAATGAAAACACTTTGAAATATGGATATCAATTTCAGGAACAAATCATCCATCAGGACGGAGACTACCAAATGGCCAGTTTTGACGTGGAATCGTTGTTTAAGAATGTACCATTGAGCGAAAACCTAGATATTATTTTTTAAAAAATAAGATTTTTATTAGCGATGACACTGTATTTCATGGTTTTAGCAAACCCCTTTTTAAACAATTTCTTGAACTTGCTGTGCAAGATTCCATGTTTATTTTTAATCAACGACTCTATTCGCAGGTCGATGGAGTTGCTATGGGGTCGTCACTTGGGCCAATATTTGCGAACTTTTTTATGTCATATTTGGAAACAGAATTTTTAGACAATTGTCCTATTTCTTGTAAACCAATGTATTTACAGAAGATATGTTGACGACACATTTGCACTTTTCAGATACCAGTGGCAAATAGCAAAATTTTTGGACCACATTAACGTACAACATCCCAACATTAAATTCACAATGGAGATAGAAAATGAAAATAAATGAAAAAAAATTTATCAGGACTGAAAATCTGGCAGCAATTGAGACAGTCAAAGGAGGACGAAACAAGTAATACGAAACAGAGACCTTAAGACTAATTTATTATATATAAAATGTACAATTGTTTGAATTCAATATTTACGTAAAGTCATCAGTGGCAAAGCAAAAACCATTAAGCAAAATAACATTTAATCTGAAAATTATCAGAAAAGGCAAATATCAAATGGCAAATATCGACCAATCAGTATAACAATCTTTAACAAAATGAATGAGTCAGTTACATCAAAAAATAAACATTCCATGCAAGCAGGGAAAAAAAAAAATTTACATAAAAGTATCTGTAAATGCCATAACAATTAATACAGTAACCTTAATACGAGCAGTTATCAAAAAATAGTTTAGCAAGTTACAACTATAGAAACAAATTAATAATGGACCATAAAAATCAAAGCAGGGTTCAACAAATTATGCCATAATTACACAGTTTCAATTTCATAATTACCTTAAGCATTAATATCAAAATACTGGGGAAAACCTAAGGCACTAAAGCCTTATGCATTAAATGGCTACGGACACTCAACACCCAGGAAACCGTGGCAACTTGCAGAGATAACACCCGAGGACCCACTAAGAATACCTCCTGAAGAAATTCACCCAGCCGAAGCTGTACACACAACACAGACGAAGCTGCCCTTCAGGAGAACACAGACGAAGCTGTACACACAACGCAGACGAAACTGCCCTTCATGAGAACAGACGAAGCTGCAACTCTGAAGCCGTGCTCCTCAACATAACGCAGACGAAGCTGCTAACCCAGACAAAACTGGCTCTGCCGAACATCTTTATGCTCGTCCTTAACCCTGCAGGTCCTGAGTCTTAACCAAATAGCCATTAAGGACTCCAACCGTGACTGCAAGGAAACCCCATGGCTGCTTACAACCTGCTCAGGTCTCTGTACCTTACTGACTCAAGCAGTCAGACACGGCTGTCGGACGTTACCTTACCTCCACCTCTTCTACCAATAAACAGAGGTGAAACGACCCTTACCGGGAAACAACCCGAAACCACCGTTTCGATCGTCCGAGACAAAAACAATACAAGAGGTGCTTAACACCCTTACACCTCATCACCCTTAAGAAAAAAAAAATGAATATTTTTTTTTTTTTATCCTGTAATTACTCTCTCCTCCAATGTCGCCGCAAAACAGCCAAACCATACAGAACTGATCCTGGCACAAGGTCGCCAAATGTTATGAACCACTGTTGGGTTAATCAGGTTCTTTAAAACAATAATGAAAAAATAAATAAAAAAAAATAAGTAAAAAATAAATGAAAAAAAATTTATCAGGACTGAAAATCTGGCAGCAATTGAGACAGTCAAAGGAGGACGAAACAAGTAATACGAAACAGAGACCTTAAGACTAATTTATTATATATAAAATGTAGCAATTGTTTGAATTCAATATTTACGTAAAGTCATCAGTGGCAAAGCAAAAACCATTAAGCAAAAATAACATTTAATCTGAAAATTATCAGAAAAGGCAAATATCAAAATGGCAAATATCGACCAATCAGTATAACAATCTTTAACAAAATGAATGAGTCAGTACATCAAAAAATAAACATCCATCACAGGGAAAAAAAAAAAATTTACATAAAGTATCTGTAAATGCCATAACAATTAATACAGTAACCTTAATACGAGCAGTTATCAAATAGTTAGCAAGTTACAACTATGAGAAACAAATTAATAATGGACCTATAAAAATCAAAAGCAGGGTTAACAAATTATGCCATAATTACACAGTTTTCAATTTCATAATTACCTTAAGCATTATATCAAAATACTGGGGAAAACAAAACTAAGGCACTAAAGCCTTATGCATTAAATGCTACAGGACACTCAACACCCAGGAAACCGTGGCAACTTGCAGAGATAACACCCGAGGACCCACTAAGAATACCTCCTGAAGAAATTCACCCAGCCGAAGCTGTACACACAACACAGACGAAGCTGCCCTTCAGGAGAACACAGACGAAGCTGTACACACAACGCAGACGAAACTGCCCTTCATGAGAACAGACGAAGCTGCAACTCTGAAGCCGTGCTCCTCAACATAACGCAGACGAAGCTGCTAACCCAGACAAAACTGGCTCTGCCGAACATCTTTATGCTCGTCCTTAACCCTGCAGGTCCTGAGTCTTAACCAAATAGCCATTAAGGACTCCAACCGTGACTGCAAGGAAACCCCATGCTGCTTACAACCTGCTCAGGTCTCTGTACCTTACTGACTCCAGCAGTCAGACACGGGCTGTCGGACGTTACCTTACCTCCACCTCTTCTACCAATAAACAAAGAGGTGAAACGACCCTCACGGGGAGGGGAAACAACCCGAAACAACCGTTTCGATCGTCCGAGACAAAAACAATACAAGAGGTGCTTAACACCCTTACAATATATACATATATATATATATATATATATATATATATATATATATATATATATATATATATATATATACATATATATATATATATATATATATATATATATATACATATATATAGTATATATATATATATATATATATATATATATATATATATACATATATATATATATATATATATATATATATATATATACATACGTATATATACATATATATATACATATATATATATATATATATATATATATATATATATATATATATACATATATATAAAACATCATATATATATATATATATATATATATATATATATATACATACTATATATATATATATATATATATATATATATATATATATATATACATATATACATATACATTATATATATATATATATATATATATATATATATATATATATATATATATAAATATATATATATATATATATATATACATATATATATATATATATATATATATATATATATATATATATATATATATATATATATATATATATATATATATATATATATATATATATATAATATATATATATATATATATATTTATATATAATATATATATATATATATATATATATATATATATATATATATATATATATATATATACATATGCCATATATATATATTTATATATATATATAAATACATTTGGATATATATATATGCATATCATATATACATATATCATATATACATATACATATCTACTATATACACTATATATATATATATTATACATATATTATATATATATATATATATATATATATATATATATATTATATATATACATCTACATAATATATATATATATATATATACTATATATCATCATATATCATATATATATATATATATCTATAACATCTACTATATAGTGATAATATATATATATATATATATCTCTATATATACTCTATATACTATAATATAATATATATATCATATCTATCTTATCTCTATATATATACTCTATATATCTATCATATAGTATATATACTCTCTCACTTCTCTCTCGATATATATATCTAATATATACACTATATATATATCTCTATAGTATATCTCATATATCATACCATATATACATATATATATATATATATCTATATATACTACTCTATAATATATACATATATAATATATATATACATATATATATATATATATATGATATATATATATCTATAATATATCTATATATATTTATACTATATCTATATATATATATATATATATATAATATATATCTATATATATATATATATATATATATATATCATACTATATATATATACATATAATATATATATATATATTATATATATTATATACTATATATTTATATATATATATATATATATCTAATATATATATATAACATATATCTACAATATAATATATATATATATATATATATCTATATATATATATATCATATATATATATACTATATACTATATTATATATATATATACTATATACATAGTATATATATACATATATATCTATATATATATTCTATCTATATATATATATATATATATATATATAATATATAAACATATATACTATATTTATATATATATATATATATATATGATATATATATATATATATATATATATATATATATCTATCTATATATATATATATATATATATATATATCTATATTATATATATACTATATATATATATATATATATCTATATATATCTACATATATATCTATATAAATCACTATAATATATATATGCTATATATATCTATACTATATATAATATAATAATATATATATATATATATACCTCTATCTATACATATATCTATATATCTATATATATACTATATATATATATATATCTATATCTCTATATACATCTATATATCATATATATGTATATATATATATCTATATCTATATATATATATACTATATATATATCATATATCTATCTATATATATATATCTATCTATATATCTATACTACTGTATCTTATCTATCTATATATATCTTATATATATATTATATCTATATATATATCTATATATATATCTATATATATATATATATATAGAATATCTATCTATATCTACATTAATAATATCTTATAATATATATATACATATATATCTATCTCTATCTCATATATAAAAAATAAATATATCTATACTATATCTTATATATATCTATATATATATCTATAGTGTGTGTGTGTGTGTGTGTGTGTGTGTTCGTGTGCATGTGTGTGTGTGTATGTGTGTGTGTATGTTATATAGTGAGTGTGTTTTTTTGTATCAACTTTAAATTAAACATACTATTGAATATCTAATGGAAGTTATCTCTAGTGTTGTAGGTGAAAGTAATGCATTATATAAGCCGTAGGTAATCGCTTTTCCTCGTGTGTGACTATACCTATCTTTGAGTCCAGCAACAGATCTACTTAAAACTAGGTTGATTGGATGTCAAAGTTTTAATGATATTATAGTTCACCCACAGTCTGATTGTGATTTCTCGTGTTCCCCAAAGGCACAGGAAGTAAAAAACAAAATCCGTAACTCAGTTATTCTAATACTGTGTATTATTACAAGTAAAGCAGCCATTACGTTGATACAATAATGTTATCGGGTTAATTGCCATGAGCTGAAGAGTACTGTAATAATCTAATTTGCAAAGTGGTAATTCGGAATTATACTTTAAAGGCCGAATGTTTTATTCTAATTCAGCCGGGAGTAATTTGTTCTCTTATATTGAAGAAGTTCTAAATTAGTAATGTCATTAATTATTTATAATACTTTACAGGACCTCGGTGTTTAATGAGAATCCAAAAACATTTCATAGTTTCTTTGAAAAGCTTTGTACAATCAGTTGAAATCTCTCAACGGCAGTGAATAAAGTACTTTTTTTCCGCTTGTATCACTTCCTAATATGGTCAAGGACCTCTTAAGTTTTCTGTTCTTTAGTATGTTGAATTGCAATTGATGCTGGTTTCGAGATTCATTTTGGGAGTGTGTGTGCCTTTGGAGGCACGAGGACCAGAACAGAAGAGAAGTTAAGCTACCGAGAGCAAAATAATTCGTATTTTATTATTTCATCGCCCTTTTTTTTTTTTTTTTGATGATAAAGAAAGTCGAGAGTCTTTTAAGGATCTCTTTATAGTAGGAATTATTGTAAACACAAAGTTTTCCTTTAAAATGTTTCGGGCTGCATTTAGGCAACACGTTCACTGTTCAAATTTCAAAATGCATGCAATTTATGAGTTGTTTAGTATTATTACGAATAATCATAGTGATTTGACTTCGATATTTTGAAACTATTTTAATCTATAAGCAGATTTATTTTCATATTCCAAAGTTTATATTAATGATAAATAATTTTTTATCAACTTTAATGGAATCAAACTGTATATTTCCCGATTTAAAAATAACACCCATCATGTTTTTATTAAACACAAAAGAAAGAGCAGCACTAGCAGCACATACCTCGGTTAACCTGAAGCGACAGGCAATGAATAAAGGATCTCGCTTTTAGTACAAAAATGGTGGAAGTTTCATTCCACCTTGTTTTGATGCCTGCCAATTTTTTCCTGTATCATTTACACTAACCCATTGTTTCGTGCGCCCGGATCTTTTTTCGTGTCAGTTCTTTTCTATTTCTGCTTCTCTTTCCATTTGTTATCTATTTTATTGTTATTGTATCTAAAGCTTTGTTAAAATTTCAAGAATATTTACTGCACAATATAAAGCAATTTCTTCGGTGATCCTGAACTGATAGTTTAAATATTAGTCGTTTATTATCGCATAGATGCTAATTTTAGTTTTCTGATAAAGAAAACTATTGAGATGGCTGTTTCTCTGTCCGTCCGCACTTTTTCTGTCCGCCCTCAGATTTTAAAAACTGCTGAAACTAGAGAGCTGCAAATTGGTATATTGATCACCTACCCTCCAATCATTAATCATTCCAAATTGCAGCCTAATAGCCTCTTTATTATTATCATTATTATTATTTTTTTTTTTTTTAAGTCAGCCATGATCGTACATATGGCCCCGCCGTAGGTGTCAACTACACAGGCCACCACCGGGCCGTAGCTGAAAGTTTAATGTGCGGTGGTTGAGCGTTATATGGGCCGTGGATGAGAGTTTAATACAGTATTATATGCCGTACAGAAAACATGGGCACATTTTTTACTTGTTTGTTTTGATATTATTTTTTTTCATATTCGAATTGTGTCTATGCAACCCACGATGAGTCCAGGCAATAGTTTTAAGAATTACACTATTCGCGATTGATGACAATCATCATCTTCGCCTCCAACGACTTGAGATGCAAGGAGTCCCAGTGGAATTCCGTCACTCACGTCATTCCCGTAATTTCCCTTCCACAAATTTTCCCTCGCCTCCTTCCGCCCGCCTCATAGTCATCATTAAAGTTGGGCTGGGTCTTCCAACTTCCCTTTAGCACAGAAGAATCCAGTGCTGCGGAGGAAAAGCCTAAGGGCTCTTATAAACGATACGTGGGCAAGTATGGTTTTGACGATTAGTGTCGAAGTATGGTATCGAAGCACGCAAATATTCAGCCCAGGAATTGTACTATAGTAGATTAACATCAACCGTGCATCTGAAGTCACAGGCAAGTCCCTTACGACGCTCCTGATTGGCTGCCTGGAAACTCTCTGTCTCTCGAGAGAGTTCGCATTGGCAAGATGTATGTTTCACCTCTCCTGAGGGATACCCTGTTACTGGCTTATCAACAGCCAATCAGGAGCGTCGTAAGGGACTGGCCTAGACATAAGATGCACGGTTGATGAGAATCTTTGTCTACACGAGCAGTTTCCGAGCACAGCGTCGGCACAATGCTTCTAAACCATACTTGGCTAAGTATAGTGTATAAGAACTCTAAGTTATCGTTGGCTTTATTCAATACGTTAATTAATCTAAGGAGCGGGCTAATATGGTTTCAATTGCTTATGGTTATATATACTACGTATGGAGGAGCACATGGTTTTCATTGATGGAACGGCGTATGAAAGACTTCTGAAGGAATCGTCAAATGAGTTTGTTCACCCATATGCATCGATAATCCTTTATTCACTATTGAGACATTTTGTTCAGTCACAGGCATAGGCAAACTATTTATTTAATAAAAATTCGTTTTCGGATGTAATTGTATGACTTTTGTTTGAAGAGATGGTCTAAAATTTCCTAAAGGTAAAAGTCATGAACATTATCCTTCCTTCCTTAGAGTCTCTCTCTCTCTCTCTCTCTCTCTCTCTCTCTCTCTCTCTCTCTCTCTGACAGATAACCAGGCCAGGTGCAATCGATCTCGGAGGGGGTAATTTCCCTAAACTTAAACACCAACTGGTGATGAGTTTGCTGGAATTTCTCATCAGGTTGGTTAAACTTTCTCTTCCAGATGGCTGCCTTCATAGGTTTGCAACGCCTTCGAGTTCCCATGATGGGAAGGCGGATTCGGGTGCGGGAAGGGTGTGGGAAGGCCAAGTTATGATGGATTTTTGGCAACGATAACTTATAAATAGCAATTTACGCCTCCGCTTTTATTGTGGTTATGCATTAAAAATGTATTGCCTAATAATTATGGGTAGTGCACAGGTATTAGCGATATTTTTCTTTGTAAAATAACTCTGAACTTTTTTCTAAAGACCACAGTTTAATTTCTTATTAGGTTTCATTATTTACTAAGAAATAATGTGCCATGAAGCGTCAGTTTTGTTAGTGATGAGATAATATTATCTAATTTAATGAACTTGGGAAGGCACTTGGTAGCCTGCCTGCATCTTCACAAAGGTCACCTGATCTTTGAGAGAAATAACACATTTTCCAACATGATGTAGCGTGTAGTCTTCGTGGTTTATTTTTATGCTTTTAAATGGTTCAGTAAAAGGAGTTCTAAATCTGAGAGTAATTTTTGGATATTCAGAAGACTAAATTAAAGTCCAGATGGCATCTTTGAATCGTTCCTATCGGCAGGAATATGCTTTGGGAAATTTTAAAGCTATCTATTATTTGGGACATCTAAAAACAGGAATTATTACGCATTTTTAGGTCAACAACAGTTTATTTGACAGGAAAATTTCTATCAAATCTGTATTTTTCCACAATCATGTATAGTACATTTATGAATGCCGTTAAAAAAAAATCCATAGAAATTTAACTCGCACAAACACTGGGTAACTACATTTTCACCTGGTCTCACGAAATATTGCTTGATCGCTTAACGAAATTATTTCATTTCTGGTGATGCTCGCACTTAAACGAAAAAACATTAATTCCTTCACTATACATACATGAATATGTATTTGTGTGCACTATACACATACACACACAAACTTGTACATATACATTATACAAAGACATACGCACTCAAACATCTATATATCTTATGTCCTGTGCCGACTGGACTCAAAGATAAAACGGGTACTTGTTTAACAGCCACTTCCCTTAGGAACATTATTACACAAGAACTATGAACCACTCAGTACGGGATTGATAAATTAAAAGGGAGTTAATTCTCATACTACAATGGCGTCATCACTCCTTGTCTGCTTGAAGTATGCCGAGATCCTCTTATGCTAATAGCCCCGGCTATGACATCTAATCAAAGCAATAAGTGAGACATTGATCCAGAAACAAAATTCTAATGTTATGAAATTGCCAAATGACTTACTTGTTCTTAAACACGATCTGACACCATGCAGATACACAACGCTAGTATGTAAAGTTCATATCTAAAGCAAAGCAATGCTTTTAAACAATAACTATATATTTATCGAAGTACACTAAACTCTAAAAATAAAGATTCTCTGTTACAATGTGCTTACCATTTAAAATGAAAAAAATATTCCTTTAGTAAATAAGGAATACTAACGCTCAAATGAGGACATGCATGGGGCAATTATGAAATAAGAAATTGTTATAAAACAAATTGAAAATAAAAAAACAGGCAAAATAAATAGATAAATAAATAAATAGATGAAAGAAGAGAAAGTTGACATACTATCAAGGAAATCGCACTATGTATAAACAGATTTTTGCCACTCACATCCGTCTTACTTTCTTACCCACAAATATTAAGCCTCAACTTAATATCAAATTTACTCTACTTTAGGATTAACTAGCACCCAGGGGTCTCCTGATGGCCGAATGGTCAAGTTGATAGATCACCAGTGGCAGAATGTAAACCCAAGTTCAGTTTACGTATACTAATGGCAAGAGCCGTTGCATTGATCAAATCGATTATAATTCAAATTTTGATTCTTTTCCAAGATATGCGGAATTCGATAACAATTCATACTCGATGCTTAACATATGTAGATATTAAAAGAAAAGTATAAAAATTCCATATGTAAATAGCACAAGGCACGCGCTAAACTCAACGGTCAAAGAGCGTTTTGTTTCACCAACAAACATTAAAATAAATACACTATATTTTATTAGAAATAATTGTTCTGTACAGATTATTTATTTTTTACATTTTATACTAATAAATAAATGATAAATATCCTATCCTAAAATTCCTATATCATTAGCTCAATGAGAAACACCCTTTTCAGACCTTTTCAGGGTTTCCCATATAGCTTTCTTACCCCACCCCCAACAAGAACAACAGCAGAAAGAAAATCAAGAACAAGAACAACGACAACAAAGTAGTTTGCAGGCTTACTCCACGAGTAAACGAAAATAACCAGGTAGGGTTAACAGGATTACTTGCTTAACAAAGTGTTTACCCTGTCAATTCTCTCTAATGCAAGGTAAACCAGTCCTGAAGACCTAATAAAGGCATTTCCTTTGGTTTCCACTGTTCAATTAGGCCAAGTAGTTTTAAGGATATTGGAAATTTAGGTTTGAAAATACGCTCATCTTGATGTTCACTTTTAGAAAAGGAATTAAACAATAAATTGAAAAAAGGAATAGGTCAACAAATACAAACGAGTTGTTCTTATCTAATAAGGTTTCATGAATGTACAGCCAGCAACAAAACCAGCGTCGCCCCGCCAAACCTGGCTCTGAGAGATCATGCCCTTCTTGCCCTGAAAGGTGGCCTTGTTCAAAAAAGTACATAGGTAGAATGGTTCGAATGGGAGGAGGAGGAAAATTACGGTAATCAGGCGGAAAAATACAATAACGAATCAAATATATGGACAAAGTCAGAGAGAGAGAGAGAGAGAGAGAGAAGAAGAGAAGAGAGAGAAGAGAAGAGAGGAGAAGAGAGAGAGAAAAGAGAAAAGAAGAGAGAGAAGAGAAGAGAGGAGAAGAGAGAGAGAAAAGAGAAGAGAAGAGAGAGAAGAGAAGAGAGGAGAAGAGAGAGAGAAAAGAGAAGAGAAGAGAGAGAGAGAGAGAGAAGAGAGAGAAGAGAGAGAGAGAGAGAAGAGAGAGAGAGAGAGAGAGAGAGAGAGAGAGAGCGAGAAGAAGAAGAGGAGAGAGAGAGAGACAAGAGAAAGAGAAGAGATGAGAGAGAGAGAGAGCTTTTATTCCTTTTAGTTATTAATCTGATGGATATATTTGTTTTAATGTTTTTTATTTTCAATGCAAAAAAAAATAAATATTGTTGGTATTGACTATTCATATTAATATTATTCAGAAGTAAATATCCTCCTTTTTCATTATCCTATAAACAGCTGTATTCTCTCTCTCTCTCTCTCTCTCTCTCTCTCTCTCTCTCTCTCTCTCTCTCTCTCTGTCGTTCTGTCCTCCATCTTAAATCACCTGGATCCATTATTTAAAAAATGGTAAACGTTTTATGTTATTCGGATGTGGCCGAGGGTCATGAAACCGTAAATCCCTACTCTACCAACTTGTGCTTGGCTACATCTATTTCTGCTCTAGATTGACTGGACTATAATTACCTGTATTACCAATACTATACGAATCTAGTCACAAAGATGTTACACACCAGGTTTTATAGCCGCAGGTTGTGTGAGTCATCAAAGCATCAATTTTGCAAAGGTATTATTTTATTAATTAATCTATGCTAAGAACACATTACTGGATAAGCTAATCTAGTATTACAGGATTGTATTTATGACATAACTTAGTTGAGTTACCAGTATTTGAGTGCGATGGGCCATTTGGCTGCGCCCCTCCCAACCATCTAGACTACTTATAGATAGTATTTTAATTTGCTGTATTTCTCATATTTTAACATATTTATGATATTGATTCTGAAACTCTTGGTGAAAGTAAATTATGTGAAATGAAATACAGTGAATGTGTGCATCGGTGCATTACTATAATGTTGGTAGGGTATAAAGGATGTACTATGAGATTCAGGGTCTCTGTAACACGTTTTTTTGGACTTTGCTCCTTGTCAAAGCATCGGATGTAGCTGAAAGTTGACATATGCATATTTTACAACCACACAAATTT
>NC_087210.1:63768211-63775711 GCF_015104395.2 Macrobrachium nipponense
AAAAACGTCGGTATTATTTTCAGGGCCGCCTAACTATACAAACAAGCCCATTTATCCCTGACCGTAAACACTTCGGTACGAGTGGAATCGTTATTTTTCTACGACGCGGTAAGAGCCGTAAAGTCCTCTTTACAAGTAGTCCCTCCGAAAATACTGTAAAGGAAATGTATCAGCAATTCTGTTTGCATCGTAAATCCTTATAGTGTAACTTTACTGGCGATATGGGAGACTAAAGAGGGGAAACAGGTTAGAATAATATTATCCAAATCAGATTCTTCCTGATATTACCATCACGAAAAAAAACAACAGTATGTATTGAATTATATTTCTATTCCAAATTTATTTTACAATGACCGTGTTATTTATTGAGTTCGAAATATAACCGATGGCATGAGCTCTGCTGCAATCATGTATTTAGTTTGACTGTGCTATCATGTTCCGAATATTAGTTACAAGAGTAAGGCGTGATGCATTTATAAAATGAGAATGAAGCTCGTCTTTTGCCTCTTCTCAAAGGTTTTCTCGGTCTTGTTCCAACTATTCGAGGTGAACGAGTCTTGCAGTGCTTTGAATCATGTAAGTTAATTTTCCACTGAAATAAATTAAAATGCCAGCTGTAAAGGACAGAAATAAATATGGAATTCGTCTCTAAATTCATGCTCAGCAGTCTCGTTATTTCTTTCTTTAATTTCAGAAGGTTTTAATTAAAAGAAAGAGATTTTCCTATTTCAAATCTTATTAAAAAGTAAGAAAGCGAAAACCTGAGCTTTTTTCTTATGATTAGCAGTGTATTTCACTGCATTCTACTTCGAATTTTATTAAAGCTCATTGTTGAGAAAAATTCAGTGTTTGTTGGTTGCTTCGTCAGCTTCCGAAGTTCAGATTTTATTAGACAATGCCAACCTGTTAAAATTTTTAAAATTCACCTGTAAAATCGCTCGCCCTTATTGTCTCTACATTAAATTTAATTATGAAATACCATTGCACAAACTTCTATTTTATGTTTCCCTGCCTACAAAAATAAAAAGATATTTAATAAAAGATATATAAATAAACTAGCCTACCATGTAGTGAGACCTTCTTTAGGGTCATGTAATGAGATTGGTGGTTCAGGTAATAACAGAGGTAAGACAAGTACAGTTTTCCAGAGATTTAATCTCAACGCGACAAATAGCTGTACTTTAAAACCTTTTTCTCCACCAACATCTTTAACATATATGAATGTGCATAGTAGTAGTGTTCAGTTTCAGTGAAGATTATTCTGATGTAGCACAAAATGTCCGGTTGGATACTCTCGGTTCTCCCCCATTCTGAACTCATGGAAAACTAAGTTGAGATCATAGAGAGAGAGAGAGAGAGAGAGAGAGAGAGAGAGAGAGAGAGAGAGAGATTTGTAACAATTCTAGTATATACTTTTGCTTGTGTTTGCATGAGAAAAAAGGCAAGAGGTTGATGGGAGATGATGATGTAAGTTCTCCCGTTATAGGCGCTCACTTTAGTCCATTATGTATTTTTATAAGTGGAATCTAGTATGAAATTATAAAATTATCAGGCAGTACATAACGTTTACTTTCGTAGAATTAATATCTTTAAACGCAACAAATCAGTAAACTTATAATGTTTTTCAATGAGAGCAGCCATTTTGAAATTAATGAAACAAAGGTCACGTGCTACTTTTAACAGCTGTAAATAACGTGAATTAATAAGTATTCTTTGTCTCAAATTATTTTTCCGACGTATATATATATATATATATATATATATATATATATATATATATATTTATATATATATATATATATATATATATATTTTTTATTTTTTTTTTTTTGCATTGATACCAACACTAATTTAGAAATTATCGTTTTTTGAGGCTATCAAAATTTTGCATGAATGAAATTTTATATTAAAAAGATAAAAGGCATTAGTGGGAGTAATGACTTTATACGGTACTGTAATGACTTAGAAGTAACAAGGTTTATTCAGCAATTTTGAATTCAAGTTAATTTAATTTGAGGCTCTTTAATTTTCCTGATAGTCATATTCAAGATAAAAATGGGACAGCTTTCATGTTTTCGTTGTGATTGTCGCATAATCTTGCAGAATTCCTGAAGTGTCTCAATGAGATAAATAAGACTAACCTTTTGCCCTTTTCTTGAAGTAACGACTTAAATTATCTTGGTATGTTTTATTTTAAATTTATTTTAAATTTAGTTTTAATATTGCTTTCTTTATTGCTATAACAAGTCTCCGTCTCATCAATATTAGTAAGTCTTCTTGATATTCTCATCAGAGTGTCACCAATTTTCTCAACAACTCCGTCTTCACGTTACCTAAATTGCGAAAGGTAGAAGTTTACACGTTATTTATAATTATAAAGAATATGCCCATACTTCTGGTACTCCTCATAAATGTTATTCTATCGTGCCAAACACAGGTTTAATGTTTCTATCAACTAATCTCTTAGAAAAGGTCCATCAGTCACAATTAGGATTTTAAACAATTCAGTCTTTAGAAATTACCTTGTGATGGTCAGTTATAGTTAACATGCTCCCGAACTAAATATTTGGTGGCAGCTTGTCTCTTGCATGTTATTATCATTATAATTATTTTTGTAGATGATACCTATTCACATGGAACAAGCACACAGGGGCCATTGACTTGAAATTCAAGCTTCCAAAGAATATTGGTTTCAGCCTCCCACCCTAGACCACACACTGCAGCGGTAACTGATCATGAGACAGAGCCAGTGATATTTTTAACACAAACAGCTTGAAGACAAGAAAACGGCCGTAAGCGGAGATCGAACCTTTATCCAGTACTGGAAAATCTTATGAAGCTCCGGTTCGAACTAACAAGAGGTCATCGACTTCTCTTCTAATTATTTGTGATGTCTGTGCAGTAAAGTTACTAACTTAAGTTCATGACATGATTTTACTGTAGTGTAGACATCTATAATAAGGCACCGTAAATGTGGGATACAGTATGCGATAGGAAGGATTCCAGTAATGAATTTGGAAAGTTGATGCTAATAAACTGACAGAATTTGTCCTGATAAAATGCGCATTGCAAGGCAACAGAGGCGCCGGTTTCAAAAGCCAGTTGGTAACAAAACTCATTTCTGTTCAAATCCCCTTAATAGCTCTACATCAACGTGGAACAAAATCTAATGGCAGGCAATCTACATCAATAACTCCATTTATAGTCAATCACACTAAATCGCTGAAATTAGCCGTTAGTGAAAATTTGACATCAATCAGTTTTAGAATACATTTATTTATATTACAAATGCGCTCTAGCCATAATTCTGTATTAACTACACATTATTCCCTCATCATTCAGAATCGTAATTAAACATAAATCAGCAGCATTTTACATGTAAATTCTGTTTAGTAGGAAAATTATTTAATTTCCTGTAAATCACTGTACTTGCTGTAATACATTCCATTACTAAGTAAAAGAACATTCTACTTTCTTTCTAAGGCTGTATCTTGCGATAGTAAGCTTTTGTAAAAAGATATTCCAAAATATAAGTTTATAGCAAGTCTCATTGATCAGTCCCATGTGTTTTTCTGGAATATTTCCTTTTATTTACTTATTTATTTCCTTGCATAGCACTTTTATAATAGTAAATATTCTCGTTGAAAATCACAACGAACTGTGTTTTTGTAATGAATAAGTAAGTTACGAATGAAATGAAGTGATTGTTAAAATGTTCAATTAATGTAAATTAATACTATAGTGTATTCTGTTATGAGGGAGTTAAATGTTGATATTTCAAGAACAAAATGGATCCAATAAGGGGCAGGGAAATTTATTCAAAGCTATTGATACAGGGGATCACCAGATCTGGGGTTCCTTACGGACTGGACTTGTTCCATATTTGTCTACTCTGAGGTTAACATTTAATCCTTGAAGCCCCGAGGTGAAGATGTGGAACAACCGACTCTTTGCTTGATAACTTGTTATTTAGAGAATAGATAATCTCTGGATGAATGAGCGTTGGATGAAACTAACTTTATGTACTACTTTGTTTTCCGTTTGCGAAGCATTCCTTCGTGTGTCAGATGTTGTAGCTATGAGAAACTGTGTAAACAAAGTTGCGATGAATATGTAAACGTGGTACATTGATACTTCAGAAAAACTTCTGGTATTCAATTATGTACGGACGTTGTTAAAGGCATAAGGTAGTTCGACAGAGGTAGTTACGTCTTATCCAGACGAGAGTTCACTAGTCAGCTAAGTTAATGATGTTTAGCTATGTTGCCCAACCCGGGATTGGTTTAAAGTACTAATTTATATTAGGTTTCGAGAACTACTGGCCACGCTGTCCTCGAAGGGTATTCATTTATGATGAGGTTAATGGCCTCAATTCGAGAACTACTGCCTCCTTTGTCCTCGAAGGGTATTCCTTTATGATGTGGTTAATGGCCTCAATTCGAGAACTACTGCCTCCGCTGTCCTCGAAGGGTATTCATTTATGATGTGGTTAATGGCCTCAATTCGAGAACTACTCCCCCACTGTCCTCGAAGGGTATTCCTTTATGATGTGGTTGATGGCCTCAATTCGAGAACTACTGCCTCCGTTGTCCTCGAAGGGTATTGATTTATGATATGGTTAATGGGTTCAATTCGAGAACTACTGCCCCACTGTCCTCGAAGGGTATTCCTTTTTGATCTGGTTAATGGCCTCAATTCGAGAACTACTGCCTCCGTTGTCCTTGAAGGGTATTCCTTTATGATGTGGTTAATTGCCTTAATTCGAGAACTACTGCCCTGCTGTCCCTCGAAGGGTACTCCTTTATGATGTGGATGGCCTTCAATCGAGACCTATTACTGCGCCGCTGTCCTCGAAGGGGTATTCCTTTAAGATGTGGTTAATGGCCTCAATTCGAGAATACTCCCCCACTGTCCTCGAAGGGATTCCTTTATGATGTGGTTGATGGCCTCAAATTTCGAGAACTACTGACTTTCCTCCAATTATTCCCTTTCGAAGGGTTAATTCCTTTAATTGATGCCCCGGGGCCTGGCTTAATTTCGAGAACTACTACCTCCCCGCTGTCCTCGAAGGGTATTCCTTTATGATGTGGTTAATGGCCTCAATTCGAGAACTACTGCCCAGCTGTCCTCGAAGGGTATTCCTTTATGATGTGGTTAATGGCCTCAATTCGAGAACTACTGCCCAGCTGTCCCTCGAAGGGTTATTCCTTTATGATGTGGTGATGCCTCAATTCGAGAAACTACTGCCCCATGGTCCTCGAAGGGTATTCCTTTATGATGTGGGTTAAATGGCCTTTAATTCGAGAAACTACTTGCCTCCTTGTCTCCCGAAGGGTATTCCTTTATGATGTGGTGATGCCTCATTCGAGAATCTACGCCTCCATTTGTCCTCGAAGGGTATTCTTATGATGTGGTTAATGGCCTCTTAATTCGAGAACTACTGCCCTTCCATTGTCCTCGAAGGGTATCCTGTATGATGTGGTTAATGGCCTCAATTCGAGGAAACTTTTTACTGCCCGGCCTTTGTTTAATCGAAGGTTATTCCTTTATGTGTGGTTAATGGCCCAATATTCGAGAAACTACGGTGGCCCAGCTGTCCTCGAAGGGTATTCCTTATGATGTGGTTAATTGGCCTCAATTCGAGACTACCTGCCCAGAGCTGTCCTCGAAGGGTATTCCTTTATGATGTGGTGATGGCCTCAATTCGAGAACTACTGCCTCCATTGTCCTCGAAGGGTATTCCTTTATGATGTGGTTAATGGCCTTAATTCGAGAACTACTGCCTCCATTGTCCTCGAAGGGTATTCCTTTATGATGTGGTTAATGGCCTCAATTCTAGAACTACTGCCCAGCTGTCCTCGAAGGGTATTCCTTTATGATGTGGTTAATGGCCTCAATTCGAGAAAAACTTAATGCCAGCTGTCCTCGAAGGGTATTTCTTTATGTGTGGTTGATTGCATCAATTCGAGAAGGAACTCTGCCTCCATTGTCCTCGAAGGGTATCCTTTATGATGGGTTTAATGGCCTTAATTCGAGAACTACTGCCTCCATTGTCCTCGAAGGGTATTCCTTTTATGAGTGGTTTTGATGGCCTCAATTCGAGAAACTACTGCCTCCTGTCCTCGAAGGGTTTCCTTTATGATGTGGTTTAATGGCCTCAATTTGAGAACTACGTCCAGCTGTCATCGAAGGGGTATTCCTTTATGATGTGGTTAATGGCCTCAATTCGAGAACTACTGCCCCGCTGTCCTCGAAGGGTATTCCTTTATGATGTGGTTAATGGCCTCAATTCGAGAACTACTGCCCCGCTGTCCTCGAAGGGTATTCCTTTATGATGTGGTTAATGGCCTCAATTCGAGAACTACTGCCCCGTTGTCCTCGAAGGGTATTCATTTATGATGTGGTTAATGGCTTCAATTCTAGAACTACTGCCCCGCTGTCCTCGAAGAGTATTCCTTTATGATGTGGTTGATGGCCTCAATTCGAGAACTGCTGCCTCCGTTGTCCTCGAAGGGTATTCCTTTATGAAGGGTATTCCTTTATGCAGACCACAAGTTCTATACTCGGTAACCTAGTTTCAAGGATATGAATTAACATCAATTTATTCACCATATTCAGTCCGATATAATAGATAAAATAGGAACTTTGAGCTACCTTACAAATTAAGCAAAGAATGAATGAACAAATTGACAATAAACGGATGTATCTGTAATCGAAACGGTAACTACATAGATAAATGATTTAAGTGCAGTACACTAGCAGTTATGAAAAAATTTGTTAGTACAATACTTACAATTTATATGCCGAGCCTAAATAGATCTTGAATTACTGCACATAACATGATTATATCACACCCTCTTTGCTCTTCTTGTGCTATTACTACGTGATTCAGCTTTAAAAAAATATATCATTAACCAAGATGGGAAAGATTTTCATCTGGGATGAACGCTATTACTAATAATTCCTTTGTAATCTTTCTTCTTCGGTTAAAATATTACCAGAGAGAAAAACTTATGCGATCTTGCTCAAAGATATTTACTCCCAAATACCAATACGCATCTACTGTTTAGTGTCTCCTATCATGATTTAAGTATTCATTAATCAAGAGTCAGTTCCTGGCTTAAAATTTACGTTTAAATCCTTCCTCGTGTTCTGTAAATGCTGCAATATAATGTTTCCTAATTAGTATACTCGCGTATATGTAAACAACCGAATTCGGTGGTACGTCTGGTCTTTGAAACAACCCCATTTCTCTTCCAACTGTCATTGATGGATGTAACTGTTCCTTGTGAAAATGATTGGTGGACTAATGACCCCATTTGTGTTGCATGCATTGTCATTAATTATTGAAGGATACTGTATGATTCATTAAACAAGTGTTGGCTATAAGAATTCTAAGAAATTAATAGCACTGCATGAGTAAGCCTTTTTTGGTTTTAGACAGTTTCATTTTTCAAATTAGAGCAAGAATATCTTAAAGGTTTTTACCAGTTAAACTAA
>NC_087210.1:63780711-63785711 GCF_015104395.2 Macrobrachium nipponense
GTTTTACATTTTCCTGACCGTGCTTTATGTAGCTTATTAATTTTCTTTGAGAGTTTCATATGATCAGCTTTAGAAGAAGACAGCGGATATTATGACAGGATTAATTGTACTTCTGAGAATATTTAGGTACTCCAATACCTATATTTACATCAGCGAAGAGTAAGACGGAAGGAGTTAAGCTTCTCAAGAGATTTGTATCCTGACCAAATCCTGGGTATAAGAAAAAATAAATTGAAAATCATGTATGTCAATTAAGAACTGATAATTAAAAGAATGAAAGGCAATGAAAATAACAGACCTAAAATAGATATAAAGCTATTCTCCCACCACCTGGCCCCCACCAACACACCGCCCTTTCACTCTCTCTTTTTATTTTGTCCTAATCCTCCTCATTCAAATCTCTTTTCTCCGCTACTTGTGCCAAAAACCAAAGAAGAAAAGAGGCAGTATGGCAACGCCATTAACCTCCCCTTAATGCAAAAGGTTGTAGGATACTAGACGTAGCAAACGAAAGGACAAGAGAGAGAGAGAGAGAGAGAGAGAGAGAGAGAGAGAGAACTTGGTGAGATCAGGTGTCTCATAGGACCCATCTAGGAAATAGCAGGCTTTCGAAAAAGACGCCACTGTCGTTCGTCTTACTGCGATACCGTTTCTTAGTTCCTTCCTTCTCTGCTCTTTCTTTTCCATGTGCAGAAATGGTCGGTATTCTCAAGGATCTCCGATTCGAGGGAGAAGATGGCGTTTTAAGTGCTGTGCAAATAATTCAGGACCAATTTCTTATTCAAAAACATTCAAGCGCTGTAGGCGACCTGGCATCTCTTGCTCTCCAGTACACTCGTCCGTATATCAAAAAGCGAATATTTTCTTGCTCTCTTGCTATCCAGTACACTCTCCCGTATATTCAAAGGCGAATACTTTTTTACTAGCTTGCTCTCCAGTAATTTCTGTATATCAAAAAGCGAATATTTTCTTACTCTCTTCCTCTCGAGGACACTCTCCCGTATATCAAAACGCGAATATTTACCTGCTCTCTTCCTTTCGAGGACACTTCCGAATATAAAAAAATGAATATTTTTTATAACACCTCATGGTTCAGCAGGCTTAGCCGGTTTATTAATGGTTCTT
This sequence comes from Macrobrachium nipponense, assembly GCF_015104395.2. Classification (NCBI taxonomy): domain Eukaryota; kingdom Metazoa; phylum Arthropoda; class Malacostraca; order Decapoda; family Palaemonidae; genus Macrobrachium; species Macrobrachium nipponense. The sequence goes on from NC_087210.1 coordinate 63,781,837, forward strand.
TATATAAAATTTCCAATCAAATGTAACTTCAATTATTCATAGCCTTGTCCCAAGCAACAATAATACGAATTTCCTGATAATTAATAAGTCACCGTGAACTGAGCCCTGTTATAATCATCCAGATTACAAAGTGACGGAGGTATCCTACTTTAAGTTGCTCTTTGTCGAAGTCATGCCATCCTTTTGACTCACTCCAAAAGCCAGAAGGTGCTTGTGAACAAAATAAACAACTTTCTACGCGGTAAAATATCTCGGTGGTCCAGACAAGGCGAGAGCGTGCTCCAGAGTTGTTAAAACGGCTACACGAGATTATGTTAGTAGAACCAGAGATTACAGTGAAACTGATCTTGATTTTTCTCTAAAGGGAATAGATAGTAATTCCTCAGAACACGACAAGATAGTAGTAAAATGCATATTTGATATGGCCTTCATGAAGCAATTGTACGTAGTTGATTTCCTGTACTACATAGCTATTTCATAACAATGTACTACAACAACAACAATTTCAAATATACCGAAAATGCTTTTTCTTTAATATTTACATTTGCCTGGGACAAGCCACTGTGAATTCTGTTAGGCTGCAATGAGGAAGTGTCTTCTGACAATTTCTACTTGTATATAATGGCTTCTCTCCCGAAAGGACGACTACTACTCATGCATCTTTTTCATCAACGGGGTAGAGTAGAGCGTTTAAAGCAAGTGGAATTTTCGTTGGTCAAAGTGTATGTGAGACAGCATTTAAGAATTACTGGAATGTCTGCCAAGATGAGTAAGTGGAGTGTTGCTAATTAGGTTGAGAGTGGAAGGGTTAAAGCTGCAGGAATATCTCTCCTGTATATCTAAATTGTTATATTGCATCATGCATTTCAGCACGTTTTTTTGATAAGGCGTAACATGACTAAATTTACAAAACTGTAAATATGAAGAAAGGAGGTCTTTAATGGCCTCAATGGCTTTCCCACTTTCTCTTTCTTTCTCTCACTGGTTAATGGACCTTCATTCATTGTTCAGCTCTTAAATGATCCCGTGTAATACTTGAATTATTTAATTCAAGTTTATAGAAAATCCCATTCCTAAGCTCTGCATTAACTAATAAAGTAAGAAAATTAGCATTAGGGAAAGGGCCACGGTTACTATAATAACAGCGACAGACAACGATAACAATAACGACAGTGATGATAATTATTATTTATGTTACTATTGTAATGTTCCATTGCTATTAGACTAATAACAACAATAACAACAACATTTTAATTATTTTTATCATTTTGACAAAACAGAAGTTGTTATTGCTGTTGTTGTAGCAGCAGTAAAAAGACAGCAACACCGAAAAGGAAACTACTGACAGAAATATTTCATTGTTTAAATTTATGGAACGCTAATAACGTAAGAAAGTCTCAGGTTTTTTTTTTAATTAATGTTCTTTTTCCAAAGGAAATTTAGAAAAGGAAAAATCGGAACAGCGAAGACACGAGATTTCACTGAAGACATTTCTGAGGATTGCTCCGGATCCTTCGAAAGTTCATTAATGAATTACACTTCGTTTCCGAAACATAATTGGCTTTTCAGGAAACAGGCGACTTTGTATACGTCATGAGGAAAATAATATTGACGATTCTTTTCTCATTCCAAGAGGACATTAATTGTCCTAATATTCTTTTCACGGCCATTCAAGGATGTAATGCTGCTTCAGCCAATTCATTTCTTTCTTATTTTTTCCAAGATTTCGGAATTTCTTCTACTTTGCTTATTAGTTTTTCATGTCATCACATTTATCGAATTTTATCCTATAAGTCTTTTATTTATTCCCTCCATTTACAGTTCAATTCCCTTCCTCTTCAGGGCGGCTCGTTAATTATCCGCCAGATGCCCGTCTACCATTTATTCATTTCTCATCCACAGTCCTCGTGATCTAAAAGAGAGGAATATTATCGACATTATCCCAAAAAAGGAAGTGCGATACCCGTTGGAAATAGTTAAACTTCTAGTAACGATGACTGACATGGTTGTCAGTAGTTGAACGTTGGCTGTGGTAATGTTGTACCGGCGCAAGCAATTGCCTGGAGTTATTTGTAGAATAATTTCTCTCTCTCTCTCTCTCTCTCTCTCTCTCTCTCTCTCTCTCTTTAAAATGTAGCTTTCTAATTAATGATTGTACATAATTCTGCATGTGCTTCTAGGAGAGAGAAAGTACTGTAAACAGTATCCCGGGCAGTGATAACACTGGCACTCATTATTTCTGGGTAATGGTAATATTTTTTTTCCCCCATTTTTTTCATAGCCATCATCGTCGTTGTTATATTTGCCGTTACCGTTTCTATACTTCTGATGCTATTACTTGCTATAACTACAATTGATTATCTGAAAGACAGGCTGACAGAGAGAGAGAGAGAGAGAGAGAGAGAGAGAGAGAGAGAGAGAGAGAGAGAGAGAGAGCAAATAACTTGATGTCAAACGAAAGGAAGGAATGTTTGTAATCTCAAGGAAGAATTAATTATTTTTATCGTCATCAGGGCTTTGAGACTGATGGCCGGCCCAATTCGTTCAAAAAGAGCTCAAGAAAGGTTACTTATAAATGGCAAGGTGGAAGTATAAAGTAATTATGGCAATAATTGCAGAGAATGAGAAGAATTATCCTTATCTAAAATTTACTTTAGAAAGAGTCTTCCTTGCTAACCTAATCTCATGGTCGGGGATACATTCTTCTATCGAATTCAATATTTAACTATATTTCTTCTGTTTGGATAACAACATCCTAACTTTGCACTGCTTCAGTGCTTCCTTAAACATAAATCCAGTCTCCATGAGCAGGTCAGTAAAATGAGATTAAGGCCGGAATTCTCACTGCTTTGGCGTTTGCAGCGGCTTATTGCAAAGCCACAGGAAATTCGCATGTCGTTGTAGTACGCAGTAGGGACAGTGAAGTTTCCCGTAGCTACTTGCGTTATGTATGTTATAAACCATCTTGATCGAAATGCTGAAATGTTGAACTCTCATGTTTTAATTACATTGTAGGTAAACACTTGCCTTTATAAATTTATCATTAATTGGAACAATGAAGTGAATAGAAATATGAACATCCCCTAATTCCGTTATTATCCCAAGATCTGGCTTCAGGTTTCTTACTACGAAGTCCCGAAGTAATTGAGATGACAACTTGCACTTAGCAAGTCGATCATTAGTTGCATTGAGTTGGCTATAATAGCAACTGGCGTTTCGAGAATATTTGTCGCAAAGGAAGAGAAGATGAATTCCTTCCTGGCTTGGGACCTTGCAAACGAAAACTGTGACAATAATTGAGTGGGTGGAAGAATAATTTTGGTTTAATAACAAGTAAAATTTTAAAATAGATTGAAAGTGCTCTCAGGCTTAGGTATCGCGAAACACAGTGAATTCATTTGTCAATTCTACTTCAATAAGTTTTTAAATTTTCATTTTTAGCAGGCATAATAAAAATAATTCAAAGTAATGAAGTCTTTCTTAAGAAGAAAAAAGCTCTTTTCAACAACAGCCAACGCTATAAGAAGAAGAAGAAGAAGGAGAAGAAGAAGAAGAAGAAGAATAAAGCAGTTGAATTTTCATCTCCGATTCCACTCAACCTTTTACTGTTGATGAATAAAAATAGAGGGAAATGAAAACATACTTGCACGCATTAGTTACTAACGGTGACAAAGTAATGTCATGTACATTATGTCACTTTACAATTTCATACTCTTAATTTCGTGAATTACTTTTAAAAAGAATATGAAAAAACCTGTAAAATTAGGCTTCTATGACAAAATGCTAAATATAATTAAATCGTGGATAAAAAGAACGGTTAAAACCTCAGTAAATAACAAATATGCAAAGAGCTCCCAGAAAGTGAATAGCAAAGC
>NC_087210.1:63788211-63800711 GCF_015104395.2 Macrobrachium nipponense
CATCAGCCAGCGACCAATCGAAATTCAACCCACCAGTCAACCCGACAACTGTAAACCACCAGCATGCTATATACGTAGTATACCTGTGTAAAGCAACCTGATTCATTAACTTTTCGTAACTCTCAGCAGGTGGCCACCAGAGAACGTGTCTTACCGTCAGAGGTATTCGAATATAACTACCACAACAGAAAAATCTTTGCTTGACTGTAGGAAACTTGAAATACCAGCTATACGCTGATGAGAAGGTTGTAAGACGAATTAGAAGCCTCTTTACAAATTAAATGCCGTTGAAATAACTATAATCTTCAACGACACTGCTCTCAGAGATAGGCTCTCAGATAGGGTGATACATGCCAATAGACAAGATATTTGAAAAAGAAACCCACAAATTCAATTTGTAACTTGTTTACTTCTAAGTATTTACATTTAGTTTTACTCCACACTCGAGTACTTTCAGGCCCTGCTGGGCCTTGACCCAGGCTAACATCCCAAACATCTCTTGAGAATGGGCCACAGAAGGGCCTGAAAGTACTCGAGTGTGGAGTAAAACTAAATGTAAATACTTAGAAGTAAACAAGTTACAAATTGAATTTGTGGGTTTCTTTTTCAATCTTCAGAAGAAAACTGAAAGAAGTTTTTGTTTGGTTCAGACAAGATATTGATAATACCAAGAAGAAAGTATCACTCAATCATATCGCAATACCATGGGACACGGGATTAGATTAGAAAGGAAGAGAAAAAATGAGTAAGTATCAAGACCTGAAAATAGAAATAAGAAGGATATAGGATATGTCAGTGGAAATTATATCCATAATCATAGGAACGCTAGGCACGATCCCAAGATCCCCGAAAAGGAACCTGGAAAAACTAGATGCTGAAGTAGCGCCAGGACTTATGCAGAAGACTGTGCTACAAGAAACGTCACATATAGTAAGAAAAGTGATTAACTCCTATGGATGCAAGATGCAACCCGGAACCCTACACTATACAAACTACCCAGTCGAATAGGATGACTGTGATAGACAAAAAAAAAAGGGGGGGGGGAATAATAATAATAATAATAATAATAATAATAATAATAAAATAATAATAATAATAATAATAAGCCATTAGACAATACAATGCACCTAAAGCCATTATCTACTCAGGTTAAGCTAATATAAGTTATAATGTGTCGAGATCACCTGCATAGGTGGGTATAATGATAAACGTTTGTGTGTAGCTATGAAAGTAATATTAGTCATTCCACATTAGAAGTCAGTTTAAAGTCCGTGGATTAGATTAGAAAGAAGGCGACGATTCATTATGATAAATGATTTGCGTGGAATACCAATAATGATTTATTTGTTTGAAGAGTAAATATATCAAAAAGTTATCACTAATTATATCATTACAGAGCAGTTATGAGTAGGACAAGTTTCATTCAGATACTCATGTGTGACATGCTTTACATCATATGTTAGTTTGTTTTAAAGGAAATAAGTTGTAGTAGACTTATTCACAACCAGATGAAGATTTTTAATTGTACCCAAAAAAGCTACATGTTTTAAATCTTAAATATAGCATAATACATCTATAAGATATATTATGCAATGCAGACAACAAATTCTAATATTTTTTCACAGACTTTAGAGGTGCTGAGTTAAATTAATCTTCATCCAAGTCCTCCTTGCCTAGCTCATCATCAAAACGCTGAAACATGTATGCCGCTGAACATAAACAAAAAAAAAAAAAAAAAAAAAAAAAAAAAAAAACTTCAATGTAATCGAGAAAAGTTTGTTTGCCAGTGTGGGGAACATGTATCAGTCGGTCGCACAGGTTTGTCAGTCAAGAGATCAGTTAAGGAGGACGAACAGAAAGCTCAGCTTTTAGTTCATTTTGTTTGCCCTTTTGTCGCTTTGTTAAGAGCTTTAGGTAGCAAGTTCTTAATGATTTTCACGATAACTCTAACACAGGTAAACATCGTGATGGGCAAGCACCATTGAAAGCGATGTAAAGATTGACATCGGTGTCGACGTCAGTGTCATGACAACGTGTAAGAAGGGGCTGCCATCTGGCAACTTTAAAATCTTTGTTCTTTACTTGTCAATGTACGAACCTTAGTTAGCAACTAAATCATTAACCAAGAACGTCCAGTCATCAAGAAAGGTAACTAATATACCACTAAGTATTTAGTGTTCGCCCCATAACGCAAGTGACTAACCTCATGCACTTAACTCACTATTAAAATGCCGTCCTCCATCACAACTTAAATCAATCTTGATTTCAAATTAACAATCCGAAGATGTCATCACAGGATAACGAAATGTATTTCTGTAACACTGGTTATCATTATATTAGCCTTGACAATTTTATTATGATGACACTTGCTTTGCTTTATCACTCTGATGAGTTTTCCAGGATAATTTCTCTGAACTATTTTAGGAACCAGATATATACAGGAATTAAATACCAATTGTTGAAAACAAGGCCTGACTATGAATGCATATTGAATATTCAATGATTAGGTATCAATGAAGGTTTGGAGAGAGAGAGAGAGAGAATATCTTATCTAGATCCATCTATGATGAAAGAAGTGAATAACATGATGGCTGTAGCTGGTGGGAAGATGATATATCAACTTCAAGGTCTCCTTCATCCTCCCAGAGGAGGATATCCCTCCATATCCTTCCCCTCAGGATATTTTTCTTCCCTTCCGCCCTCATCCCCAGCAAGTATCAGCCTTAAACGAAAACACCGGAAAGCCAACGAACGAGTCAAACTTTGCAGCAGGAATAAAAATGACCGGGATTTAGGAAAGAGCAAGAGAGAAGATGAAGAGGAAACAGGGGAGGTAAACGAGAAAGGGATATTAAAAAGAAATGTGAAGCTGAGGAAGAAAAAGAAAAAAAAAATCTGGATGTGCAAAAATGGGGGTGGTCACGAAAAGGAAGCAAACACAATCGGAGAGGAAAAAGGAAATGAAAACCTGAAGATACCCTAGTGATTTTATTGATCGCCTGAGCAAACGTTCATTTGTGGAAATTCATTGGGTGTTACGTGGCCATTTGACAAAAGAACCCGTCATTTTCAGCTAAAATCTTGCAGCCTAGATTTCAAGAAATCTCAGAAGATTGTTTAGCATAAACACTCATTTTCAGCAGAGGAAATATATATATATATATATATATATATATATATAATATATATATATATATATATATATATATATATATATATATATATATATATATATATATATATATATATAGTATATATTAATCATTGAAAGACAGCATATTGAGAAACAGAACACCGAAACCTGACACCATGAATTACTGAAAGGCAGTGATAATTATTGTCAATTATAATTGAAAGTAAAAAAAAAAAATAGCCTTGCGGCAAATTTCACAACGCAGACAAAAGAAATCTTCAGTAACATGATAAGTTAGGATACGTAAATGAACAAATAATTTACAGTGCCCTAATTTAAAAAGAAATTTAATTAATCATTAAAAAAGCCCAACATTTTAACTTTTTACCTTTATGTGACGTGAATGTAATTTGATTCCTTTGATTAATGCACCGACATTTTCAAAAGCATTGAAAAAATTCTAAGAGAAATTTATAACATAAATGATAAAGGGAGAATAGCTTTTGGTCGAGTAAGGGCATATTAAAAATTATGTTGTTAATAATACGTATATGTATATGTATATGTATATGTATATGTATATGTATATGTATAGTATATGTATAAGTATATGTATATGTGTGTAACTACTTGTACAAAAAATTGTTGAATGCACCAAATAGGGGGCTATATATTGCTGTCTTGGTAGTAAGAAATTTATGTGCTGACGGTCAGGCAGTTTTACAGGGGATTAATATACGAGTGATCTTGAAATTAACAGAACAGCTGTTCTGCCTTTTGCTCTATAATCCTTTTCAAGCTATAAATTTTTGTTTTTTTTTTTTAAAAAAATGTCAGAAAAATGTAATTAATCTTTTCGAGGGAAACGAACACCTCAATAAAGTCTGAAACGATAAAATAGCATTTCATTGTCTTATTATAAACCAGTTAGAGATGAATCATGAAGTTAATAATCCGAGAAGAGGAGTTTTGTAACTCTTAAATGTTTAAAACTATTCTGACTCAAATTAATCTTTATTCTAAAAGGAGCTGAACTGTAAAGCTATTTTTCAAGTTTTATCCCACTTTCAGTGTCATCGTACTCAAATTCTTATTTCAGAATCATAATCTTTATAATATTCCTTCGTCATTATAACTTAAAAAAAGAAAGGTAAAGTGCTCCGAAGTTTCTTGGGCGCAATCGAGTTTTCTGTACAGCGTATGATGCTGTATGAGCCTAGCCCATTAAACCTTTAGCAAAGGCCCAGTGGTGGCTTATCCTATAGACGCGCGAACAAGGCTAGGTTTAACCTTAAATAATATAAAAGCTACTGAAGCTAGAGGGCTGAAATTTGATATGTTAGATGATTGGCAGTGGATTATCAACATTTCAATTTGCAGCCCTCTAGCCTCAGTAGTTTTCAAGATCGAGGACGGACAGAAAATGTGCGGACGAACAGACAGAGCCATCTCAATACTTTCCTTTTACAAAAAAAAAAAATAAAAAATAAAAAAAAAGAAACTAAAATTGAGTAGAATTCAATAGGATTAGAAATAAGAATGACGGAGCAAAAAGGTCACTGTCTCCAAGCCTTCCTGTCCCCATTGCAGAAGGAAAAGCATTAATCGCAAATACCCGGAGGAGAGAAAATCTATTCCAGTTTTATGTGAAGCTGCAAACAAAGGAATCTGGCAATATCCCTACAGTGATTCTCTTTCAACATTTTATCCTTTCCTGTATTTTTGCGTTATTTATTTTAGTGCGGAGGAAAATTGGTAGTCAGTTGAAACCACATTTGATGAAAGTATTTGTTTATTTTTTTCTCTAAAATTAAATTAAGAAAATAATGAGCGGATATATATAACTACATAAAAGACAGTCATCAAGGTTCAGACCTATCCCGTTTCGAATGAACATGTATAATGAGGAAGAGCATAAATATTTTGAGAAGTCACATTCACAAACAAGCTAGAAACTAAACTAGGAATACTTTGTATATAAAAAATATAGTTAATTCACAAGTCTTGCATGATAAATGAAGTTCTATTGAACTTGAATAGAGTAATGGGTGAGGACAAGCCTGAACCCTAACACCAATAATTTTAAAGAAAAAGATCAACGCTTGAAGAAACATTTTCCTTCAACAATAATTAAGTCTTCATAATATAAAAGTCAGATGTATCTATAATGACCAAAGTTATGGTAACTGTCAAAGTTCCCTTTAACTTGTGACCTCATCCGATAATTTTGAGAAACAAAAGAGAAAGAGGGTCACTTTTGAGAAAGAACAGAAAAAAAAAATGGTTATGGGATTTCTCCCATATTACTAACTAAAAATACACATCAGATCATTTGCAAGAAATAAATGGCATATAGATATCACAAACGAAGTATTAAGAATCATAAATGGCATTAAAATACAATTTTTTTTATAAAAAATATCCAATAGACAAGTCATATATAAAAAAAGAACAGTACATATAAAACACAAGAAAAATGATAATGCCCATTTGGGTATTTAAAATAAAATCTTAGCTACCCCTCACTGGCAGCTCGAAAGAACCCCAACAAAATCTGGTCTTTCACAAAATAGATTTGACGACAGATAATAAAACTAAACTTAAAATGTAAATTCTATACTTAATTTGTTCCACCCATCAGAGCGAACTCAAGTCCGGAACTTGTGACACACCAACGACTTCCGTTGCAGGGATGTTCCATGACGTATTTAGGGTCTTTGTTCAAGGTGTCATGGGTAAGCTAGACTTCACAAGCAATGAAAGTTTCTTTGCCTCCATGAGAGGTAAAGCTGACCATCAACTTTGTAAGCACTGACACAAGTTTTTTCCCTCGCCCGCGAACATCTTCGAGCGAACAAAATGCTTAGCTACACAAAAGGATGACATAATGTTTTACATTATATATATATATATATATATATATATATATATATATATGATATATATATATATATTATATATATATATATATATATGTATATATATATATATATATATATATATATATATAATATATATATATATATATATATATATATATATATATATATATATATATATATATAGTATATATATATATATATATATATTATTCATCACAGATATTAACCAACAAATACCTTTTGGAATAACTTATGTTCAAGGTAGGTTCATCAGAATTCGAACCTCTGCCATTTCGACTAGGTATATCGGTAGACAGTTGAATTATCCACTCAGCTATGAAGAGTGAAAGTTTCAAAATTATTGAAGGCAGATGCACTTAGTATTTATAATTCCCTTGGTTGAAATTTATTCCGAATGTAAAAGTGGACGTGATGTAAAGGGCTATTTGCTTATATATAAGCAGTGGGGAGATGTCATGGGTTGTGGTAACTACAGGGGAATTAAACTGACAGAGCATGGATTGAAAGTTTTAGAGAGTACTGGATGATAGACTAAGAGATATTGTAAAGAATGGGATACAGCAGTATGGATTCATGAGAGGAAGAGCGATGGTGGATGCCATCTTCATAGTAAGACAGCTACAGGAAAAGAGGCTAAAGAGAAACCAGGAGCTCTATTGTGCGTTTATAGAGCTAGAGAAAGCATACCATAGAATCCCAAGAGAAGTGATGTTTTGGTGTCTAAGGAAAAGGAAAGCCCCAGAAAAGTTGCTTTGGCAGGTCGAGATGATATATAAAAGAACACACATAAAAGTAATAACAGCAGTAATCTGGTGATTACTGCTGAAAATTAGGAGGACCTACAGAGAAGGGTTGGAGAGTGGCAGGAATCTTTAGAGAGGGTGGCTTAAAGGTGAATGTGAATAAAGCAGAGATCTTGCTGAGTAGTAGGGAAGATAGAGACAGAATAGCAATACAAGAGAGAAGAGGCTCGCTTATAAAACAGGTGGAAAAGTTTGAATACTTAGGATCTACTTTAAGACAGGAGGGAGGATGTCAGGCAGAAGTTGACAGGAGGATAAAAACTATGGGAGAAGTGGAGAGAGGTAGCTGGAGTAGTATGTCAAGATATATAGCACAGTGATGGAGCAGAAAAAATTAGCTCTAAGAAGAAAATAGGAAGTAAAGCTTGAAAGAACAGAGATGAGAATCCTGAGGTGGATTATGGCAATATTGCTGTTTGAGAGATTGGAAAATGATGAAATAAGATTACAGAGGTGATAAGAGAGTCACGACTGAGATGGTATGGGCAATTGGGCATGTGTTGAGGATGAATGACGTGGAGGGAGTAAAGAGGGCCTGGGAGGAACCTGTCAGAGGAAGAAGATCGAGAGGGAAACAGAGAATTAGATGGCGAGTTAAAGTGAAGGAAAATATGGAGAGAAGAGGTTTGGAGGAGGATGATGCCTTTGAAAGAAGGCGGTGGAGAAGGCGCATCAGGCAACCGACCCCTTAATTTGGGGATAACGGTGGGAAAGAAGTAGATTTATTAACTAGGAAGAGTCACATCTATATATACAGAGTTGTATACACACACACACACACACACACACACACACATATAAAATCCTTTATGATAAAGATTTAGAGTATTTAAAATGACTTAGCACATCGATTTTATTTACAAGGGTTATGTCCTATAATAAAACCAAAAGAGAGAGTAGAAAAATATAAATGTCTGTATGTAAACAGATGGAGTTCGTATTCCAGATTTTGTTTACGTTAATGTTCTTTGCATTACCAAGCAAGAGGACTTTTGGGGAATCGGAGAGACAAGAATCGTTCGTTCAAGATGTATTGTACCTCAACTCTGAGTTAGGTTCCAGGAACGAAAGAAGAATATTGCCAATGGAAGGAAGTATTTTCAATTGACCTTTTCTTGACTACATGGACCTCAATGTTTTTAATTCTTTAGTTAATGATGTGTAAGTGGTGAACTCTATTTATACCACGTGATAAAGAGAATTTGAACTGGATTATAACTTATGTTAACTGCAATTTTATAACTGGTAGAATGAAATCGTGGACTAAATAAGTTACATAGGAATCAGCCTATTAGAAAAGAGCTATGAATCGCAGCCTTGCTAGGTGAACGCCTTGCACTGCTCAGTAGGTGGTGGTTCATGCAAAGATGCACCGAACGCTTAATAATACAGAAAAAATCGCAGAAACCGAAGTTATCATAAACAAGTAAAAAATGCTGGAATTTTCTGTACAAATATAATGCTTTATGAACCTCTCAGCCATGGCCCATGGAACTCTCAGCCGCGGCCCTCAAAACTTTCAGCCACGGCCCGGTGATGGCCTGCGTTGTTGGCACCTTTAGCAGTGTCAGACGCACGATCATGGCTAACTTGGACCTTAGAAAAAATAAAAACCACTGAGGCTAGAGGGATGTAATTTGACAAGTTTGATGATTGGAGGGTGGATGATCAACATACGAATTTGCAACCGTTTAGCCTCAGCAGTTCGTAAGATTTAAGGGCGGAAAGACAAAGTACGAACGGACAGACAAGTACTGGACTAGATGGATAAGCAATTTTCCTTGAAACGTATGTTTATGTATGTTCATACCCATACTTTTTTTTTCTTTCTTTCTTTTTACAGAAGCGGCATTATTCCTCGTTATAACGGTGGCTGTTGATTTTAAATGACAAGAGTTTATATGGGTCACAGTATCAACCTACTTCGAAATTATTTTTTTGAATGTCTCAGTTTCATTAAAAAAAAAAAGGTGCATTAAGTCATCATATTTAAGATTACAAATATTTCTATCAGCTCGCAATAATTTTTTTATACTGTAATAGTCGTCAAAGTTTTCAAGTTACCTTTAGGGCCACTGAATCATTCTTCTGATATTTGGCAAACCTGCCACCACCCCTTCGCTCTCTCTCTCTCTCTCTCTCTCTCTCTCTCTCTCTTCCTCTCTCTCTCTCTCTCTCTCTCTCTATCTCTCTCTCTCTCTTTCCTCTCTCTCTTCTTCTCTCTCTCTCTCTCTCTTGCGTCCTTTGGTACAGTATCGAGATCCTCATTCTAAATCTGTCGAGGATCATGACGCGCATTATCAGTCACAACCATTAATTAGAGAAAGGATAAGACATCGACACCCACGTCGATTCTATCCTCGTCAGACAACGGAACCTTAATGGCCAATTTGTCTTTGTCTTTTTCCCCCCGAAGAGAAAGATAAAGAAAATTGTGTTGAATGAAATGAAAGAAAGCAAGGACAAAAGGATAGGGTTCTCGATACGGTTAAACGCAAACCTCTTTTTTTTATAGGACCTTCATTAATGAATTCGTTGTAAGTGTTTAAAATATGGGATCTGTTTTGATACACTTATTTCTACACACCTCTTCAATAATTTTGCCATTTGATATCGTATGCATTTTCCCTTATTGGTTACATCCATACGGAATTATATCTGAGAAGTAGCCCTGCGTTGACTAGGATTCGATTCTGCGTCTTCGTGGATTAAAACAAGGATGAAAGTGGCCTACTGTGCTCACCAGCACGTTGATTTCAACTCCGCCGTAAATATTCCCGTCAATTCAGGTTCAAGGTCCATTTAGCTCGGCATTGCAGTACCACTGGGTGATGTACTTAAGAAATAATGACCCACTCTCGGGCATTAAATTATTTCGATGAAGCCCATTCTCTTCAGGGAATAACTTCGCAACGAAATTTTATATATTAATATTTCAAAGGCCTTTCTATGAATTTGGGGTTATTAAGTTGGAAGTAAGTTACTGCAGCCCGTCGACGTTTCTGCTATCTAGTAATACTTTGCATCTCTTAGGTTTTATCAATCGTTAAGCATATCCAGAACCACATGAATGTCAATGAGAGCAACTTATCTTTATCGTAAATAGAAGGAATGAGCGAAAGGTGGGGCAGGACACTCATGAAATGCTGAAGAGTCAAAATAATAATCACTAAGTCGAATGAATGTTATTATGCTCAAATTTCCAGTTTCGGATTTCTTTATTTCTTGATTCATGTGCCTACTGGTCATACTGAGCCCCGTGGACATTAATAAAGGTCTGCCATGAGCTATAAAAAGGGAACCTCAGTCGAATTATAAACGAAGGCAGGGAATAAGGGAACGCCTTTACTTGGCATTACCCCTTCTTTTTGTGACATCAAAACATTCTCATGGCCTGTAAAGTTGTAACCGACAAATATTTATGTGAAGACATATCATATTGTTTCATGGAATATAAAAGTGAACATGCCAAGGCCAGAGTACAAGCACACTAATTAGGAAACCGATCAGGTACAAAACGAGCAAACTATGGAACACCACCGACACGACATTGGAAATAACAGGAAGGGAGATCAGTCACTGTTCAAAGCCGGTTTCTTGTTTACGATTTCAGTTGTCCCGGAAGTTCTGAAGATTAATATATTACTCCGTTTATCTAAAGTGGTAGCATTTGGTAAATCTGTACCTTACTTAGGAAATTCTAACAAGAGTTATTTAAATCGTTATGACTGATTTCCATAACGAAACTGCATAAATATTTAGGATGTTATTATTTAGTCCTATATTCTAATGAGCCCGGACATAATTTGTGAGCTTATTTGACTAGTGAAGCAAATAAATTCTTAATTCTATAACATCTCATTGCGTACAAATTTCAATTCGATTCAGTTTCAGATATTTATTGCTAATGAGAATGACAGTATGTTTATGGTTATCTGAATATGAAATGAAATGTTGAAAACACATCAAACATGTGACAAACATTCACCAAAATGACAGTGATTATCCAGGAACGAAACAGGAAATTATAAAATCCGCCAAGCTAAATTTCATATTTGCGATACTTTCTTGATCTGACCTTTCTTTCTTCCACGCAGCTCTTAGGGAAATTACCTCAAACCCTCCCAGAGGTAATGCAATTTCTTGGCGTTGATGGAGAGAAGCAATACACTTCACCCACTCCGAGTTAGTAGTGTTAGCATAACTGAATGTTTAACATTATAAGCCATTCTCTCTCTCTCTCTCTCTCTCTCTCTCTCTCTCAAATTTCACCCTTCAGAGTTCTTTGCAAGACTACCTCTCTTCGTAGAAGTTGAGGTTTTACTTTGGGGAATATAGATTTTCCTCCAACAAAATGAAATACTTTTGGAAAAAATTAAAACATTCCACTGACTTACTAAACAATAAAAAAGATAAAAATCCCAAGATAGTTAATCAGAAAACTGAATTGAAAACTTTCCGCTCTTCCAGAATGAAGGGCTTTCCAGACGCTCTTTCGCGTAAAAATTTTAGAAATCCGATTTGTTTCCCTTCCCGGTCTCATAGATCCGAATTTTCAACAGGATACATGAATACTGCTCCTGCAATGAGATTGTTGTTCTACTCATTATTTTGCTGTGTGATGTTTTCAGTTATAGTTAAGAAAAATGATGATTATTGTTATTTAATCCCCAAAGAGCGTTATAATTTTGGTTTCTTTTTTCGGCGCGTCTTTTTTTTTTTACATTTTAGTGTTGGTCAAGATTTGAATCTATATTTTTAGTATATTTTCCTCTGCATAAAGAAAACATGCATATAAAGAAAACATACGTTCCTGGTCTTCAAGAAAGTGTTGGCGTAACTATATTATTTGTCCCGACAGACGTTCGTAGTCTCTGACAGTCATTGCTAGTATTACTATTGTGCTATTGCACGGCAAAAAATCATTACAAAAAACGAACGGTAAACTTGAAAATACTGGTGTGACATTTGTACCAGGTACCAATAGCGAAAATAAATTAATAAATCAATTTCTGCAAACGGAAACAATAGAGGACATTATGCACAAGTGGTTATCATCTCTTACTCGAGAAGCTTTAACGATAATCCGACATATTGTGTTATCCTTTTTAATTCCAATTACGAACTGGACAAAAATATAAATCCTATTATAATCAAATATTTTGGTTTATATTGACGCTATTAACAAAAGCAAGAAAGACAATGAGAGAAAGACGTAGTAAATAAAATGCAGTTGTACAGGTTTATAAGGCTTGGTGTTACTTTCAGACAGTAAAAGTACGCCACAAAATATACGTAAAAACAAGACAATAGGCAGAGCCAATCTTTTAAACACAGGCACTACCAACCTGTACTAACTGCAACTGAAATACATCGCGTGAATCGTACTTCTGAACTCGTGCAGCCAATGACCTAAAGACAAATGGAACTAATTCAGATAAACCTAATGCAGATGTATATTCATCTCTGTGTTCTCCACGTATAAACATTAACAGAAACATTGCAGTAATGTATCAAAGTTCTTTTTAACTAAAGCACACACACACATACACACACACGCATACACACACAACCGAAGCGTAGATTATGAATGCATGTAAGTGATAAAGGTGGAATCTCGACGGAGGAAGTGTGTGCGTATTCTATTTTCCTCTTAACCAC
>NC_087210.1:63810711-63837339 GCF_015104395.2 Macrobrachium nipponense
TCCCATAACCTAACCTAACCTAACCCACATGAAATATCCAACCCATTTTGGCTCAAGATATACTCTTCGGACGAAAAACCGCTATTCCCTTAAACTAACCTAATATATCCCACGAGAGTATATGAATATGAGGAAGAAATTATAAGTTCCTTAACCTAACCTAACCTAACCCACGTGAGTGAGTATATGAAAAGATATGAATATGAGTAAAGTAATTATAACTCCCTTAACCTGACTTTCTTGATGACTCACTGCCAGGTGCGCAACATGTCATATCACGTGATAGTATGAATGCGGAAAGATTTCTAAACTCCATTCAAATTCAGATAAGCAACTGATAAGCACCCACAACAGTCACCGTTTTTCTCCATGACTCACTGCCAGGTGCGCATGTCATATCACGTGATAGTACGAATGGGAAAAGATTTCTAAACTCCATAACCTAACATAATGAAATTCTATGGAAGGTTGTACAATAAAGAATGAGGGTAATAAAAACCAATTATGACCATTCACATATTTTTATTACATAAACCGGTGCACATTAACAAGTGTCAGATTCACCTTTTCCTCCCGAGACAATCTTCTAAATTCATTATCTTGTACCGCTTGATGTAAACAATCAATAGAGAGCTGGTGTCTTTGTTCAAATAATAAACCAACAAAATAATAAACGAAAAAAATCGAGGAGAAAAATGTAACAAAAAATAAGAGACTAGATTCAGTTTCTGAGTCGAAGGAAATTCGTCTCATTTTCATTACAACGAAGCTGCTTCGAAAACAGTCATTCAGGTTGATGCATATTTTCTCCTAGCTTATCATTGCTGGCGATATATTAATGCCATTAGCTCTCTCTCTCTCTCTCTCTCTCTCTCTCTCGTAGACAAATGTAATTTACAAGTGTCTGGTAATAATAACGCTGACAACAAGCGTCGTTTTCTGAACAGATGTCAAACTTCCTAACATATCATTGCTGGCGATATAATGTTCTCTCTCTCTCTCTCTCTCTCTCTCTCTCTCTCTCTCTCCAAGCAAGCATTGTTTACTGAACAGATGTCAAACTTCCTAGCATATCATTGCTGGCGATATAATGTTCTCTCTCTCTCTCTCTCTCTCTCTCGCTCTCTCTCTCTCTCTCTCTCTCTCTCTCTCCAAGCAAGCATCGTTTACCGAACAGATGTCAAACTCGGCCACCTGATTTTCTTTACAAGAAAAGACTAAAAAGCTCAGTACATCTGCATTGCAATCTTGAGCAAGAATATCTGCATAATCACAGCACCGACAACGACTGTTTTGTCTAAATTGCAGGGTAAATTTTCCTTCGCAACGGTGCGGCTGCCAATTGACAATGCGATAGTCACTCTCAATTCACAACTATCTGTATTTTGCAGAGAGAGAGAGAGAGAGAGAGAGAGAGAGAGAGAGAGAGAGAGAGAGAGAGAGAGAGAGAGAGTTATAACATTTGATGTTACATCAAGCGTACCAAATCGTTCAGTGAATGACCTATAATATCACACTCACACAGTGAGTATGTATCTAATAACATTTAAGTAAATAAAAAGAAATAAATAAGAAATAAATATAAACAGAAGGTTAACCCCAGAAGAAAATATTCTCTTGTTGCACACGTCATCATAACATTACAAGAGAACGCCTGACTTAAAGTTATGTCAAGGAAGTTGATATACTGGAGACAAATGATAAATTTCCGGTTTTTTTCCGAAGATATAAGAAACAGGCGGAAACGTCCACGGTATGTTGAAAATCCAAAATTCGAACGGAAGAATTTCGAAAGGAAAGGAATAAAAACACACGTACTTCCAAAACACACGTACTTCCATTATCCTCGCGGATCACACCTATTTTACTACACCTTCCTGCACTCGATGAACGAGACATCGGGGGATTCAGTGAATTATGAAATTTAAGGCTATATATTGAGGCCCCCGAACATAATCTCATCAAGAAGACTACACACTCCGCCATAGCAACGGTCATCCCCCACTAACGTGCTCCTTCAGTTCTACTGGAATCTCCTCCTTGAAGGGTGGGAAGCATTCAGTAAGCAGCAGAACTGACTAGGAGAAATATAATCAAAATTCGGCTCAAGTCTGAGGGGTGGTTTACCCCTAAGTCGTTTTAGAATCCTTGAGACTCCAGGTCTGGCCTGTCACCCAGTGAAGTTCGACCAAGAAAGGAATAATGAAATTAGACTCAAGATACAAAGATGGATTGAGAAATGAACTGTACACCCAACGCTATAAGGTTTACTGGATTGTTACGGTGTCGAAATATCCTGGCAAGGGTCGACACAATGTTATGGCCTCTGAGAGAGGTCCGCTTCAGGTTTGATATGAAATAATAATAAAAAAAATATTTCAACACCAACAGTTGAAACTGGGGATACGAATATAGAAAGAAACACTAACACAACAAAGGTTTATTTACAAGCTCACTAACAAAGGTAAATGCAGAATGGTATCTCCTATTTACATAAAAAGACAGAATCTTACACTGCATGAACTGGGGGAACAGAGAGGTAATTCAAATACTTGCTAGTCAATTCGGCAATTCGAGGAGTTGGCTTCTCAAAAGGAAAACGGTGAACACAGACGTCCTCTTGACTCCGTATTTCAGAAAATAGTCAACTTGTAAGGCAGGAACTCACCAAAACCTCTAGCAGGACCTTTTCTTCTCTGAAGTCTGCTCGACGTCGAGATAACACGGACGTGCACTCCTGAAGACGACTAGACCAGTATCCAACCAACTCTCAAGCAACATTTTTTTTTTTCTCTGATCCTTCGTCGGTCCCTGTCTCTCTTATCTCTCACAGATAATCTCTGCTGCTGCTGATTTCTCACTGATATTCTGATCTGTGGCTCTTACTGAGGATATCTCTCTGTGACCAACTGGTGTCTCTCTTCTACGATCTCTCTCTCTCCTGATCTCTGCTTCGTCCATAGTACTTATACGGCATCCTGGGGGCGGAGCCTATGGTGAGCGTCACAGACTCGCGAGATTTTCAGAAGTTCTTAGATGAATCTAGACGAGGTATTGCATCAGAAATCGCGGTGTTTCTCATGTCACATTGACGCGTTTTTGCGCTCCACAACACGCCCGACGATTCCAGAACAGCCGCGAGAAAAAGGCGCCTCCAACATGGGCACGAAAACCTCCTTACTGCCGAACTTCTCGAAAATGCGTTCTCCTTTCCTTTAACTTCCTTTGTTATGAAGCAATTACCATCACATGGATCCAAAGACTGGATGCAAGCTTCGAGATCCTAAGAAACCATCTTTGAAAGCTTCGGAGCTTGCATGCGTCTGATTTGAAATCTAAGGTAAAATGGAAGCTCAGATAAAAGAATAACTGCGGAGGAAGACGATGCGACAGCCCTAAAAGCTTTCCAGACAGAAGCAAGCTGGAGACCCGAGGACCAGATGTGAACAAATGGAATCCTGGATTGTGGAAGACGAGTGAGGATCTCAATTTGAGACTTAGGAAAACACAGACAGCTGCAACGAAGGAGGAATAGTTGGAGAACTAGACAACAAGAAGAAAGGAAGAGCTAATAGATATAAAGGGAATACCAGAGGTAAAGCCACACGAGTACGGAAGCTCCAGATGCAATTGGAGAGAAATGCGCAGAGAAATTGAGGCCCAAGTAGATAATCTCTTCAACAAGACACCGTGAAGAACGCAAACATCGGTCTAACCTTCACCTGAAAGGCCAAAAAAACTAACCAATCATTAGGCAATAACAGTGGAGGATGAAGATTCTAAAGCACTAAAAGCTTTCCAAACAGAAGCAAGCTGGAGACCCGAGGACCAGATGTGAGCGGATGGAATCCTGGATTGCGGAAGGAGTCTTCAGTGCTTAGTATATCAGAATATAAAAGATATAGTAGAAAGGTTGATGAACTAGGAAACAAATACGTAATACTAGAAGAAGCAAAGGAAATGACAGCAATCTTTTTTGTGTACCCTGTACCAGGTAAGTATCGTTCCAATTACATCTAGAAGCAATCTATTTGTTGTACCCTGAGCCAGGTAAGTATTCTTCTAATTACAATTAGAAGCAATCAATTTGGTGTATCCTGTGCCAGGTAAGTATGCTTCTATTTACAACTAAAAGAAATCTATTTGGCGTACCCTGTGCCAGGTAAGTATGCTTCTAATTACAACTATAAGCAATGTATTTGGTGTACCCTGTGCCAGGTAAGTATGTTTCTAATTACAATTAGAAGCAATCAATTTGGTGTACCCTGTGCCAGGTAAGTATACCTCTAATTACAACTAAAGGCAATCTATTTGGCGTACCCTGTGTCAGGTAAGTACGCTTCTAATTATAACTAGAAGCAATGTATTTGGCGTACCCTGTGCCAGGTAAGTATGCTTCTAATTTCAACTAAAGGCAATCTGTTTTGTGTACCTTGTGCCAGGTAAGTATGTTTCTAATTACAACTAGAAGCAATGTATTTTATGTACCCTGTGCCAGGTAAGTATCCTTCTAATTACAACTAAATGCAATCTATTTGGCGTACCTTGTGTCAAGTAAGTATGCCTCTAATTACAACTAGAAGAATCAATTTGGTGTACCCTGTGCCAGGTAAGTATGCTTCTAATTACAACTAGAAGATTTTATTTGGCGTACCCTGTGCCAGGTAAGAATGCTTCTAATTACAACTAGAAGAATCTATTTGGCGTACCCTGTGCCAAGTAAGTATGCTTCTAATTACTACTAGAAGCAATGTATTTGGAATACCCTTTGCCAGGTAAGAATTACAACTAAAGGCAATCTATTTGGCATACCTTGTGCCAGGTAAATATATTTCTAATTGCAACTAAAATCAATGTATTTTATATACCCTGTACCAGGTAAGTATGCTTCTAATTACAACTAAAGGCAATCTATTTGGCATACCCGGTGCCAGGTAAGTATGATTCTAATTATAACTAGAAGAATCTATTTGGTGTACCCTGTGCCAGGTAAGTATGCTTCTAATTACAACTAGAAGCAATGTATTTGGAATGCCCTGTGCCAGGTAAGTATGCTTCTAATTACAACTAAAGACAATCTTTCCGGAGTACACTGTGCCAGGTAAGTATGCTTCTAATTACAACTAGAAGCAATGTATTTTGTGTAACCTGTGCGAGGTAAGTATGCTTCTAATTACAATTAGAAGCAATGTATTTTGTGTACCCTGTGCCAGGTAAGTATTTTTCTAATTACAACTAAAGGCAATCTATTTGCGTACCCTGTGTCAGGTAAGTATGCTTCTAATTAGAACTAGAAGCAATGTATTTGGTGTACCCTATGCCAGGTAAGTATGCTTCTAATTAAAACTAGAAGAATCTATTTGGTGTACCCTGTGCCAGGTAAGTAAGCTTCTAATTACTACTAAGAGCAATCTATTTGGCATACCCTGTGCCAGGTAAGTATGCTTACAATTACATCTAAAGGCAATCTATTTGTCGTACCCTGTGCTAGGTAGGTATGATTCTAATTACAACAAGAAGCAATGTATTTGGTGTACCCTGTGCCAGGTAAGTATGCTTCTAATTACAATTAGAAGCCATTTATTTGGTGTACCATGTACCAGGTAAGTATGTTTCCAATTACAACTAAATGCAATCTATTTGCGTACTCTGTGCCAGAGGCAATTAGAAGCAATGTATTTGGTGTACCCTGTGCCAGATAAGTATGTTTCTAATTACAACTAAATGCAATCTATTTGCGTACTCTGTGCCAGATAAGTATGCTTCTAATTAGAACTAGAAGAATCTATTTGATGTACCCTGTGCTAGGTAAGTATGCTTCTAATTACAACTAGAAGCAATGTATTTGGTGTACCCTGTGCCAGGTAAGTATGCTTCTAATTAGAACTAGATGAATCTATTTGGCGTAGCTTGTGTCAGGTAATTATACTTCTAATTACAACTAGAAGTATCTATTTGGCGTACACTGTGCCAGGTAAGTATGCTTCTAATTACAACTAGAAGAATCTATTTGGTGTACCCTGTGCCAGATAAATATGCTTCTAATTACAACTAGAAGAATCTATTTGGTGTACCCTGTGCCAGGTAAGTATTATTCTAATTATAAACACAAACAATCTATTTGGCATACCTTGTGCCAGGTAAGTAAGCTTCTAATTATAACTAGAAGCAATTTATTTGGAATACCCTTTACCAGGTAAGTATTCTAATTACAACTAAAGGCAATCTATTTGGAATACCCTGTGTCAGGTAAGCATTATTCTAATTACAACTAGAGGCAATCTATTTGGAATACCCTGTGCCAGGTAAATATTATTCTAATTACAACTAGAGACAATCTATTTGGAATACCCTGTGCCAGGTAAGTATTATTGTAATTACAACCAGAGGCAATCTATTTTGAATACCCTTTGCCAGTTAAGTTTTATTATAATTACAACTAGAGGCAATCTATTTGGAGTACCCTATGCCAGGTAGGTATTATTCTAATTACAACCACAAACAATCAGCTTGGCATACCCTGTGTCATGTAAGTATTATTCTAATTACAACTACAAACAATACATTTGGCATATTATAATCACAAGCAATCTTTTACGTGTAGCCTGTGTTAAGAAAGTCTTATTCTTCGAAAATAAGCCAGAAACTCCTCTGTCTTACCTAGTCCTGTGGACATTTCTTCTTCGAAACTAAGATCTAACTTGAGAGTAAAATTCTAAGATGGCAATAATACTAGCATAGATAGTAATAAATAAATCAATAAACAAATAAACGATATGTGAGCCACCAGTTGCTGCCTAACGACAATTTATGTTGGCCAACTGGGGAAGCCAAATATTTTTGCGTGGCCCTGATTATTTATTTAACTAGTTCTATTTATCTATTTACTATTATGATTGTTCTTGCACACCTCTACACAACAAACAGACTTCGTGAGCCTGGCCATTCTTGACGTATATATCTGTCCTAGACCGATGCCTGTTTATTTCGATGTATTTTGGACAATGTTCATGTTTGCCCCTTAACGAAGCTTTTCCAACTGGCTAAACATTAAATCTTAAACTCTGTACAAGTTTCTTTCGCCATATTTAACTCAATTCTGAGCGAATTTTCTTGCTTCTAGTTAGTATAAACGAATATCTAGATACCTGACTTATATGAGACAAGGGAATTGTTCGTTATGCGAAAGTGTGTTTATGTCGAAATATGACTTGAATAAGACTCTTTGTGATTGTGAGCTAAATTATTATTATTTTTTTTAACAGATTATGTTGGCGGCATGTTTATTGAGTAGAAAAATTACGGGATTCTTTCAAGCCCAGTAGTTTTTATTAAAAATATTCTCTCTCAATTTTACCTACGGTTGTGTTTGATGGCATAAGTTTACGGGAGATTTATCCTTGTTGCCGATGCACGATAAAAGTCATTTGCAGCTTGAACAGTTTTCTCAGCTTCAACTACAACATGGTTAAAATTTAACGTACATTTCTTTGTTGATCTCTGATATACCTATAGCGAATAAAATTATTACATAAAAATATCTCAGACCTATTCTACGATGGTTGAAATGCAAGCCAAACGGATGTTGTTGTTATCCAATTCGGTTGTAATTGGCAAAAAGAGCTGTTTCTCGTTCGGCTGTTCATGGTTGTACACATTTACGCAACGAGTATAACGTTAAAACAATACTTTCATCATTATCTTTTGCTGTTTTTTTATCTTATTTAACTAGAAGATGGGATAAAGTTAGGCTATTGTAATTTGGTCTCTCATAAAATCTGATTATCGTAGGACGAATTATCGTAAATTGAACACTACCTGTGCAATGTATGAAACCTTATATGTTTAAATACTCTTTCTATTATGCTTTTATGCAATATTTGTTATTCAGAATTTTTCTTATGTATATAATAACATGAAACATAAAAATATAGTGTATCATTTTGAGGGACAGATTAAGGGCATTACGAGTATTTTCAATGGGGAAAATTGATTTGATGTGCGAGCAAATTGAGCTACGAGCTCGGCCACGGAACGAATTCAACTCGTCGGCCAAGGTACCACTGTAGACTAATGGAGAAAAGTAAAAAAAAAAACGGTAAAATGGAAATCATTTTTCAGAGGATCCAATTTTTGCAATACGCTCTGATTCTGAAGCATTCTAAAGCTATAGCGACCATTTCCTAATATTAGTGTTATCAATAAACCCTACAAGAGGAAGAGACAAGATACAAAAGATCAGAAGAAGAGAGCTCCAAGAAGCTTGTCGCGAGAAAGGAAGGGGGTTATTGCAGAATCAAATCCGGACAGAATGGCAGAAATGAGTGAAATTACAAAACAGGTAGCAAAGAAGAGGTATTGAGAATATGAAGGAGAACGAATGCAAAGAGGAAAATTTAAAAGAATACTCTTATGTTAAGAAGACAAACTCAAAAAAAGAAGGCAAATTAATAGAAATTATATTTATTTGAAATACTAAAGCTATAAGGAGGAATATGTAATAAGAGTGCATGCACTAATGGAAATAGATAAAAAGCTAAGCACGATATATATATATACATACATACATATATTATATATATATATATATATATATATATATATATATATATATATATATATATATATATATATATCCCCATATATTCAGAGGAAATCAAAACAAAGGAGTTCTAGATCTTTCATGTTAATTCCAAGTCCTTTTTGAATATGCTATATTATTTATTATTACAAACACGCGTTTTATAACTTACAAATGCGATTAAAAGAGTAAGGAACGTGTGAATCTGCCCCTTGTTAATGTGTACCGGCTTATGTAATACAAATATGTGAATGGTCATAATTTGTTTGTATTACCCTCATTCTTTATTGTTTAACCTTCCATAGAATTTCATTATGTTAGTTTATGCAGTTTAGAAATCTTTCCGCATTCATACTATCACGTGATATGACATGTAGCGCACCTGGCAGTGAGTCATGAAGAAAGTCAGGTTAAGGGAGTTATAATTTATCTTAGTCGTATTCATATCTTTTCATATACTCACTCATGGGGGTTAGGTTAGGTTAAGGGACTTAAAATGTTTCCCCTCATATTCATATTTATGTGAAATGGCGGCTTTTCGTCTGAGGGGTATAACTTGAGCCAAAATGGGGTTGGGTATTTCACGTGGGTTAGTTTAGGTTGGGTTAAGGAACTTAGAATTTTTTCACCTCATATTCATATATGTGTGAAATTTTTTTCTTTTTTTCATCTGTAGAGTATATCTTGAGCCAATAGGCTAGGTTAGGTTAGGTTTGGTTAAGGGACTTAAAATTTTTTCACTCTGTGGGTTAGGTTAGGTTAGGTTGGGTTAGGTTAAGGGGCTTTTTTCACTCATATTCATATTTATGTGAAATGGTGGTTTTTTCATCAGTCTAGTATATCTTCAGCCAAAATGGGGTTGGGTATTTTCAAGGGGTCGTGAAATGGTGGTTTATTCATCCGTACAGTATATCGTGAGCCAGAATGGGGTTGGGTATTTTCAAGTGGTCGAGCGAAACCACGGTTCTCCTATCCGAAGAGTTCTTCATGAGCCATTTTGGGGTTCTTTTCTGAACTAGAGTGAAATATTTGGTGGTTTTCCCGTGGAGTCGTTAATGGTCAACGTATACGTGAGGTTAAGATGAAAGCAAGCTTATGGGGTTTATCGCCTGTGAGGTTGAGCCAAAATGGGGTCTTTTTCCCTGCTGATATGTCTATTTCTAAGTTTACAGGGATTGAAATAACGAATATGTACAAATGAAGTCCGGTGCATAAAAGTTTTTCCATCAGTGTAATAATAATGGTGGCAATTAAAACAATGACAATAGTGAAAGAGTGAAAATAATAATAGCAGTAAACTGTTTGAAGTGTTCTCTATGAAGTGTGTATTCATCCTAATTGTTTAAGGTCTTGTCTGACGTTAATACCTGCTATCATCGAGAAAATTATTATGTATTACTATACATACTGATTTTCTTGATGATATAGTAGGTATTCAAATCAGGTAAGACCTAAAACAATTGGGAGGAAAAATGAGTAGGGTCGCTTTACAATAAAGTCACACACACACGCACACACACACACATACACCACACACACACATATATATATACATACATATATATATACATATACATATATACATATATATCTATTATATATATATATTATATATATATATATATATATATATATATATATATATATATATATATATATATATATATATATATATATATATATATATATATATATATATATATAATATATATATATATATATATATATATATAATATATATGTATATATATATATATGATATATATATATAGTATTATATATATAATATAATATATATATATATATATATATATATATATATATATATATATATATATATTATATATATATATATATATATATATATATATATATATATATATATATATATATATATATATATATATATATATATATATATATATATATATATATATATATATATATAATATATATATATATGTATATATGTATATGTATATATATATATGTATGTATATATATATGTGTGTGTGTGTGGTGTATGTGTGTGTGTGTGACTTTATTGTAAAAGCGACCCTACTCATTTTTCCTCCCAATTGTTTTAGGTCTTACCTGATTTGAATACCTACTATATCATCAAGAAAATCAGTATGTATAGTAATACATAATAATTTTCTCGATGATAGCAGGTATTAACGTCAGACAAGACCTTAAACAATTAGGATGAATACACACTTCATAGAGAACACTTCAAACAGTTTACTGCTATTATTATTTTCACTCTTTCACTATTGTCATTGTTTTAATTGCCACCATTATTATTACACTGATGGAAAAACTTTTATGCACCGGACTTCATTTGTACATATTCATTAATAATATATATAGATATATATATATATCTATATTATATTATATATATATATATCTATATCTGTATAAATATATATATCTATCTCTATCTACTCTATATATATATATATATATTAATATATATATATATATATATATATATATAGTTATATTGTTACGAAGTGCCATTCATCAATTATTACCTCACAAAAAGCCAGACACCTGAACCCTCATAACTGGTATTAAACGACTGAATACTCTAAAGGCAACAGTGATCCCTTAACAACTTACCGTTATTGCAGAAAATCAGACTAAGTTCATCAAAACAGGTGTGAGGTAATCTTGTAAGTAATTAAATTAATCAAAGGGCATCACTCCATCAACAACTTTAAAACTCTAAGTATTTCCCTGATTTCAGAAGTCTCAATACTTCCCTGGTTTCAAGTCACTTCAAGTAAATTGAAGGAAAGCAACTAAATTACCACTCTTTGTTTCTACCTATCATAATCATATGCAAATATACTGGTTAGAAATGAAATACTTATAAAAATTTTAAATACAAAAATTTATTATTAAATTCAAAATTTATAAGTAAAATTCACAATATCAGGGAAAATTACTGTTACTTGAAAACAAAGTAAAGTTTAATTAATTCTTCAATCAATTAAGTAAACTTAAATCAAAATTAATTTATCACAAAATTCAAGAAAATTAATTCAATTGAAATTAAAAAGTGTTAGGTAATAATTGAAAATTTGAAAGTAATTCACAAGTGCTAAACAATAATAAAACTTGAAAAGAATTCTAAGTAAATGCAAATTAATTCACAAGTGTTAAATTTAATTAAACGTGCAATGATTAAGCAATGAAAATAACTAAGTTAATTAAATTGTGAATGCAAATGAAAATATAAAATAAAAAGACACACTTCAATAAGAAAATGAAATAGTGCACAAACAATGGAACAAACACAAAACACAAAAATATGCAATGTGTAAAAGTGTAAATCTTTTTCACTCAAAACATTATAACCATCAGTTTTTTTACCAAACCTTTGTAAACATCTGTCATTAGTTATTAGTTAACCACAGTTCGTATCCGTTATTAGTTATTAGTTAATCACTGTTCCTAACAATTATTAGTTTTTAGTTAACCACAGTTCCTATCCGTTATTAGTTATTAGTTGCAACTAATAAAAATATAACACACTTTACCTTGGTATACCAGCTTCTTTCTTTCTTGCTGCAGCTTGTATCACACTTTCACAAAAACCAGGCACCATTACGAAACAATGTTTGTTCAGATTCCACAAAAACGCTAATTAAC
Organism: Macrobrachium nipponense; assembly: GCF_015104395.2. Classification (NCBI taxonomy): domain Eukaryota; kingdom Metazoa; phylum Arthropoda; class Malacostraca; order Decapoda; family Palaemonidae; genus Macrobrachium; species Macrobrachium nipponense. The sequence goes on from NC_087210.1 coordinate 63,822,953, forward strand.
ACTAAACAAACTCTAAGAAGTATCAAATATGAAATTCTAAGTTACGAGTGACCAATTTACTTTACGTTAATATAATCTCAAGGATGTCGCGGGAGAGAGAGAGAGAGAGAGAGAGAGAGCGAGAGCGAGATGATAATGCCTCGAGGTTTTAAGATATAATGAAATCCTCTTCCCTTGCGAAAACTGGACGGGGCAGATGACAAAACGTTCTGAGACAATAATTCTTCTAGAATCTTCGAAATCTGACGCAATCTTCATAAAGAAATGTGTAATCCCCACGGGGGGCTTCGCAAAGACATACACGTATGAGTCGATTCTGCTCAACAGACACGTACTCTACTCGATCGCTCGAAGCAGAAGGCTTATCACATACAATGACAGATTCTCCAAAACACAAATGAAGATTTGAGCTCGTTATCAAACGTGTTGACAGAATAGGAAAGCAAACGGATCTCACAGACCCTCTAATCTCAAAGTGTTGACATAAAAGGGAAAACACTCGCAGTTTCGAACGGACAACGAAAATCTCTCTCTTTTTACATTCTACGTTATATACGTAAATATATTCTTTTACATTATGTTATGCGAAATCTGAACTCACATTTTAACCATTTTAAAACATCCTATTTGTAAGCTATCAAGGAATCTGATAAAATGTTACACAATTCTACATAACATTTCAAAGAGGGGAAACATGTATTTTGAAAGGAGCAATATATAATAATATATATGATACATGATACATGATATAATACATGATACATGATATAATACATGCTACATGATATAATACATGATATACATATAATATATATATATAATAATATATAATATATATATATATATATATATAATTTATAATATGTAATATATATATAATATATAATTATAGTATATATATATAAATATTATATTATTAAGTTACCACATATTACACACCATCTATATAATTTTTCTTCCATAAGACTGCAGTTTTAAGATAACATTACCTACAAGGATAGGATATCTTATAACCACATAATAAGAATGACCTAAATCCGATGAACATATTAAATTTGAGGGAACAATTGACCTAACTCATATGACCCATTTAACAACAATAAAAGTAAAGAGATAACATTTTCTTTGTGCAAGGGAAAATGAAACAAGCCAGATGAAAGTACGGACTATTGAGGTCAGCATATTTTATGTCATGCCTGTATTCAGGCCAGGAGCTAACAATGAGATAGAGTACCAGCGATGTTCTTCATTCCAAAGATCTCAAATACAAGTGGCAATGTATAAAAGCAACGAGAAAATTAGTTCGGAAACGTTAGTTAAAAATATAACGTATTGTGAACTCGGAACAGTATAATGTTCCTCTGTTGCCAAGAGGTATGTTGTATCAGCTTTTCAGTCATTTTGTAGAAACAATGAGAATAATAATCGCAAAAAACATTTCCACATCGAATACAAAAGCAAAAACAAAATAATTGCATATTCACAGATCATTACAAATAGATTTAACAATATCACGCAACACATCAAAAACTTAATTTTCTATCCGGGTAAAAAATAAAAAGGAGAACTTGAGTAAATGATTCCATCTTGGCTTTGCATATCCGAATGAGATATATATCTATTGAGATTCAGGTTTGGAAATGGCACGAGCGATTTTCTTAGTTGGTACCTTTTCGGCGATTCCTATACCACGCTGTATTTACCTAAATATTTTCCACTTCTGAAAATTTTCTTTGAGTGATTTTGAATCAGTATGAATTTTCTTATGTTTTTGTAATTTTTTGCAGTATGATTTAAATTGTTATATTGTAAAAACGATTATTTGCTATACATGGTCCAGTGTTTCCCTATTACTGCTAATGTTTCGAAGCGAATTCTCCTTTCAAATACAGTTCATTTCCTTTCACAGTATTCTTAACCGGTTCTATATTACATACTGCCGTATATTTATATCTGAATAATATTCGTATTTACTGTGTTCCCTTCACTCTGCCTTTTAACAGAAAACCGTCTTGACATGTCTCAAAATTTATATATAACTTTTTGAAAGGTATCTTATTTTTATTATGCATTATGTACTACGTTACTTTCTGCAGAGAAAGGGAGTCTCTCCTCTGAATATCCTTCAAACCCAAATCTTTTCTGCATCATACGTTTAGCAAAAATTGTCTTCTTTTTCCTTTTAGTGGAATCGACAGAAGGCCAGACCTTGCGGAGATTAAAGTGACACATGAAAGGAAAGAAGTGTCTGAACCGTTTGTTCTGGAATGCTGTACATTTACCTTCTCCGTAGGGATGGTATTACCCGGTTTCATTTTCCGGAAGCGCTATTCTCAATTGATAGAGCTGTGCTTTAACATTTGTTTCTTTTTATTGATAATATATGAAGTTTTTTCTTCAGGGGTTTCAATCACCAAGAGACAACCATTAGGAAATCACAGTGTGAAATATATCAGTATCTCTTCATGATTATACATGTTTACCGATATTTTACATTGCTGGAGAGAGAGAGAGAGAGAGAGAGAGAGAGAGAGAGAGAGAGAGAGAGAGAGAGAGAGAGAAATTCACAAAAGATATGGCCATGAAACCACGCATATAGATAGAATAGATGGAATGGACTTGGAAGAATGAAATCTTCGGCAGATAGCAAATGGCAAAAGAAGGGATGACCAAGGAGAATGAGATGTTCAGCGACGGGAAGTGGAAGACAACAGATGATATTAGGATGTCTACCTTGGACTATCTTATAGTGAAGAGTTTTTCTTGAGCTTCAATGCATTTCTTCGTCAATACTTGTATACAAGATGCATTTGACAATATCTTGCAATTACCCAAGAGGCGCCGGAGTAGATTAATTGGTCCTGTCCCTACATAACTTACATACACGTGTTCAAGAAAAGAGAGAGAGAGTGATTCTTCTGAAACAGTTTCATCCAGTGGAGTGAGGATTGACACCAGTAAGGCTTCACAATTCTGAATGTGGTCGACGGTCATCAAAAAGCAGCGCGGATGGTTTTCGTCTGTTACATCACGTCCAGGGAGCAGTTATGTTATTGTTTTGCAGTGAACAATAGGCTCCTTGAGATTGAATGTCAGTGGACCTGCTGCCTTTCCTGTTTGCCTCGTACGTATGTATAATGAACTTTTCAGTTTAAGTTATTCACAACAAATATTCATAAATTCGTAGCAATATTTTTAAAAGTTTATATATCTGAATGAATTTCTCAAGCTCAAGGTTTTCTAAATTCAACTATATGTCTCTTTCGAATTTGTAATGGGTCAGATAAATTGGTTAGGTTACAATAAACTTGTCTCTCCTGATCCCTTGAGATTAAATGATAATTTGATAAGAAAATACGATTATTATCACTAAATGCGTTGGTCAGTTAGGCACTGGTTCTAAAAAGGACAATAAGACAAGGGTCAGACGAATGAGCAGGACAACACCGAGTTGTTAGTGTTATGGGGATTGCAAAAAAAAAAAAATAATAATAATAAATAAATAAATAAATAATACTACACTAATTTGAGAGAAAGGGGATTTGGCGGCGGAGCGGACAGAGAGAGAGAGAGAGAGAGATAGAGATGAGAGACGACGAGAGGAGAGAGCGAGAGAGAGAAGAGGAGAGAGAGAGAGAGAGAGAGAGAGAGAGAGAGTTTTGTTCTAACTTCCTGAGAGTTGGTGTATTTCCTGATCTCAAACAATTTATTAATTTGGGATTACAGATTTTCAAAAAAGATGCAAAAAAATTATTTTAAGCAACTTTATTTATAATCAAAAAAAATTTTTTTTGTCTTTCCAGTGTATGGTGCAGTTGAGCCTGATCACAGAAATTCAGTAAATAAATAAATAAGTAGATAAATAAATAAATAATAAAGAAAAATCTGAATTGAACCATATCTAAATAACTACTATGATATCCATAAGGATCATTCTATAATGCTATTGAATTCACCGTGGGTCTCTGAAACACATAATCTCTTTATTCGTTCCCAAACTGATTCTCACTTTGGATCCGTTTCATAGTGAAAAAGTCAATCATTTCCAGAACGGCTAGTGAGTGAGTAAAAGTCCGTAAGCTAGATTTGCCAAAGCTTTTATCGACTCATCTCCTAAATCTAAGCTTGTTCCTCTGCAGTACTACGGTACAAACGCATTTCTGGTGAACTTTTCTTAGTCTGAAATGACTACAAAGACAGGCGAATCGGCCTTATGTCTAAGGAGATTAAGTTGAAAACATTTCATCGAACAGAAACTTTTCATCAAAATATATTCGTTTAAAATATATTTGTCAGATCATGCTAAACACAGTAATTATAAATACGTGAAGTTAATACACCAGATGTGTTGCATCTCTATAATCCTTATAACTCCATGATTAGCTAATACTAACCAAGGCACGAATCAATTTTGTTGAGAAGCAATAAAAAAAAAGTTCTGGAAAGTTCTAGAGCTGAATTTCTGGACCATTATTAGAGAGAGAGAGAGAGAGAGAGAGAGAGAGAGAGAGAGAGAGAGAGAGAGAGAGAGAGAGAGAGAGAGAGAGTATAGATTTGTATAATATCTTTTGACCTGAAAAAGTTTGTAACAACATCTTTTCTAATGTCCCTATATTTTTCACCAATAGATCTATTCTAGTTTCAGATCCCCGGTAAGGAAATGCTCTCGCTTTTCCAGACGAGAGCTTTTCCAGACCCGGCACGTCTTGTTTCACTACCTTGTTAATGGCTCCTAAATGTTTTCGTTGTTAACAATCAATTCTCCAGAGGTTTTAAAAGCAAGAAACGCAAATAAGAGCTCAGGGAAATTGCCGTTTAGGCCTCCGAAGTAGAGAGACTACAAGGAGTTTATGGACTATTTGAAGACAGAAAGGATGGAGGGAAGAGTCATGTGATTCTGAGGGACATGAAGTATTCGTAATCTTATAGTGAAAGGGGATGTTGTGCAGTATATTACCAGAAAGATAGAAACTCTCTACATTTGCCTCAGTTATTTATAATTGTAAACTTTAATGCAATCTGCCGCCTATGAAATAAGTTGTATTAACACCTTATGAAGAAAGTCGTTCCTTTTCCCTGTAACTCTAAGGAATTTAAAAACTTACTTACGCACACACACACATACACAGGCACATGTATATATATATATATATATATATATATATATATATGTGTGTGTGTGTGTGTGTGTGTGTGTGTGTGTGTGTGTGTGTGTGTGTGTGTGTGGGCCTGTGTACATAGATATAGATATAGATATAGATATATGTACGCCAATGAGGTTTGGATTGACCAAGAGAATTCTGGTGTTGCCATATGAAATACTTTTGAATGAAGACCCGGTACACTTACACAGGAAATATTGGCGACAGATGAAAATTCCATATGATGGGAATATAGGGTACGAATTAAAACCATTTTGAATGGCTTAGACCATTTAATTAAACAGTTTACACCTCCATGCGCCTCCCTACATAATATGTATGGTTTAGTCAAGACACATAAAATCAATAACCCTATCAGACCAATCATTAGTTCTGTGGGCTCAGTTACGTATGATTTATCTAAAAGGCTTGTAAAAATTCTTACTACTTTGGTAGGAAACATTTCTAACACGAATGTTTAACACAATGATGATTTTATAAACAAATTGAATAGTTTAAATTTGAATTTTGATTTTAATATGGTTAGTTTTGATGTTTCTCTTTATTTACAAAAGTGCCTGTAGATGATTTACTTGAATATTTGGAGGAGGAATTAGAACGTCATGACATTCCCTTAACTGTAGCAAACCTCATTAGTCTCATAAGGTTATGTATAAAAGATAGTACATTTTGTTTTAATGGGGAATTTTTTTTATAAAAGTTTGGCATGGCTATGGGTAATCCCTTATCTCCTGTCCTTAGCAATATTTACATGGAATTTTTTGAGACAAAACTCTTACCAAGAATTTTGCCTCAAAAAGTTATTTGGTTTAGATATGTGGATGATATCTTCTGTATTTGGCCAGTTCACGAAAATCTCCAGGAATTCCTTAGTAATCTCAATAATTTAGTCCATTCTATAAAATTTACTGTAGAAGAAGAAAGAAATTGTAATTTGAATTTTCTTGATGTAACTGTCCATCTAAATGATAGAAATTTCCCCTTTTCAGTCTTTTGGAAATCAACTAACATTGCCTCTTTTGTTCATTATTACTCCAATCACCATAAAAATTTTAAATTCTCTGTTTTTTCTGGGATGTTCCTAAGGGCTTTACGTGTCTGTAGCCCGCAGTTTATTGACGCTGAAATTAAAACTATTCATGATATTGCATCGAAACATAAATACCCAAGGACTTTTGTAGATTTGGCATGGAAAAGAGCTAGAAAAACATTTTATTCAACTAATGACAAACTTGAATTTAGTAAGCATAACATTCTAAAATTACCCTATGATGAAAGGTTTTTAGATATTCCTAGAATTTTAAAGCTTTTTAACATAAATGTTGTTTTCAGTAATATTATTGTCAAGAGTTTAGTAATCAAAAATTCTCCTAAAGATCTTCCAGGCTGCATATATGAAATTCCTTGCAAAAAGTGTGATAAAGTCTATTACGGACAGACCGGTAAATCTCTTTAGCAACGCCTCAAACAGCACCAATATTCTGTGAGAACTGGGCAAATATCGAATGCATTATACGTGCATATGAGAGATTTAGATCATCCTATTAACTGGAGTGAAGCAAGAGCCTTAATCCCATGTAATGACACAGTTAAAAGGAATATCATTGAATCTTGTTTCATCAAGTCAAATAATAGAAATGTTCTAAATTTAAGTCTTTGTTTATTCAAAAATGATGCATTCATAATTAAAAAAGTTGTATATAAATATAAGCAACAAAATTAATATATTCAGTTTTTACATGTTTTGGACTATAAAGATACTTTGTAATTTTGGTTAGGGTCAAATCTGTTTAGGTTTGTGACCGTGTGATATCCGATAATCCTGGATTATCTCTTTTAATTTTTACCCCTTTTGACAATTAACCATATGGTATTCTTGATCTTGTTGTGTACCTGAGACCTTTCTCTCCAATTGTATTTCATTCGCTCCTTGACAATGTCTTAGTAAAGACGAAAGCGATTGGATTTCTGACTATCATTTTCCTGTGGTATTCGCTTTATATATATATATATATATATATATATATATATATTATATATACATATATATATAAATATATCAATTCAGGAATGCCGAAGACACATGGATGTTTTTAAAGATTTATTCATAGAGAAACGTTTCGCACATGACTATGTGCATCATCAGTCTGAAAAATAACAAAAAAATAACATTAAAAATACTAAAAATACACAGGATTCTTAAAATGACAATTAAAAACATTAAAAGACTAAAATCAGAGGCAAAGTAAAAACAACTGCTGTTACACCAACCTTCAGGTACAGAGGAAGAAGATAGAATGACCAAAGAAGGAACAACAACCTCCAAAGACGGCATTCCTGAATTGATGTTTGAGGATCATACTGCAGATAATATATATATATATATATATATATATATATATATATATATATATATATATATATATATATATATATGTGTGTGTGTGTGTGTGTGTGTGTGTGTATGTGTGTGTGTGTGTGTGTAAAATTACATACGCACGCAAGCGCCCAACATTTACTGTACCCGCCGTTGAGTGACCCCCCCTAGAATAGCCTGCCCCACCACACAACTACCGGTAGTGGGCAAATGATGAAGAAAAAATTACACGCTGAACTGACAATGGGATTGTGCTGAGGGATCGACCATTTGATGAAAGGGTCGTATTTATATAGGGAAGCAGCATAAAACGAGACCTATCCCTACAAGGCGAAAAGTGGTCTCTTAAGCTGAAGTACGATTACTTTGTATCCCTTGTTCATGATGATTGACTTAAGCAAAAGGTTTCTCATTTTCCAAAGCATCAACTTTTATGGAAATACTTGGTTAGAACGACAGGTTTCGATGATAAGCGCTATACAATATATTGAAGTTACAATGCATCAATTTCCGCTCCTAGCATACATCGTTTGAATATCCTTTCGCCAATCGTGAGATGTTTCATTTAATATCACCGTGAGAACTCAATATAATTTTGGGTATCAAGTAATTTCTAATCCATTAATAATACTATTATTTCAGTGGATGAAACCTATTCACACGGAACAAGCACACCAAAGGGGCCATTGACTTGAAATTCAAGCCTCCAAAGAATGTTGGTTTGAGCCCCCCACCTCAGACCCCAGATTGCAACAGCTACTGATCATGATACAGATCCAGTGATTTTTTTATTGCCCTGGGGGAGACGCCAGCCCTCGACATTTGAGTGGCATGCCTCGACACTAACCATTATACCAGCGGATTAGTTATAAATGCTTTTAAATTAAATGAATGAATTTCTCCTGATCTTCCCTCGTGTGATGCCTCTCATTGTTTGATTTATAATGAATAACGTCAAGAGAAACTTGATAAGATTACAATAGAGTACAGAAACTATTTGTTCAGCACAAATTTCTACTTGACCCCATTTCTTCCTTTACAGTCAGTGGGAATCAACCATGTTTTTTAACAGACATCTTTGACACTATCAATAAGCAAATCGAACATGGAAATCTTAGGATCCATTCCTAAATTCTTTCATTATTCATTAGAACTTTTATTCTAAAAGAAGTGATAAAAGAAAGAACCTCATATGAAACAATCAGACGTATATTTTAAAGAGATAGGCACAAGACAGGATGTAAGCTGACTTTATTAGATTTTTTTTTTTTCAACTGTGTTTACACTTTTAGCAGCATTATTTTTTTTTTACTTGTGGAAAAACAGTTATTTTCATTACATGCTTGTTATAGCTATGCTCTCAGCAAAATGTATCCTAATCCTTTATTTCTACGAGGTAATCCTTTCATTTCAAGATTATTGTTTCAAAAACGACATTAAAATTACAATATCCATCTTTTTATGGGAATTTTGGCAAGTTCATGTTTTGTAAAATTATCTGCGTTCAGTTATACTTTTCGCTTCTGGTTCCATAATGTCTGTTGTTATATCTCTCCGTAAAGCATGCGAAAGCTATTGACATATTATATTTTATGCTAGTTTTATTAGGTTAACATTGTGGAAAAAAACTTCATACGCATGTCTGTTGAAATAAATAAGTACAAAAGTCCTTACTTTATTTTTGGGCAAAAACTCAAACTCACTTTTGCTTTGTAAGGGAAAAATTCAACTCAAGAAAACCCGAGACTTAAGCAAACAAATATAAAAGAAACGTCTATTGACTTTCTCAAGAATTAAATGTTTTTTCTCCTTTGATATAAAATGATGAAAAATGTATCTGTACCTGTGCTTAAACTCTCAAATCTTAGGTCTTAGTAAAAGTTTCACGTACATATGCACATTCCTTTATTAATGTTTACAACCCAAAAATTAGTTTGTAAACTCATACAATATCTCTAATACTTGTTACACGCTATCTTCTGGGAATGTATAAACCGTTTCCCATTCAGTTTCAGTATTTGCTGGACAAATTACCTCGCACCTAAACAGAAATTCCTTATCTACAGTCAAGGGAAACCATGAACCGAAGGCTCCACGTGGAAATGAGCAATATATCTTAGCACAAGATTTCATAATGAGAGGAAGAGAGAAGAGAGAGAGAGAGAGAGAGAGAGAGAGAGAGAGAGATAGAGAGAGAGAGAGAGAGAGAGAGAGAGAGAGAGAGAGAGAGAGAGAAAGAGAGAGAGAGAGAGAGAGCTGTATTTGTAAAATAAACAATGATTAACTGCAAAATAAAAAGCTACTTGAGCGTGGATACAGAGTGGTGGGGCGCAGCTAAACTATTTTAATGTGAAGAAAAAGATTAAAACAGAATTAACGCTGCACTATATCATATCTCGAGAATACTTAGTGATAGTACGTACACGAAAAGCTCCCAGTAATAGCTCTAAAAAGATTTTACTACTAAGTATTATTCATCTCCCGTAATCATTTTAACCGTTAACGCCGAATTTCTCAACCCTGCTCATGCCATCCCCCTCCTTACTGTCACTCCCTGCCCTTTTCACTCCTTTCCATTCTCCTTCCTTTATCATTTCCTCACCATCCTCGCAAAATGATCGCTAATCGGTTGTTGGTGAAATTAAGTAGTGATGCTGAACTCTTCGTCTGTCATTTAACCCCTCGTCTTGAGTCGCCATTTATCAGCTTAATCATATGAAAAACAATGTATAAAAAGCATAAGTACACAGATAAAAGATGGAGACACCTTTATCAGCAATTATGAAATAGACGGTCAAGTATAATTATCAGATGAATTTAGGTTGATTCGGTGAATAAACCTAAAGCACCAAAATTTCTTACAACATTCTCCATCAGTTCCATGTTTACTTCTTATGCATCCTTATACCGTCTAACATTCGTCATAAGGTAGTGTACCTCTAAGTTCTCAACCCCTACGGTCTAACCTAAAGTTAGTCACCAAACAATTTCACCGAGTTGCCGAAGATATGTCAATTGTCATTCTATAATTGTTTCCATGGGAATCGTTCCTCGCTAAATCTATTATAAGCGTAAATTTAGCCATTGCCTATTTTCAAGACAGCATAATCATAACGTATGCAAGTAACGCAGTCTCATTTGAATTGCAACCTTGAGTTTTATCAGGAGGAGGGAGGAATTTATTTATTTTAGTTATCATTAATTACCGTCCCATCCATTGCTCACCACTTTCTAACCCTTCAGCCCGGCCAATCAATGCAGGTTCAGTTATAATCTCTCCATTATAGACGAACTATGCTAAATACACTCTCGCAACACTGACTTTCATTCAGAGTCCTCCATTCTCTATGAATACCTAGTTAACAGAATATGAGAGTGCCCAGAGACCGACAGATGATATCTAGAGGTAAACTAAAACGTGGAACATGAAGGTCAAAATAGGTATCCCATGAGTTGCAACTTCGATAAAATCACTGCTGATATTAATAAAAATAATGCTTTCAGTGAAATATGAGGAGATGATATGAAAACCTATAGAAAAAGAAAGCAGTAAATTAATTTAAATATACACTTGCAAGGATGAGACCTTAGTTTCACGTGCATAATCCCTACCAATTTAAGAGTTAGAAGTCCAAGTTTATGTATGAATGAGAAGAGCAAGTTTCCCAAGAGCTCTTGGATTTATGCAGTTCATACCAACTACACGAAGGGTAGGACCTGATTTCCTAGGTGCGTACAACAGGTAGTTTATTAGTCTATATATAAACATAATAAAGATTACGTGTAATATACGTAAGTATTGGCAGTGTTGGAACAACGTACTTTGAGCAGACACCTTGCTTTGAAATGAAATATTAGATTATTTACTTCATCAAGTGCCTCTTACGGCAAATGGCGTATTACAGGAACAGAGACAGTACGATCCGCCTTTGAAAAAAAAAAAAAAAAAAAAAAAAAAAAAAAAAAAGGTCACAGTACCTAACCTCAGTGTCCTGAGGTTAGGTACTGTTCACCGCTAGAGGTGCTTCATTTTTTTTTTTCTCTCTTTTTGAAGGGGTGCGTGGGATGGACGAAATCATCAACCCTTTTCTGCTTGAAAAACTTAATGACATTCTGATATAATCGTCTGGCACTTTACACCTTTTACTTTCAATGTCAACGTACAGACCAAAATTGAAATGCTGTATGATAATGTCCGATTGGGGAACCCAAACTGATTACGGAGTTCAATGCGTACGAACTGTAGATTCTAAGAGGCTATACCATGATAATGACAGACATAAATATTTATAATATTAAGAAGAACAGTAGAAGGAATAGTAGTGATAATCCTTTTTTTTTCTTTTTTTACCAAAATACCAAATATAGAATGTGAGAAACCTAATTTGGAAAAATGAAGTAATATAATTTTATTATAAATCAAAAAACTGAGCCCCGAATCAGTAAAATAGTTTAATTTTTGTTAGAATGGTTGAGGTAACAATCGAAAAATGCAAATGTATCTGTTTGAACCATTGTCGATAAAAGCGAATGAATGACTTAATCGTAATGTCCAGCAGGCGAATGGCTCCATACGTCAGTGTTATCAGTGACCTGATTTCGTGTTTTATTTACTAAGGAAACAAAATTTTCATGTGTTTATTCTCCGATAGAATACGCAGATATTTATGTGCTTCATTAGTACACGTAAATGTTTATATATGGATATATCTTTAGGTGCATGTGAGTGCATGTGTGCGCGTTAGTTGTGTTACTAATTTACAAATTATTTTTTTTTATCGCGCTTGATAATGTCTTTGTATATCAATGGAAACTGCAGAGATTCCTCAGGTGAAGTATGTAAGCAGAAGAAGCGAGAATTTACTGAGATAATAAAGATTACTTATCGCTTAGTGTTGAAATTAGAAGAGAGGAAGATGAAGAAAGAGGAGGTATATAGAGATTAAGTAACTTCATATTAATAATTGCTTCTCTCTCGAGGTCGGGGATTTATGGATTTCGTATTTGATATAAAAACCAGTGATGTGAAATTTGGCCTTTGGATTGGATACGATGCTTAAAATCAAGTTAGAATTCCGACCGTATTGGGATGCAGGTATGATTGAGAGAGAGAGAGAGAGAGAGAGAGAGAGAGAGAGAGAGAGAGAGAAGAGAGAATGTAAAATCTAATCAGTTGCATAGTGAAAATCATAGCTTCGTTGGTAACAACAATCTTATACGGAAAAGATGCTCCGTATAAAATTGATAATTTGGGTCGAAGACTTCCTCTAATTTCCCTTTAATGTTTTGAGGCAAGGAACAACTAGATGGAAAGCAGATCAAAATAAAATTTAATAGAAAACAGCAGAGAGAATGGAACAAAGGTTTTTTGCTGAACACATTCTGAAGAATTATTCCATTTTATGGAAAGTTAGTGACAACTGAAGGCGGGATGTATTTAATGGAGACAAAGAACATTTGATAAAACAAGGAGAAAAGAAAGGGATTAACGAGGACAATTGGATAATGACGATGAAATATTTCAGCACTAAAACAGGTATGAATTTGAGGAGTATATACAACAGATGACTAGGTAACATAAATTTTTTTTAAAATGAAACTCTGAGAGAGAGAGAGAGAGAGAGAGAGAGAGAGAGAGAGAGAGAGAGAGAGAGAGCGTAAGCAGTGTGACTAGCATCTATAGTTGAAGTAGTACTTATAGTTGAATGGACATTCGAGGTGAACAATGTTCCCTTAAACTGCAAAATAAAAACGTGATCATTAAACCTCGAGTATCTCAAAGAACTGAATAAGCATATGAATTCGAGCGGTGATTACGAGGATATATTGTGTCCAATAAAATAATGTCCTAAGGATTCAAGGGAAAACATCAATAGTTCCAAATACGCTTGAAGCAGTGACTTTTTTTCACTTTACAATTTCCCCTCTCTCGATGGGTAAACAAGTACGGCAAATCCGGCTTTAACTATTGATGGGTAAGTGGTTTAACTGTCAACTGGAGTCGCTGGAGGGTATTGAGTCGGTGTTCGAATCAATACCCTCCATTTATCACTTATAATTCCCCTTCAGCAATATTCTGAGGTAGATGAAATGGATATTAAACGACTTTTGTAGGTTAATGATTGTATATAAATCAGGGTGATGTGATATATATATATATATATATATATATATATATATATATATATATATATATATATATCTTATATATATATATATATATATATATATATATATATATATATATATATATATATATATATATATATATATATATATATATATATACATACATACATATGTTGTAACCAATAGGGAAAATGGCCTTTTAGGTCTAATGGGTAGGAAAAACGAACAGTTATGTTAAAGTTATAAACTGCTGGTAAATTAAGTTAAATACCTATATTTAGGTTAAATTCTATCATGATTTAAGCTAAATAATGTACTATTTTTTGACAATTAGTAAACAAGAGATATTATTAGTATTATCTTATTATTAAAAATAATAATAATATAATAAGGATGTATTATTACATGAATAATTAATAATAATTAATAATAATAATAATAATGCATGTATTCCATGGTGTCATAAGTCTAGAATATTCTGTTATATAACTAGAATCTCATAAGACTAGAATCTTGTCTTATAATTAGAATCTTGTGTCAAAAGACTATCATTAGAATCGAGTATCATAAGACTAAAATCTATCATACAGCTAGAATCTGTCTTATAACTAGAACTCTTCAAGAACTTTTGACTTGCGCAATCTTTTATGTAAAAAATACAAAAAAAAGAGGTACTACATATCTCAGGGAATTTTCATCGCTGCCGGGCATTTGTCATT
>NC_087210.1:63847839-63874255 GCF_015104395.2 Macrobrachium nipponense
AAAACCACTGAAGCTAGATAGAGGGTTGCCATTTGGCATGTTTGATGATTGGAGGGTGGATGATCAACGTACCAATTTGCAGCCCTCTAGCCTCAGTGGTTTTTAAGATCTGAGGACGGACAGAAAACTAAAACAGTGGAAGAAGACATCCTCACCTGGTAGACTTAAAAAACAAGGAGGTTATGTAGCAACACATGATCAACTTTGTGGTTCAAGTGGCCGGCGCAACTCGGCATGGTATATTCCACAGTACATAAGGGTATATCTCGAAAGGACTCTTAGCAAGAAGAAACAAATAATGTTTTGTTAAGGATGTAAATACGACGGATTTAAATAGTGAAAGCTGTGATAAAATAAAAAAAGGTGGTTGAGTAAATGTCACACAAGTGAGAATATATCAGAGGTGTTAGCCTTAATCAAGATGATCGATTTTGAAACAAAAATGTTAAAACACGCAATTCAAACAACTGCCCAAAATTAATAGTCTTTTTAACAACAGACGGAAACTAAGACTTACAAATATACATTGAAATGCACGAACTTGAGTAGATTTTTGCCTGTATCCAAACAAATACACTTCTCTCTCGCCAACGTTCAATAACAACAGTCGGCATTCATGAAAAAAAAAGAGTCCCAAATTTAATTAATATATTTTAGTTTTTATATTTTTTGCATCATTCTTCCTTGCCTAACGTCACCATTTCAGCCACAGATTCATTTAGTTGTATTACCTAATTAAAATCCTCGCAAAAAGTTTCTCTTCAGTCATTTGACAAAAATGGTCATTTCAACCGTT
Source organism: Macrobrachium nipponense (assembly GCF_015104395.2). Lineage (NCBI taxonomy): Eukaryota > Metazoa > Arthropoda > Malacostraca > Decapoda > Palaemonidae > Macrobrachium > Macrobrachium nipponense. The sequence goes on from NC_087210.1 coordinate 63,848,636, forward strand.
GTCGTAATTAAGATCCGAGTTATTAGAAGGTTTTTTTTTTTAGCAACTTGTAAAGAGAAGTTTAAGGAAGGTCATTTGCACCACAAACACACACACACAGGATTTTAAGTTATGATGATTAAATCATCCGAAAATTGAGAGAGAGACAGACAGACAGACAGACAGAGATTGAGATACGATAAAATCATCAGAATAGAGAGAGAGAGGACGGAGTTGGGTTGTTGAATAGACTCCCTCGTTACATGGCAAAAACCCGCAATTACCAAGCTGTGGTAGCAGAGGTAAAGGTGTTGAAATTTACTTGGAACAATTGTAACCGGAAGAGGTATACTAAGTCACCCTTTCACCTTGACATTCCATTTCCATCCCGTCAGGAGTTCTTTTCTTGTCCTTTCGATCGAGTAGGCTCACTTTTGCCCATTCCGATCCTCTCTCTCTCTCTCTCTCTCTCTCTCTCTCTCTCTCTCTCTCCTTTGTTTCGGGAAAGAGAGAGAAGGAAGAGACAGGGGGAAGAGGAGGGGTTAAAAGAAAAAAGTCAAAGAAAAAACTGAAGACCGCAGAATCGTCAAGTAGAGAGGAATGGGAAAGACGAGGGAAAGGGCGAAAGGGTTATGAGGGAAGATTTAAAGTGGAAATAACAACGATTAGAAATTTGTAAGGGAAAAAGAAGAGAGGGAGAAGAGGAGATAAATGAAAATTGAACAGAAAAATGAGGAAGGCAGATGTGAAAATAGGAAACAAAATATGCGTTGAAATAGTTGCTGAAGTAGTAACAAAATCTGAAAGTTACCCTACAATAACTTACATGCTGCTAAAAAATGAGAGGGAATTATTATTATTGGATCGTCATTAAAAAAGTGAAATATTAATATGAACACTAAACTAAGTAAAAAAGTTACATACACACAAAAAAAGTTAATACATTATTTTCATCAGAAAGTCATTAAAGACATAAAAACAGGTCTATAATGTTACGAAAACAGGAACAGTATTCGTAGAAATCTCAAATGGACAAATAGCTGAAGTAGACAAGGAGAAAATATACCATAAAACGTCGACATCAGTTAGGAAACTATAAACATTTGAGGGTCTACATTTGGAACTGGAATATAGAATTTAGGCCAAAGGCCAAGCACTGGGACCTAAGTGGTCATTCACCGCTGGAACGGAAACTAAGAGTTAAGTAAGTTTGAAAGATGTAGCCGGAGGAAACCTCGCTGTTGCAGTATGAAACAATTGTCATGAGAGGGTGAAAAGTCAGATGGAAGAAAGATAATATGAACAGAGGTTAGAGTAAAGCGAATGGAAAAAGTTGTAGTTAGGGGTCGAAGGGAAGCTGCGCCGAACTCTAAGTAATGTCATCAAGGTGTATATATGGGCCATCCTATCGGATCCCAGGACATACCCGTTAATTTGTGAATTTCGATAAACTATGGAGTCTCTCTTAGTGTTCATCACTGCGGTCCAATTCTGATGTGTTTATGGATCCAAAAGCAAGAATCCAAAAGTTGCTTGCATTAATATGCAGGAGTATATTTTCTTACCTGGATAACATGAACTAATTAAAGGCAGTCTTCTGCGCGGTTATCAACAATTTAATGTTAATATCCAGTACAATGTGAATGAGAAAATTTATGGGTAAAATTAAGTACTCCACGCAGTTCATGTCCTTCGGAATATTTTTTCCACCAATATTATATTTTGAGGGAAAAAAGACGAGTAACGAAGATGAATGAACTCTCAAGATAGAATATATACCTTATATAACCCTACAGTAATATAAAATAAAACTTTTAATATTTTCATCTTCGTCCTTCTTTTTGGATTTGAAAATGAGGAGGAACCTTGTGGTATAATATGAACATAAATTTCAGGGTATCGTACATGCAAATATTTCGTGCGAGAGCTGATAAATAGAGCGAATTAATATGCTCCAACGTTTGCATGGTGCGAATAAATAATAATAATAATAATAATAATAATAATAATAATAATAATAATAATAATAATAATAATAATAATAATAATAATAATAATAAAGCTGTATGGTAAGAGCATCAAGGAAATAGATACCCTAATCCAGACTGTAAGGATTATATCTGGGGACATCAGGATGGAGTTTGGAATAGAAAAATGCGCCTTAGTCAACATACAAAAAGGCAAAGTAACGAGAACTGAAGGGATAAAGCTACCAGATGGGAGCAACATCAAACACATAGATGAGACTGGATACAAATACCTGGGAATAATGGAAGGAGGGATATAAAACACCAAGAGATGAAGGACACGATCAGGAAAGAATATATGCAGAGACTCAAGGCGATACTCAAGTCAAAACTCAATGGAGGAAATATGATAAAAGCCATAAACACATGGCAGTGCCAGAAATCAGATACAGCGCAGGAATAGTGGAATGGACGAAGGCAGAATCTCCGCAGCATAGATCAGAAAACCAGGAAACATATGACAATACACAAAGCACTACACCCAAGAGCAAATACGGACAGACTATACATAACACGAAAGGAAGGAGGGAGAGGACGACTAAGTATAGAGGACTGCGTACTACATCGAGAACAGAGCACTGGGGCAATATCTGAAAACCAGTGAAGACGAGTGGCTAAAGAGTGCATGGGAAGAAGGACTAATAAAAGTAGACGAAGACCCAGAAATATACAGAGACAGGAGAATGACAGACAGAACAGAGGACTGGCACAACAAACCAATGCACGGACAATACATGAGACAGACTAAAGAACTAGCCAGCGATGACACATGGCAATGGCTACAGAGGGGAGAGCTAAAGAAGGAAACTGAAGGAATGATAACAGCGGCACAAGATCAGGCCCTAAGAACCAGATATGTTCAAAGAACGATAGACGGAAATAACATCTCTCCATATGTAGGAAGTGCAATACGAAAAATGAAACCATAAACCACATAGCAAGCGAATGCCCGGCACTTGCACAGAACCAGTACAAAAAGAGGCATGATTCAGTGGCAAAAGCCCTCCACTGGAGCCTGTGCAAGAAACATCAGCTACCTTGCAGTAATAAGTGGTACGAGCACCAACCTGAGGGAGTGATAGAAACGATCACGCAAAGATCCTCTGGACTATGTATCAGGACGGATAGGGTGATACGTGCAAATAGACCAGACGTGACGTTGATTGACAAAGTCAAGAAGAAAGTATCACTCATTGATGTCGCAATACCATGGGACACCAGAGTTGAAGAGAAAGAGAAGGAAAAAATGGATAAGATCAAGATCTGAAAATAGAAAGATAAGAAGGATATGGGATATGCCAGTGGAAATCGTACCCATAATCATAGGAGCACTAGGCACGATCCCAAGATCCCTGAAAAGGAATCTAGAAAAACTAGACGCTGAAGTAGCTCCAGGACTCATGCAGAAGAGTGTGATCCTAGAAACGGCACACATAGTAAGAAAAGTGATGGACTCCTAAGGAAGCAGGATGCAACCCGGAACCCCACACTATAAATACCACCCAGTCGAATTGGAGGACTGTGATAGAGCAAAAAAAAAAAATAAATAAAAATAAAAAATAAAAAAAATAAAAATAAATAATAATAATAATAATAATATGGTTGCCGAAGAGTTGAAAATGAAGGAGGTTCATTATTAATACTGCACAGAAATTGATGATCTCAATCAGTCACATTTCTATAAACAAAATATTGATTTCCTGAGTGGGAAGTAAATATGGGAGCATGAAAGGGATGAAGACGTTGGATTCGGATAACTAGGTGAAAGAGGTAAAAGGGAAACGGTTGAAAAATAGAGGCCAGAAATCACTGCTGGTAGTGACAGGATAATTACGAGTGGTCCTCGGCCTGTAAACCTTTCGTCGCTAAAAGGACAATGTCGGTGGCGTCATCTACGGGAAGGACGAAGCTGAAGAGATTGAAAAGGAATGTATATAATAGAAACATTAATAACGCAAAGGAAACTGGAAGCTAATCAAGTGACGTGTGGTAGATTGATATTCTAATTATTATGGTGGACGACATACGGACAGACCTTCCGAGTATCTGTGGGGTCATTATCTTCAAACATTTGTACGAAATCATACGAAACATCGAAGGTTAGAAAATTGGCTGATAGAAGTAAGACAGAGACATTTTCGTTCTTATAAATTCGGAAAAAGTGCAGAGCATAACGATTTAAACCAAAGCATTCGGCAACCTTGATAATAAAACAACAAATATGTTTTAAAAGCCCAGGAATTATGTCTCAATAACAGTAACAGACATACTACTAGAAATTCCTTAGATTGAAACAAGGTAAAGAACTCGCGACGACTACGTGCAGGTTCTAGGAAATAGTATATAAACAAGAGGTCTTCAGACGGAAAATTTACAAGCTTCTCTGGGAGCAAAAGCTAATCCCAACTTTTGGTTGTCTTATCTAACAGCAATACAATAACAAGAACTGAAAATATCACCATATTTCAGAACTGTTTGTTCCATCCTATACACACAATAAAATCAAAACATTTACTTGATACAGCACTTCTTTCTCTTGGTGCAACATGTCTACGTTCTTTTTTCAATTTCACTACTAAGTACCGACTATTTTCTTTGCACTTCCAGCTCCAGAAACAGCCTGTGTAGGATTGCATACTTTACGGCCCGTAATAGAAAATAATAAAATGAAATTAATCATGTTTGGGATTTTTTAATCTGTGCGGTGGTTTGATTTAGAAAACGAGGGCGGTTGTTTAGGTGATTTAAATCTGAGAGAAGGTGGTTGTCCTTGGTGAATTAAATATAAAGAGAAGGTGGTTGTTCTTGGTGACTTAAATATAAGAGAAGGAGGCAGGGGAGATGAAATAATTAGTAATGTCTGGCATTCCTGTATGGAGTGAATATGAACAGCCTTATAAAAAGGCGTTCAGGAATGAACTTCTTCGTTGGAAATACAAGAGTTAGAAGAAAAGAATCTCTGAAAGTACTCTTGGGAGGAGAAAATAGGAAGGAAAATGTCTTAAAATTACGCTGTAACAGAGGAAACAGAGCGCCATCTAGGCAGTAATAAGAGTGGATAGGTGAAGTGAGGAAAAGATCATTTTGCAACATGCCTGGTTAAATCACCGAAACAGAAGTGAAATAGAATTTTCAGCTGAAAACGAAGCGTCAACAATGTGGAAATAAATATTCTGAAAACAAGGAAATCTGATCATAACCCATACGCTATTTGTACAGAAATTCATGACATGACCGATAAAATCAATGTATTTGCAAACAGCGGTTGGGTGCTCTTCTGCAACAAAATACCCCAATACGAAACAAAAATTCCCTGTAACAGCAGTTAACAGTATCTGGTTCTGCCGTAATACTGACGGGTTCTATGCAGGACACGACCCGACCACTCTGCAGGCATTCAGTCACTGGGCTCAACTCGACTGGTGGTCTGACAATCCTGACACATCCGTCAGGGACTGCAAATGCATTGCTGACTTTGCACGACGTCCTCGCTGCCTTTCTGTCAAACACTGAACGACACGTTTCGGGTATTTTTTTCATTAATAAAGTCTTCTAGTTTCGTACTCGTACATTCTCGAATCATATTCTGAAGACAGGATCGTCGTTCGAACCGAAGAAATGCATGACTTATTTCAAGTGTATGAAATATATATAGTCATTCAAGTATTTATGCACACACACACACAAACACACGCTATATGTTTATAAATTCACCACGTTCCATATCTTCGTGAAGTGTTATATGAATATCTATAGTTATATATGGATATATATTAATATATAATAATATATATTATTATATATATATATATATATTAGTAATATATATAATATATTATTATAATTATATTATATCCCAACATAGGCACAGCGCCATAACCTGCAACGGTGCACACAGTTCTGTTTCTATTTCAATACTTTTCTTTCCGTCACATTTATCCAGCAGTTTCTAGGTCTTACTTTCCTTTCTCCCAACAGAAAATTATTCTTTATAAACTATGATATATGCAGTTTTATAATTCAACTGTAATTGTTCAATTGCAAAACAAAGACAAACACTTAAATAACTTATACAACTATAGAAACGGAGTGATTCTACGATGGAATCTCGAAAAACAAAACGCCCAATTTATGCCAAAAACCTGAATATATTGATGAAAACAAAATTAATCTGAATTTGTAAACGGCCACAGTGACAAAGGAATCATGCAAACAAAAAGGAGTCAAATTTGATAGTCACAGAATAAAAAGGAGCCCTAATATCTATTCCGGCAGTCGAATAAAAATGGAAACAATTCCGAGCATTAAAGTCCCGCTCTCGTCCGTTCCAAACCCATTACCTACTTTTCAGGCTTTCGACTCAAAAGTTGACAGTTGTCGGTTTCCTTTAGTTCTCTGAGAGCCAATCGAAGTTTGCCGACGCTGTATGAGGACAAGGGATTAAAATGGGGGAAAAAAATCCGTAAATTTATTCTCACTTGACGATTCACCTCTCACAATGCCTAACTTTGGTAAGGAGTTCCTTTGCAGAATCAAATAACTTGGAACTTAACTCTAATTTCATATTTATAAAACTGCTGCTCATTTGCAACAAATGAAGTGGATGTTAGACTCAACAGAAATTGAGAATGGACACGTAAGTGGTGCAATCAGTGTGGAAGAGACAGAATTTCAGCGAACTTTAGACCTTAACCATTACCCATATCATACTGTGCTCCTACTCCATGATCCTCAATGCAATGATTGAAAGTTTAAATTTTACCCGCGAAAAAATATCTAACGTTTACATACAGATTGGACATATGGTTTTTTTTTTTTTTTTTTTTTTTTTTTGTTGTTGTTGCTCAAATCTGCTTGGGTTCCGTAATCTTGTTTACACGACTTTAGTCTTCAGCTTTCTCACCATTCTGGACAAAATTGTTTGGTGGTGGTAGTAGTAACCTTATTCTTAAATATGGCATTTTAGGCAGCAGATTCATGATATTCAAATGTTTACAATGGGAGTAGTTCGACTGCCACCTAAAATAATAGAAAAAAAAATTTAGGCACTTATTAATGATTCCAAGTATACAAAGACAAAACTTAAGCAAAATGTGGGGCAGTGCTTTAATACCCAACAAAGTAGATCTTAACCTTCCCCAACTTAACCTAACGTAGGAGCAAGATCCAGCCTAAACAGATATTGGAACTTTGTCCCCTGGGATTCCCTCCTTAATCTAGTCCATGGGATGCGCCTTACCTTCAGTTTTTCTATGAGAGTAATGCGTCTTTAGAAAGTACGATATAACATCCATTGCCCCCCTCAGCCAAACGAATAGCATTTTTCCTTCAAGAAATAAAACACGACAAACAAGATGTATTTGATATTTTTAACTGTCTCTCGGAAGGAAATTTTAAATAATAAATGAATACTTCCTCATTCATTTTACAGTATTTTTATCATATATTATCAAATTTTGATGATGACGCACTTTCAGTCATGAAACCCAGAGTTTTATGAGCAGGAGCAGTTAGCTCATAAGACTATAAGAAACTAATATGAACGCAACTACTGCTGTATAAGGACGTCTAGATTTACTGCTAATTTATGCAATTAAGCGCACTCAGAATGTCAAAAAAAACAAAAACAATGGTAATGTGTGGTCGAGACTTAAAGTCATAAAACTTCATATAATTTACCATCATTCGTCATAAAGTACATATATAGAGGCCAGTGGCGATCACACACACACACACATATCACACACACACACACACACACACACATATATATAGATATATATATATATATATATATATATATATATATATATATATATATATATATATATATATAATCATATACAATAAATATCCGAAGTAACATAAATTTGGAGTAAAATTAATAGAATACTAGCCCTATGAAGATAAATGGAGATAATAACTTCATTTTACTCTTTGAAACTGAAGGCTAAGTTTTACTTGAAGTTCATGAGTCTAAATTTATTGGTGTCGTAAGGAAGGCAGGATATCTCAGTCCTGAAAGGCATAAGCAGGTTTATTACTAAGACGGAATCTCACACAACTAACTTTCAACCAATTTACATTTTTCTATTGACTGTATTCCTCAAGTGCAAGAGATACTTCCTTATGGAGCTTATAGAAAGAATATAAATCTGAATCAAGATTTTAAATAATGGAAAATAAATCTGAATTCTAATAAATGATAGAAAATTTTAAATTATAATTTGAAATCCCTGGAAAATAGCACTGCATACTAATTTTGTTCCTGCAAATATCTTGGAGTCAATTTACGTGTTATGTTGTCTTTTGTGTTAATAAGTTCTTTTATTTTTGTATAACATAAACAGGCTTCTTCACTTTCAACATGATATTAGTATATTACAGCAATCGTGATAATATTAAACGCTAAATACCTCAACCCCGATGTCGATACTGCAACGAAAATTATTATACACGATGACTATATAATGGAAGAAATTTGTTTTATGAAATAACTTATGAAACAAAATTTTCATGTATAATGATCATATGTAATATCATGTCTCACTTCTACAGTATACAAAACGGGAATAAGCCCAAGAATCAAAGAGGTCATTCAATGTCGGATTAAGCCTTCACCCCATGGGCGCTCGTGAAAGGACTTATTTATAAACGAAGCTGTTTAGCCATTAGGAATGTGAAGTTCCCAAATCCCTCTACCGAGTTTACGACTTCAATGCAAACAGCCCAAATGTGAAACCAGAACCCAGAGTTAGCGATGAATTATCGATTCTTTTATGACAAAAGTATCGCGAATGACTTCATTAGATATGACTTGATATAAGCAACATTCAGGGGCTAAACTGACAAAATATCAATTGAATTATATTATATATGGTTGTCTGGCATCATAACATAGACGATCATATTTGTTGATAACATCAGAGCTACCTCATGAAAAGCTGACAAATATTATATTAATAATACACAAATTTCAAGCATGACACAGTATGACTATGTTATACAAATAGCTTACTACTTTAGTTAAATCCAAAAATAAACTAACATTATTGGTTAGGTTTAGCAAAGCAACAGTAAAAGTATAATGGAACTTTTATATAATTCTGAGTAATTCACGAAACCCTAGCTTTCTATTTCGTAAAGTTTAGCCGAATCTACGTTTCCATTCTCAACAGACCAAGTGCATTAACCAATTTTACTGGACAACCGCACCAAACCATCACTCGTTATTTTTCATGAAGGTCATAATATCCGTTCCTCAATTTTTAAAGTAATTTTTTATTAATATAACTCTAGACCATACTTTGGGCTCCCTTCTCATCTTTGCATTTCATAAAATTCTGACCATCAGTTATTTCCCAAATAAATCTCGTCCAAGATGATATATCATCGTCTATGATAACCACTTGAAGTCTCCCTTTCTTCATAACAAGCTGGATTGCTTACACAAAAAATAACGATCAACATATTTCTAAATAGCCTGTTTACCCACCTTTTCACTCTATCTGAAGTTTGTCTTGCTAAAAAAAAAATATACCCCGAAAAAGTATTTTTCCATTCTCATCCAATAACGCCACTCAAATGACAGGTTACTTGTTAACTATCAAACTCCCTTTTTCGTTTAGAAACGCACTTCTCCCCATACTGGATCCCTCTCCCTCCAAAGGCCCTCCCTATCCAGCCCTCTTCCAAACTCGACACTTGGACCTCGGTAGTAGCTCTCAACGAAAATTGTAATCCTTATTGGCACGGCGAATGGCGTCGCCGTTTACATGCGTATAGTACAAAGCTGGATATGCCAGGTTGGAGCCATTACGGAAATTGTAGTTTTCCCAAGGGCAAGCTGTGGCATACTGACTGCACAGTATATTCTACCCAGGACCCACTGATTTTACTCAAGAGTGTCAGGACCCACAGTCAGGTTGCCCACAAGGGATTAATGATGAATCAAATTCGACCGTGTAAAGTGAGCCATGGCCTATGATTTACAGGTTGTAAAACAAGGACAGTTAAATATTTAGCAGTGTTGTCAATATATGTACACGAAAGGATCTGTCACTGAGCTCCTTTTAAACGTTGATGACCGAGTTGTTAATCTCACTTTCTCTCCCATTCTCTCACTCTCTGATAAATATGGCATTCGAACATAAAAAAAATACTAAGGAAAGAGAGATAAATCATAACTCAGAATGGGACTGCTTCTAAATGCAAATAAAATATTTCCATTTTTTTGCAAAGGTTTTACGACAAGGTTCGAAGATATGTTAGTGTAACGCCACCTAGCTATGTATCCTATTTTGTGTTCTTCCTCATGCCATTATCTTCATCCTTGTCGTAAAACCTTGGCAAAAAAATGGAAATATTTTATTTGCATTTAGAAGCAGTCCCATTCTACATAGAAAGACAGACTTTGTATGAACTTTGGCTACGAAGGTTAATATGTTTGCAAAAACCGGACGCTGAATTAAGAGTGTGCAAGTTCCGGTAGAATTATCAGTAATATTTCCGATACCACCAACCTGGAAAATTGAGGTCGAAAGGAAAGGACATCTTTTTGCGCAACGTACTACATATGTAAATTTGCTGCACCACTTAAATAATCACGCTATCTAACTTTTTAGTCATAACACAAATAAGGAAAAACAGCGTAACATAAGGCCTCACATGCAAAACTTTTCTTTTATTTTATTATGTCAAAGGCAGCAACAAAACCCATTTTATAAGCATAGAGAAAGAGAGAGAGAGAGAGAGAGAGAGAGAGAGAGAGAGAGAGAGAGAGAGAGAGAGAGAGAAATTAACAAAACACAGACGTAAAATGCATTATCTTTTTCTGAGAATAATAACTAAGTGCAAACAGCATCGAACGCCACTTGGGTAAACGTTATCTCTTAATTGAGCATACGAGCGTCATCATAATATGAAGAAGAATTTTCCACGGCTTTGCGTATGCAAGTCTGGTACTGACCAGATCATATATATAAAGTCTGCCGTTTGATTCCATCTTCATAGGCATTGAAGGCGAAAGAGGAAACACGAGTAAAAGAGAACTTCATCCAGAGGGCCAGGCAGATTATAACGGTGGTGTGAAGCATAAATACCACTGACAGGAAAAAAAGAAAAAAAAAACCATTGCGAACAATTATTTCCATCAAGCACAGACCCTTGGAGGTCTCAAGCACCCAGATGAATGATTGATTGATTGACTGATTGATTTATAGATTTTAGGTATACATCCCAAGCACTTGGGCAGCTAAGGCCATTCAGCACTGAAACGGAAATTGATAGGTAAAAGTCTTGAAAAGTTTAACTGGAGGTAAACCTTGCAGCTGCACATGAATCAATTGTTATGAGAGGGTGGAAAGTAAGAAGGAAGAATGAGAATATGAATAGAGGTACAGTAAAAAGGGACGACAGCTGTTGCAGCTAGGGGCCGAAGGTACGTTGCAAAGAACCTTAAGTAGTGCTTACATTGCACGGCATGAGGTGCACTGACGGCACTATCCGCCTACGGGGTCCAGATGAATGACCGATACTTTGAATGCAAACCAAAATCATATATATTAATGATATAAAGCACATTGAATTTTAGAGTGGACATATACTCTTCTTCCCCCCCAAACTAAATCATTATCGAGGTCAGCAGGACTTTGAACTTGAGGAGAGCGAACAATAGCAACAAGAATTGCATCATTTACAATTGCACGGCCCTGTTTTCAAGGTCAAACTTTATGCAATTATAACAAATAAAACGACAAGGGGACTGTAACATCATCATCGGAAGGGAGGACAGTAACGATGGATTTAATTTTAAAAATGTAAAATATAAAATATAAATAAAATTTTCCTGATTATCAAACTGGTAATTCTGCTCACCAAGAAAATAAATGAAAACGATAAAAGTATGGGAAACTTTAATAAACTTGAACACAAAACCAAGTTCCTCGCTGGATGAGTGGTTTTCGCGCTCAGCTACCAATCCGGTGGTCCGAAGTTCGATTCTCGGCTCGGCCAACGCGGAATCAGAGGAATTTATTTCTGGTGACAGAAATTCATTTCTCGATATAACGTGGTTCGGATCCCACAATAAGCTGTAGGTCCCGTTGCTTAGTAACCAATTGGTTCCTAGCCACGTGAAAATATCTGATCCTTCGGGCCAGCCCTAGGAGAGCTGTTAATCAGCTCAGTGGTCTGGTTAAACTAAGATATACTTAACTTTGCACATAAAACCTTATTAAGGGGGGCATGGCAAAAAATGACATGGGTTACAAAAACACATGGTAACTAATTGAAAATTTCATTTTAGGGCAATCTTGATACCTGGACTCTTCTCCCATCTGCTGAATGCAAAATCTGCAATAGAAAAGAAGAATAAAATAAAAAAAGGGCATTTTCGTATGCATCCAAAAAAACTGCTACTGCTTTAAAACTATCAGAGATAGGAAGCTAAACCTAGTCTCATTTAATAGCTAAAGAGTGTGTCAACATTCTCCTCAAAACAAAATTTGTACTTTAGAGGGATAGTTATTATTTTTGCGTTTAAATTTTTAATAAAAATCTGTTACGTAAATAATGTAATTTTAAATAAAGAAAGAGAAACATTTTCAAAGATTGGTTCTAAGCAAGTTATAGAACTTTTAAAGACGAATACAATGAAAAAAAAAATTGTGAAAATCGGATAAAAACTAACGAAGAAGTAGTGGTTTAAAAGACAATAACTCACTTTTGAGAAAATGGCATTTAAAGTTGACACATCCCACGGCGACTAGTATGCTCCAGCAGAGCAGCTATTGTACACCTTCTTTTTCTTTTTTTTTTAATACTGATCTTTCTACGCACTGAACTGGTGAGAGTTTGTGTTGGAGCACCAGTGGTGGAGGGAGGCAGTGGTGTGGTGGCGGTCATATGGCTCGTTGATGGATGGGGAGGATCAGCTGTTGGTGGTGGAGTTAAAATGGCTGACGCTCGTCGCTCTTCCAGTTTCCTCCTTTTCACCTCTCTCGCTTTCTCAACTGCTTCGGCCATCCTCTTGATGTAGCCTTTCTTCCTGGGCATTGCAGAAATGATTTGCAGTGTAGAGAATCCAGATAAATCTAAAAAATCGCCCGATGAACGGTGACAGTAGCAGACGAAACACAAGAAACGTCACGCGAGCAGACGACACAGACGACCGTCTGCTAAGATAGCCTTCAAGGCACTGACTTCCAAAGCTGCTGCTCCATCGCCTACTCGCTACCGTATAGCAGTGGACGAGTTGCTAAACATTATTTTTATTCATGATATATGTATACGTATATAATTCCTTGTATATTTATATTATACGCTGTATAACCTAATAATAGGGAAATAAGAGTGTGATTGTCAAAATAATAACTTATTTTAGCAAAATATTGTAGAAAAATAGTTAGAATCAATATATTGCTCTGAAACTTCGGGAGTGGGTTGCCATTTCCATGAAGTATTCGATGGTTGATTCACTAGAAATCGACTTTTTTCAAAATATTTCGTCATTTTTGACGGGTGGTCCCTGGCCGGGGTACTTGGTTATTTTGTCGCCACCCGACGCAAAGTTACCATATAATATGACATCTCAGAAGATCAAAGTGCTCCACTGAAGCGCAGATATATACACTATCACTACTGCTTGGAATAATTTGATCCGAGGTGATGTCGAGTTGAGTTGAATATAAAATTTAGACCAAAGGCCAAGCGCTGGGACCTATGAGGTCATTCAGCGCTGAAATGGAAATTGACAGGATCAAAGGTTTGAAAGGTGTAACAGAAGGAAAACCTCGCAGTTGCTCGATGAATCAAGAGTTAGGAGAGGGTGGAAAGTAAGATGAAGAAAGAGAACATGAAAGGAGGTACAGTAAAAGAAACGAAAGTGGTTGCAGCTAGCGGCCGAAGGCACGCTTCAAAGAACCTTAAGCAATGCCTACAGTGCACCGCATGATGTCTACTGACGGGGGAGGTGATGTCGACCTCCCTCAGCTACCACAGTTCGAAAAATAGAACAGGAAGCCATCTTGAGAAGGTATTTGGTGGATAAAAAAATAACTAAATTATACAGTGGAAAAAAAGACTAAACAGAAAAAGCCTTCTTCAAATACGATTTACACTGATATCTTATGGAGGCTGCCTACGCCATTACCAATACGACTATGACTGTATTTTAATTATTAACTGATCAACTCGTTATAATATTCGTTGTGTCAAGTAGATAGCAATTTGATAACAATCTACTGATTAGTACATACATTTTGTATTATCACGTTTCCAATTAAACCGCACAGAATGGGAGTCCAATTTCCTCTTTTCTGAATTATAGTATGAAAAAGTCTATCAGCAGATTCTGGGATGGCTAAATACAATATGTCGAACGTGTGTTTTTGTTTCTTTTACGTAGAGACTAATTAACTGTTTATAAAATAAATTTCGATCCAATTATTGTTCTCGGATATAAAAACTAGGGAAATGTGAGGTGACAGAAACTGCGAAATTCTGCAAAAGGCGTTTTTTTTTTTTTTTCGGAATTCAAGACCATCTGTCAGTGACATTAAAGGTTCTACCTAGAATGGCACTGACACTGTAATTGATTGAAAAATTCAATGAAAATTCGATAATGAGTACTTGTATGTTGGTATTTCTGGGAAAAACTTATGTCAATAGCAGTCACATTAAAAAAAAAAAACTGAAAACGCATCCGGGAATATGAGGAAATAAAAAAAAAGTAAATAAAAAAACTGATCCTTATCTATTGCGATAAGTGTGTAACATCCTCTCTCAGGGCGATGAAAAATCATTGTCTCTGTATCTTGAACAGTTTGGTTAAAACCAACATCCTTTGGAAGCTTGAATTTCAATATAATGGACCCTGTGTGTTTGTTTCATGTGAATAGGTTTTATTTGCAGAAATATTGTTAATAATAATAATAATAATAATAATAATAATAATAATAATAATAATAATAATGATCAGAAAACCAGGAAACAAATGACAATACACAAAGCACTACGCCCAAGAGCAAATACGGACAGACTATACATAACACGAAAGGAAGGAGGGAGAGGACTACTAAGTATAGAGGACTGCGTCAACATCGAAACAGAGCACTGGGGCAATATCTGAAAACCAGTGAAGACGAGTGGCTAAAGAGTGCATGGGAAGAAGGACTAATAAAAGTAGACGAAGACCCAGAAATATACAGAGACAGGAGAAAGACAGAAAGAACAGAGGACTGGCACAACAAACCAATGCACGGACAATACATGAGACAGACTAAAGAACTAGCCAGCGATGACAATTGGCAATGGCTACAGAGGGGAGAGCTAAAGAAGGAAACTGAAGGAATGATAACAGCGGCACAAGATCAGGCCCTAAGAACCAGATATGTTCAAAGTACGATAGACGGAAATAACATCTCTCCCATATGTAGGAAGTGCAATACGAAAAATGAAACCATAAACCATAGCAAGCGAATGCCCGGCACTTGCACAGAACCAGTACAAAAAGAGGCATGATTCAGTGGCAAAAGCCCTCCACTGGAGCCTGTGCAAGAAACATCAGCTACCTTGCAGTAATAAGTGGTACGAGCACCAACCTGAGGGAGTGATAGAAAAAACGATCACGCAAAGATCCTCTGGGACTATGGTATCAGAACGGATAGGGTGTGTACGTGCAACAGACCAGACGTGACGTTGATTGACAAAGTCAAGAAGAAAGTATCACTCATTGATGTCGCAATACCATGGGACACCAGAGTTGAAGAGAAAGAGAGGGAAAAAATGGATAAGTATCAAGATCTGAAAATAGAAATAAGAAGGATATGGGATATGCCCAGTGGAAATCGTACCCATAATCATAGGAGCACTAGGCACGATCCCAAAGATCCCTGAAAAGGAATCTAGAAAAACTAGAGGCTGAAGTAGCTCCAGGACTCATGCAGAAGAGTGTGATCCTAGAAACGGCACACATAGTAAGAAAAGTGATGGACTCCTAAGGAGGCAGGATGCAACCCGGAACCCCACACTATAAATACCACCCAGTCGAATTGAAGGACTGTGATAGAGCAAAAAAAAAAAAAAAAAAAAAAAAAAAAAAAAAAAAAAAAATAATAATAATAATAATAATAATAATAATAATAATAATAATAATAATAATAGTGTATATCTGATTTGAAACTTTATGTACAACTGAAAATGAGGTTTCACATGTGGATATAAACGCAGCCTGCCGCACTTTTTCTTATAAATTAATTAAATGAATGGAAGAGTTTGAAAGTAAATTACTGGAACAAAGAGACTTAACCCTCTTACGCCGGGGCCACCCTAAAAATCAAAACGTCTCCCGTATGCCGGGCCTGGTTTGGAGTGAGCGCGGAAGTGGGAAAAAATAATTTTTTTCAAAAATTTACAGCGCGCGTACTTTTTAAGATTAAGAGTTAATTTTTGGCTCCTTTTTTTTGTCATTGCCTGAAGTTTAGAATGCAATCATCAGAAATGAAAAATAATATCATTATCATATATAAATAATGCGATATATGGTAGCGAAAAAAAAAAAAATTCATACATAATTGTATTCAAATCGCGCTGTGCGCCAAACGGTTAGAGGTAACAAGTTACTTTTTTTTTCGTTGTAATGTGCACTAAATTGCGATCATTTTGATATATAACATATTGTAAAACGATAAAAGCAAAGCACAGAGAAAATATTATCACAAAATGATGCATGAATTCGTAGCGCGCGGATGTAAAAAATAATTTTTTAAAAAAAAAAAATTCACCATAAATCGAAATATTGTTATAGAGACTTG
The DNA here is from genome assembly GCF_015104395.2 of Macrobrachium nipponense. NCBI lineage: Eukaryota > Metazoa > Arthropoda > Malacostraca > Decapoda > Palaemonidae > Macrobrachium > Macrobrachium nipponense. The sequence goes on from NC_087210.1 coordinate 63,865,455, forward strand.
CAATTTGTTTCGAAATGAAGGAAAATGATTGAATATTACGATACTGTAAGAGTTTTTAGCTTACAAATGCAGTTTTTTACCATTTCGAACGAGTTAAAGTTGACCGAATGTCGAATTTTGTTAAAAGTTTTTTTTTATATGCAAATATAAAAAATATGAGAAATGCTACAACCTTCCAATAATTTTTGTTATATTGTGCATGTTTTTGCGCACATTTTCATATATAAAACTTTAAAAAAAGCGTAATATGAAAAGGCTCAAATATTAGGAGAATGTGACCCTAACGCGTTTTCCCGAGATTTTCGGCCGAGAATCGGCGCGCGGACGGAATAAAAATATTTTTTTCAAATATTCACCCATAAATCGAGTATTGTTCTAGAGACTTGCAATATGTTTTAAAATGAAGATAAATGATTGAATATTACTTGACTGGAAGATTTTATATTTATAATGCTTTTTTTACCTTTTCGGTTTGAGTCAAAGTTGACCGGATCGTAGTTGTTTTTTTTTCGTACTTATCGTACTTTATATGCAAATATAAAAAAAATAGAAATGCTACAACCTTCCATAATTTTTGTTAATATTGTGCATGTTTTTTTGCGCACATTTTTCATATATAAACCTTTAAAAAAAGCGTAATATGAAAAGGCACAAATATTAGGAGAATGTGACCTACGCGTTTCCGAGATTTTCGGCCGAGAATCGGCGCGCGGACGGAATAAAAATATTTTTTTCAAATATTCACCATAAATCGAGATATTGTTCTAGAGACTTGCAAAATGTTTTAAAATGAAGATAATGATTGAATATTACTAGACTGTAAGATTTATATGTTATAAATGCGTTTTTTTTTTTTTTTTACCTTTTCGGTTGAGTCAAAGTTGACGATCGTAGTTTTTTTCGTACTTATCGTACTTTATATGCAAATATAATGAGAAATGCTACAACCTTCCAATAATTTTTGTTATATTGTGCATGTTTTTGCGCCACATTTCATATATAAAACTTTTAAAAAAAGCGTAATATGAAAAGGCACAATATTAGGAGAATGTGACCTACGCGTTTCCGAGATTTTCGGCCGAGAATCGGCGCGGCGGACGGAATAAAAATATTTTTTTCAAATATTCACCATAAAATCGAGATATTGTTGTAGAGACTTGCAATATGTTTTAAAATGAAGATAAATGATTGAATATTACGAGACTGTAAGATTTTTATGTATAAATGCGTTTTTTTGACCTTTTCGGTTGAGTCAAAGTTGACCGATCGTAGTTTTTTTCGTACTTATCGTACTTTATATGCAAATATTTCAAAAATGATAAATGCTACAACCTTCCAATATTTTTTGTTATATTGTGCATGTTTTTGCGCACATTTCCATATATAAACCTTTAAAACAAAAAAAGCGTAATATGAAAAGGCACAAATATTAGGAGAATGTGACCTACGCGTTCCGAGATTTTCGGCCGAAAATCGTCGCGCGGAGGGGAAAAAATTATTTTTTTCAAAAATTCACCATAAATCGAGATATTGTTCTAGAGACTTGCAATATGTTTTAAAATGAAGATAAATGATTGAATATTACTAGACTGTAAGATTTTTATGTTATAAATGCGTTTTTTTTACCTTTTCGGTTTGAGTCAAAGTTGACCGATCGTAGTTTTTTTTCGTACTTATCGTACTTTATATGCAAATATTTTCAAAAATGATAAATGCTACAACCTTCCAATATTTTTTTTTATATTGTGCATGTTTTTGCGCACATTTCCATATATCCTAAACTTTAAAAAAAGCGTAATATGAAAAGGCACAAATATTAGGAGAATGTGACCTACGCGTTTCCGAGATTTTCGGCCGAAAATCGTCGCGCGGAGGGGAAAAAATTATTTTTTTCAAAAATTCACCATAAATCGAGATATTGTTCTAGAGACTTGCAATATGTTTTTAAAATGAAGATGATGATATTACTAGACTGTAAGATTTTTATGTTATAAATGCGTTTTTTTACCTTTTCGGTTGAGTCAAAGTTGACCGATCGTAGTTTTTTCGTACTTATCGTACTTTATATGCAAATATTTCAAAAATGATAAATGCTACAACCTTCCAATATTTTTTTTTATATTGTGCATGTTTTTGCGCACATTTCCATATATAAAACTATTAAATAAGCGTAATATGAAAAGGCACAAATATTAGGAGAATGTGACCTACGCGTTTCCGAGATTTTCGGCCAGAGAATCGGCGCGCGGACGGAATAAAAATATTTTTTTCAAATATTCACCATAAATCGAGATATTGTTCTAGAGACTTGCAATATGTTTTAAAATGAAGATAAATGATTGAATATTACTAGACTGTAAGTAATTTGCTTACCCCCCAAAAAAAATATTTATATATATATATATATATATATATATATATATATATATATATATATATATATATATATATATATATATATATATATATATATATATATATATATATATATATATATATATATATATATATATATATATATATATATATATATATATATACTATATATATATTTTTTTTATACGTAAAATATATATATTACATTCTTCGATTCTGGTACCATACATACATAAAAGGAATGCAGGTGACACTTCTCTTTTCGCATACAATGAAATGTCTTTATTATTATTTTATCATGCACACATTCAGATATATAAAAAATTGTAATAAATATAAAACTAAATATAAAATAAATGCAGAATACTCACTCGTAATCCTGACTCTTCGTTCTATTCTTGTTTTCTCCCTCCTCCATTGAAGAGTCTTGCATTTTTTTCCTCTCGACATGACGAGGTACAGGTGGAGGGAGGAGACGCGCGCCCTTACGCCGCTGGGATAGGGCGCGGTTCCGTGCGCCCTCCCTTGACCGCCGCTGAGTCGCACTCCAATACAAGGCCACACTGTGGTATTTGCGGTCACACTCCCCGAACCTGCATAGAGCTATCTTGCAGGTGCGACAGAAGAACCGGGTGTCTCCTTCTGCTGCCATTCATATGGCACACCCGGCACCGCTTTCTGCCTGCGCCCTTCTAGGAGATCCAGTGTGTGATCCCCTGGCATTAGCCGACACGGAGGGTCCACTACCCGACGAGAAGGGGCGCGGGTGGGGGCGTCAGCAGGGGCGTCAGCAGCAGGGGCGGCGGCAGCAGGGGCGGCGGCAGCAGGGGCGGCGGCAGCAGGGGCGTCAGCAGCAGGGGCGTCGGCAGAAGGATGACCGAAGTTGGCACCCCGAAGGTCTGCCCTTTCCTCTATGGGTAGATCTACAGCTCGGGGCAGGGGGCAGACATGGAAGGCCACTCATTGGATCAAAGTTGATGAGGGCTTCCCCGGCTGCCTCAAGGAACTGTAAGTGGCTCATCCTCCGTAGATCGGGACCGTAGTACCCACAGTAGAGTACGTAGGCATTTTGGAGGGCCAACTGAAGGATGTATTTGAGGAGCTTCTGTGTCCACCTTCTGGTTCTCCTGGCGAAGGGATAATATTGGATGAGTTGATCAAAGAGATCAACTCCTCCCATGTGCCTATTGTAGTGCCCAATGACGGTAGGGCGCTCAACACGAAACTGCTCATACACAACTCGGCCCTGTCGACGCGTCTTCTTCCGCTGCACGATCTCCTCTTGGACAGGTTCATGGCTCGTCGTAATCATGGGGACGAGTCGGAGGCACCCTTCCAACAGATGACGAAGACAGCTCCCTTCCGCCGCCACTGTGTCTCTCCTCTTGCCAGATGTTGCTGATGGCTAGCGTACCTCTTGAGGGAATTCGGGGCCCCACGCACCAACCGAAGGGTACCACTGACGTGAACACCTGCATCATACAGTTCCTGGGCCAGGGATACGAGTTATAATAATTATCCATAAACAGGTGGTATCCCTGGTTACGGAAAACGATCCACAAGCTCGAAAACAGTGTCACGCATCGTGGAGAAGACCCCGGAATACACCGAAAAGTCCACGACGTAGCCAGTGTTGGCCTCGGTAATAATAAAAAATTTCACGCCATATTTCTTCGGCTTCTTGGGGTTATACACTTTGATGCTTAGACGTCCTTTGTAAGGCATCATCCCCTCATCTAAAGAAAGGTTCTTTCCAGGAATCACGAGAGTTTTACAGCGTTCACGAATATATTCCAACACTGGGCGCTCTAAAATGAGGCGATCAGAGTTATTCCGGGGTATGGCCCTTCGGTGAAGGCGTTAAAATATCTGTCCAACGCCAGGAAAGTATCACGGGGCATAATGCCGGGCACATAGGGCGTACATAAAAGAAATTACGCCTCCAATACATCCTGACGTCGGCAGCAGGAATCAATCCAAAAAAAAACGTGGAGCCAAAAAATGCGCCATGTCAGAGAGGTCGCAGCCTCGCCAGTGATAAGATAATGTCGTGCGTAGTTCATCACGGCAATACCTGGCGTAGTCCACCGTCTCTGCTACCAGGTACTCCAGCAATTCCCCGCGTAAGGAAAAGCTGAACAAACCCAGAGCAGTCAGGGGAACAGGTACGGTGAGGCCAGGATTTGCCGTAAATGGATGCATGGTAGGTGGTGTGGGGTCCTCTGTCCACCCATCGTCGCTCTCGGACGACCCTAGGCTAGCACGACTATCCGACCTGCTACGTGCCCCTGCGCGCGCGCGCGCGCGGGCCACGAGACGCGGGCACGAGCGCGGGCACGATTTCCCACACGAACCCCCCTCACTGGCCCATCTCCCTCACTCAAGCCTTCGCTTCTGTATCCCCATCATCATCACCAACAAAAACTTGATCCTAAATCATCGTCCTCCCCCTCCTCAGATTCCCCCTCATAAGCACTATAACTACTAAATTCTAGTTCACTTTCGGGATGTGACCCTCGAACGGACATTGGGGGCAAATAATCCTCGTCATCACTATGATCGGGAGTAATGTCCTCGTCACTGGATGACAAGCCGCCATCAAAATGAGGACTTGCCAAATGCTCTCGATCGAGCTCCGATAAATAATCGTCAATGTCTCTTTGTTTGAGCCCTCCCAAATTCCTACGAATGCCCCTAAGGATGGCACGATGTTTCCTTGGGGTTACTAAACGGCAAATGAGACACATTCGAAGCACTTTCATCGCACGTGGTCGCACAGAACGGCGTTGAGGACCGAGGTCAGGTTGGGTGCTGGGTCCTTCGCCAGCATCCAAGTCCAAAACTCTTCTAACACGATCCCTTCCGACGGGTAAAACGCGCCTTTCGCGTGTCATACGACGGTCAGACATCTCTATGAACGTTCTGTACCAACACAAATGTTCAAAGTCTCGCACAAGCTCAGTCAAACACGATTGCGGCAAAAGATCGCTGACGGATGATGCTACGATGATGCTGGCTGGAGCGAGAAGGAAGGATTCCGCGCATGCGCACTTGGGTCACGCTTCAAAACAAAAACAAGGCCTTGATCCGTGATCTCCCACATCCCCAAGCGCGTGATTCAAAAGTTTTCGGCTGGTAGGCCTATAAGTATTTTTCCGCGAATTTTAAAAAAAACTTTTTTGAGTCGACGTATGGTACGTCCAATCGGCATACGGGAGACATTTTGACTCGACGTTTAATACGTCCAATCGGCGTAAGAGGGTTAAGTATAAGCAAAAATTTACATTTTATGTATAAGCACCAACTAACACAAAAATAACTTCTTGATAACTTTAAAAAATTCGAGGAAAGGCGGAACTAAATTTTTCAAGGCATGGCTTCCAATGCTATGTTCATAATTTGAGAGCTGTATATGATTATTTGATCCTATTACAAGCCTAGACGCAGATATGATTCTTTCTCTCTCTCTCTCTCTCTCTCTCTCTCTCTCTCTCTCTCTCTCTCTCTCTCTCTCTCTAAGATCAAGTACTCTTCATAACTTTTCTGTGAAACACAATGGACCAGAACTCTAACAATGTCCACTGAAAATACCTCGATACATTAATTTCAAGAGGCGCAATGCTAAAAGAATTAATATTGGCCGAGATAAAAGATGTCGTATGAATGAAAATGGAAAAATGACAAACGTAAAATGTGTCAGTGAGTAATGTCTTATATAACACGAGGTTATAGCGGAATGTAGGCCAGAGGCCTGAAGCTACAAAGGAAAGGAAAAGGTGTGAGTGGGTGGGTGGGGGGCGTCCTCGGAGGTTGACACTTTGGCTAGATGGAACAGTGTCCGATTCTTAAAATGGAAATGAAGTCTCAGGCAAGCGATGCCAATCAGATTGATAACACTACAAAAAAAATGCAGTAAAATAATAGAAATATAGGCGAAAATGACGAGGAATCTGGAACCAGTCAACTCTGAGGGAAAATCAAGTAGAGGATGAGAAGAAAATTCTTCGATCATTTTACCTAATGCTCAGGTTAAAAAACTGAACGTTAATAAATTTAGCTTGCAAGATTGGTAAGCGAGAAAAAATACAGTTGTAAAAAGACGAAAAATTGTATCAAGTGCCATCTTTTCAATAGTTCACCATAGAAACGAAATTAAAATAAACGAACGAAAGGAATTAATATCCATCAAAAACAGACCCCACACCTCGCCCCCACCCTCTCCTACTCCCGCCCTCCCCCCAAAAAAATCAAACAAACCAAGTAATGCCAGAAGTGTGAATATTGTTTAAGTTTTGTGCTCGGAGCTTAAAGAGGAGAGAGAGATGAGAGCGAGAGAGAGGACGAGAGAGAGAGAGAGAGAGAGAGAGAGTCATAATGAACCGATGAAGAAGGCGCAAAATAAAAAGCTAATGCTGAGGGGATAGGTGGGATAATTTGGAGAAAATAATTAGGCTAACATCTAATTTTGTGAAAGTAGAATGGATTCAACTGCAGGAAATTTCTATTCCGCTAACCACTAGGCTGAACCTTGTGACAGACGAGAACGAACTACTCATGAGCCATGAAGAATAGTTTAGGAATCAGTTAACTGACGTTTTGATGCTTCCTTGATTTTGATAATAACCCAAGTCAGTCATCAGGTTTTTTTCGATGACAAGGACAAACGGAAAAGCAACCCGGTGCCCTTAACCAGTGAAAGCCGGATACAAATGAGAAAATAGAGAGGCACAGGAAAAGTAGTTGTGGAGGGGGGGGGGGGGGGGGGGGGGGGGTGGGGGGGGGGGGGAGGGGGGGGCGGGGGGGGGGGGGGGGGGGGCTAGCCAGAAAGACCCTAGTTACTAAGCGAGGGGTTTTGTTATAGTCATACGAAACGGGAGAGGAATCTTTACCGGAACGTGAAATACGAAGATTGTTTCCACAGAACAAATGTTGGTGAATGGTTAAGGCCTGCCTCTCTCTCTCTCTCTCTCTCTCTATCCTAAAAAGAGAAATGTAAGTGATCATTTAGTTCTTTCCATCTCTCTATTTTGTTCTTGTGAAAAAAAAAATGCTGGTGATAATGATGGAATTGCAGAGGTAAAAGTTCCTACAACGTGCGACGAAGACTAGTGAAATGCAGCCGTAATGAGCAATGTAAATCCATAAATTCTATGAGAATATATAATGATTTTAAGGAGACAACCACTTTAACATTACAAGGCGTCAACCACAAGACTATTTAAATGCACAACATTAACCAGATAGATTCTCAAGGAGTTTAAGTTATTGTAAGACATAACTATGCCTGTATATCTTTTACAGGAAGGGTAGACATCACATATGACTACGATTAGAAAGCTTCCAGTATATGTATTTAGTGGGATTACGAGTATAATGATAAAAGCAATTAAGTTTTTTTTAAATTAAATAATGCAAACAGTCATTTCTACGATTCTCTGAAAAATTAAACCAAGACCTTATGCATTTTATTCTAAGAACAAATCCGAACACCGTTCTCATCCAAGCCCACAAACAGTCCGAACACGACATGACAGTGATGTAATGAAGATGCAAATGGAGAGCCAAACGCTGATAAACAAATGGCATTTGTCGTATAGACAATTTGAGACGCAAATCCAGCTGAGCTCTTTTTTCATAAAGAATCAACGCCGTTTCATCTACCTGAAAACTACCGCAATCGATTATGACCGTTGGACATTCCTCGACGATACTAATCACATAATTACTGAATATATCATCATACCGACAAGAATATCGATCTATCCGTTATTTCTAGTCTCTGAGCAAAATGCACTTGCAAAAGCAAGCAAGATATAGGGCTTGTTTTATTATACCAGTTGTAATAATATAATATACAAACAAACAAAATATTGGAATCTAGACATAATGTCTGAAATAAAGTGTCCTTTTTTATTTTAGAAAATTTCTATTAACAATATGAATGGTAATCACAACGCAAGATCCACTCAAAACTAAACAACTAAGTCTTCCTTATATATATATATATATATATATATATATATATATATATATATATATATATATATATATATATATATATATATATATATATATATATATATATATATATATATATATATATATATATATATATATATATGGGGATACAATCCCCATTTACTTAGAGGTACGACATAGTACCTGGCTTCTGCATATATATATAGGAATATTATATTTTATAAAATCTATATATATATATATATATATATATATACCATATATATATCTAATATATATATGTGTATATATATATATAAATGAGATAATATAACATATATATATATATATATATATATAGATACATAATATATATATATATAGATATTATATATATATATATATATATATATATATATATATATATATATACATATATATACATATATATATATATATTTGTGTGT